>NC_091453.1:111244450-111556124 GCF_964237555.1 Oryctolagus cuniculus | reverse complement strand
CTCTTCAAGGCAAGTGGTCTTCAGCCCATTTTACAGATGAGGAAACCATCTCATATATGTATGTTTGCCTATTTTCATTGAGAGTTCCTACTATAACCTGAAATTCATTAAGTCCAGAAAAGGATTCCTTCTGTCCTGGCTTCAAACTAGCTCTGCTTTTCACTTGAAGGCTATGTCATTCCCCTACCTTATCTTATATCACTGGCAAGCTGAGAGAACCAAGAATAAGACAGGTAACTGCTTTGGAACAATGCTCTTCCTATCTGTCCTCCCCCCACCCCCCAAAAAAAATCCCCTCCAACTGCCTCCAAACTCCCAAGCCCAATTAATTGCAACCTTAAATCTTGAAGATTAAAGTTGAAGCTGTCATACAGATGAGTAATTCTCCACTATCATGAGCACTAAATCTGATAGCTTTCACATACTGCATGCTCTGGGCTGCCCAGGGTTAAGCATAATTCTCAGGATTTAGCTGTACTTTCTTCAGTTCTCAGGACTCACTGTTCCCAAGCAGGCCCCGCCCATGGGCGGGGCTACCCTAGGTTCTATGTAGTTTCCAGGGCACCAGCTGTAATCCAGCCCCTTTCTTCTCTATTGGACTTGAAAACCTATTGGAATGTGAGCGATTTAGTGATGGAATTTCTATAGCATGGGAGTAGTTCTCTAATTGTGTGGGTTGTTTGTTTTGTTTTTAACAAAAATTACTTGCAACTATTAGTTGTTTAGTATTAGCAATAGCTAATGCAAAAAGGAAACCATGAATTTACAGCTGATCTGGACATACCAATGTGTTGAGACAATGACTTTGAAAACCACATCCATAGATTATAAAGGAAGGGCCAAATGCTTGTTGGTGAGGATCCACTTTCATCTCTGTGTGCCTAATGCTATAACATGTTTAACTTGATACCACTTAAGAATCAGAGAATTGAGAAACTCGGTGTCTTTTTGAAGTCCATGACAGCATCTTCAGCAACATCAGCTCAGTGAGGATTCTCCACATACCAAACCAAATGCTTTAGTTGGGGTCTTTTTACTCTGTTAGCATCTTTGGTATCGTTTCAATTTTAAAAATCACAAATCTGCCATAGCTGCCATCATTTTCAGTGGGGGCAGCATTTTCAGTGGCCCAGAGGTTCAGTTATATACCATTCTTGCGAAGTTGGACTAAAAAAAAGCATAGATTCATTGAGAAATTTCAGTTATCTGTTATCTAAGTCAGTTTCTTCCACTAGTAAGGTATGAGTGCCCTGAATTGTAGTTACACTGCTGTTTAATCAGACCTTGACCAGGATGGCAGCAGAGAATTGAAAGAGAGGCTCAGATTAGCCTTTGGTGAAACATCTTAATAAGGAAATTAGAATACATCTTGTTTTTTTTTTTTTTTTAAATCCTGAACCTAGGCATTTAATCACTGTCATGAAAGGAAGGCCATAGCTGATGTGTTTTCCAGGATTTAGGCCTGAATCTGGTTGAAGAAATATATAAATTCATCCTATATGTGTTGCATATGTATGTGATTTGTCTGCTGTTAGTGCAGTGCCTAGCTTGTACTGAGAGTTCAATTAAAATTTGTTGTTTTAGCAAAACAAAAATTTTTTTTATTAGAGTTATAGACAGTGAGAGGGAGAGACAGAGAGAAATGTCCTCCTTCTGTTGGTTCACCCCCCAGATGGCCACTGCGGCAGGTGTACTGCACTGATCCGAAGCCAGGAGCCAGGTGCTTCCTCCTGGTCTCCCATGCAGGTGCAGGGACCCAAGCACTTGGGCCATCCTCCACTGCCTTCCCGGGCCACAGCAGAGAGCTGGACTGGAAGAGGAGCAACTGGGACTAGAACCTGGCGTCCATATAGGATGCCGGCGCCGCAGGCAGATTAACCAAGTGAGCCATGGCGCCGGCCAAGCAAAACAAAAATTTAATGCTGAATTATTAATGTCTCCTATAAATAGTTGACATAAATAAGTTTGAAAGGAATAAAATCTAATTTGAAAGAAAGATCATTGAAATGCATATGTCTTTAAAAAAGCTTTATTGTAAAATGTAAAATATTAACAGTATGTCACCAAGGTACCTTTTTTTTAATTCTTGGGCTATAGTGCAGAGAAAGTTTTTTTGCACTTAGCACACATTAATTGAAGGGCAGTGGTGAGGAGGCAAAGTCGAACAGAGGATCACTTGGAAGTATCACGCTATCTGGCCACAGTGGGTCACGGAGAATGTTGCATCAGATTCTTTTACAGACTAAATATTTTCTTGGGCTTTCCCTGAAATCCCTGTGTCCTACAAGGAAAGACTTTGTCCTGGTGCTGGTTAGAGTTTGACCAGCTGTCAAAGTTAACTCTGATGTTTTATGTTCTTCAGAGTCAAAATATTTGAATAGAAGCCAATTTTGCTTATCCATTGATAACAAACTCAAATAAAATGGATTGCAAGTGCTTACTTTGTGCCCAGATGGTGTGATGTCTCCTGTGAAAGTATAAGATGTGTTTCTTATCTCAGAGATGTTTAAGACAAGATAGTCACCAAAAAAACAGTTTACCAGTTCTAGATAGTCCGGAAATCCCATCTTAAGAAGGACTACAAAGTCTAAATTTTCCGCTTACAAAGAAACTATGCTCAGATTAGGAATTAGTTTATGTGGTCCGGAAGTTTTCTGAGGTACCATTTTACTGTTGCGTGACATTTTGTCATGCTTGCTTTGATGAGTTATTCTGATGTTAGGAGCTTTTCAGTGGGACCCTTCTGATGTGTGGGCACTTCTACAACTGTCTACCAAACAAACCAATAAAACATTTAGGTCCTTTTTAAAAATTATCGAGCCATGTGCCAAACAGACAATCTTAGCCCATACCTCAGCTTCACCTCATTCCTCAGCCTGGAGGCTGGCGATCTAGGATAAGGTGGGAGCAGGGGTCAAGGATGGAATGGGTGTCATGGATGGAGTGAAGCTTACAGAAGAGATGAGGGATAGTGTTGAGGGTCAGGCACCATCTGGCGGCCAAAGCACACATCACCAGGAGTCACATGTTTCCCACACTCGCTCATTTTGGAAAGGCCATTAATCATTTTGGGTGCATTATCTGTTCATTCTCTGAGAATCCCCTTATTTCATAAATAGTCTGTTTCTTAAAATTTCTGGTTCTCAAACCTTCAAGGGACAGGAGTGAAGTCGGAGAGAATATTTGGGTCACAATATGGTCCCTTAGCCCCAGATCCAGGCTTCACTGGGAAGCCTTGAGTAACGGTCTGTCAGTTCTCTAATTAATTCCCTGTAAAGTCCTATGGGAAAGTAATATGCATCTGCTATTTTGAAAATTGAAACACTTCAGTATCGTGATGGTTTGATGGGCTAGGACTTGTAGGTTCCTTAACAGTTTATCTTCTGACTCAAACACACTTTAAAATAAATTTTTTCTGAAGATAAATATATAAAAAATTTATATCCTCATTGCAGTTTTAAAGTATAATTGTTCTTTAAATTTTATTCCTGAATGTAAAGAATCTAAAGGCAACAAGGAATGCATACTCAAAAATACCCACGTTGAAGAGAGGAGAAAATGAAAGTCCCCCATAATCTAGGTAAAGGTTGAAGAAAAATCATCAGGGAGATAAATGATACAGGGCCTCTAGTAGTCTGTTTTTGTCATGGCTGCATCATGATGGCTGTATCAGAACAACCGTGCTGAATGTCAAATATAAATATAGGATGTCTTGATTTTAGCAAAACATCAGAGAGTCTTCTGTAATATCAGTGTGCAGAAGATTGTGAAATTTTACTGCATAACTAGTAATTAGGCAAATGCACAGCTGGTTGAACAACTGATTCAATGTCAACCTGGAAGAAGATGTTTTTTTACTGAAGGGCCACAGGACTGTGTTTTGGGCTATGGCCAGGCATTTATTTGTTCATTCAATAAATACTGAGAACCTATGTATTTTATTTGAAAAAATGATTTATTTTAATTATTTGGGAGAGAGAAAACAGACACTCCTCCAAATGCCTGCAAAGGCCAGGGCTGGGCCAGGCCTATGGCAGGATCTGGGAACTCTATCCAGGTTTCCCATGTGGGTGGCAGGGACCCAACTGCTTGAGCCATCATCCACTGCCTCCCAGAGTGTGATTCATTAAGGAGCCAGAATCAGGAGTAGAGCTGGAACCCAAACATAGGCACTCCAGTATGGGATGTGGGTGTCCCAAGCAGCGTCTTAACCATCATGCTAAACGTACACCTTCCACCAAGACCTGTTGCCTACCAAAAAGCACTGTGAGGAATATGAGGAATACAGAATTTTCCTGTACGTGGTCCCTGCCTTAAAGGAGCAGATTGTCAGAACTGATCACAAAGACGGGCTTTCCACATTGCAGATAACACAAAGCTGGGTGGCGTAGTTTAATATATAGGATGACAGAATCCAGATTTAAAATGATCTCAACTTGTAGGAACTCTAGGTCAAAACCTACAAGATGAAATTTAACAGTGATAGATGTAAAGTCTTGAGTTTAGGTTAAAAAAATTGCATATGTACAGGATATGAGAGATGTGACTTGGCAGCAGTTTATGTAAAACGTTCTTGGGGATTTAGTTGATCACAAGTTTAATATGAGCCAACAATGTGGTGTAGCTTATTTTTTTTTAAAGCAAAAACAATTTTAGGCTGTATTAGAAGCATGTGTGCTGCTCAGACCACATCTGGAGTATTATGTTCAACTATAGTCACCACATTTTATGAACATTGACAAAGCTGAGCGAATTCAGAAGATAGTGACCAGGATGGCTCTGAAAAATCATGTCACATGAGAAATGGTTTAGCGAAAAGAACTGGGAATATTTAGCTTTTGCTTTAGGCTGTTTGAATTGAGACCCTTCTCATCTTTGTTTGGTTCCCTTGCTTTGGGCCCCACAGTCCTCTGAACTACCCTCATTCCTTCTTCACTGGAGCAGGGTTTTGTTAGGGCAGGAGAGGGGCTCAGTGTTCACTGCTGAAGCTGTGGGACCCAGCACCATTGCCTGACCTGGCACCGATCTCAGCAATGTTGCCCAGTTGTGAGGACAGCTGGGCAAAACTGATAAAGAGCCATCGTGCCTGGCATCCAGAGTCATTAAATAAAGGAACAAAAAAGGAACTCCAAGGAGTTTCTGAAGTTTTTTGAATGGTTCTTTTTTTTTTAAAGACCTCTTCATCTGATTTTCTTTTGGCCTCTAAATAGGGTTTACTATTAGACATGCTTATCTGCTTGAACAGGAATCCTAAAAAGCCTTTCTCCAAAAGGAGCGTTTCAAAAAATGGGAAAAATCCTGGCATTCCTATCAAAGAGATGCAAAAGAAAACAATGAGATACTATTTTTTAAACTCACAAATTAGGAGAAGAAAATAAAAAAAAATGATAATCACTGTCAGTGAGGATTTAGTCAGATGGACACACTCATACAGTACAACCCCTTTGGAATAGCAATTTGACAAGGGTCTGAAAAATATTCATTGTTTGATCCAATAATTCTACTTCTGGGACTTTCTCCTAAGAAGTCATCCTGAATACAGAAAAAAAAGCATTATGAACAGAGGTGTTTTATGATAGCAAAAAAAATTGGAAGCAATAAAAGTGTTTAATAATAGAGTGAATGGTTATATAAATTATGATATGTCCATTTGATAGACTGTTGTAAAACTTTGCCATTTGTAGTTTCTGCAGGATACAAAGTGGTGTATATAGTATGATACCACAGTATAAAAAACAACAAACTTAAACCTAAACCTGTCTGTAGGAAAGACCCTGAAAAGTTTCATACCTCAATGTCAACAGTGACTGTTTCTCAGTGGTGAGATGTTCAATTATTTTTGCCTTTTTTGCATTTTCTGAATTTTTCTTTAAAAGGTTTTGTATATTGAGGATGGTCTCTTTAAAGATTTATCTATTTTAAAGGCAGAACATCAGAGAGGGAGTTGGGGTGGGTAGAGAGAGAGAGAGAGATCTCCCAGGAGAGAGACAGACAGACACAGATATCTTCTAGGAACTCCATCTCTCTCCTATATTCTCATGTTGGTGGCAGGGGCGCAAAGCATTGCAGACATTATCCACTGCCATCTCCGGTGCATTAGTAGAGAGCTGAATGGGAAGTGGAGCAGCTGGGACTGGAACCCACACTATAATGTATGATGCTGGCATCACAGGTGGTGGCTTAATCTGCTGTGCCACAATGCTGGCCACTGAAGACAGGTTTAAAGTGAAATAGACCTGTAGAACTTTGGATTTTAAGTCAGGTCCTTAATACCCCTAAAATAGCTCCAGTGACATAATTGTGAGGAGACGCAAACATAAACATCTTCAGAGCAAAACCTATTTTAATACTAAATTTAATTAATGTTAATTTTAGTTCACTGTAATGTAAAACATGCATGTAAATCATGAAGCCTTAATAGATCAAGGGTTTGTTAAGGAATTTCATAAGAAAAGATAATACAACTCCTGAAAACAAAGAGTTGAACATCCTAGGTTCTAGAGAGCCAGGCATCTTTTGTAGATCAAAATGAAAAAGTGTTTTGCAGGTAGCAGGCACTTAATGAAGTTTTGAATGGCTGGCTCTTCGAGGTGAGGAGGTAAGAAGAGTGTGAGAGGTTGATTAGAAATGGATAAGACTGAAAGATTTGATGTATACTGGAAGGATCTTGAAATCAGATGTCATCTGGTTAGAACTGTTTTAGTGGATACTTATACATTGCTCAGATGGATCAAAGTTCTTGCTGTCAGACCTTTGCATACTGTAAAAATGCATCCATTACAGGTAATTTGCACTTGCCCATGACACTGGACATTCAATCCAGTCCAATTTCCCTCTTCTGTCAAAATTACTAGGATCTCTCCCAGTGTGCATTGTTTAATACACGACTTACCTTCTATAAAGTCAAGGCATGTTCACTGGTAGGATTGATGCACATGTCCTTCTTTTTTAGGTTTTTAAGTTAATTTTAGGCTGTGAATTAATGCAGTCTGTCCTTTTCTCTTTCTCGAATGATGGCAGATATAGGTTGATTCTTGAATTACTTGCATATTTTCCCCCTTGTTTTCAAATAGCAGGCACTGCAGATCTCAGAAAATGGAATGGTGGTAAGTTTTGTCTATGGTGTAAGGAATATCAGCATTCTAGTGGGAGTGAAGGCCATACCAGATCTGGTTTCATTCAGAATGTTTGAAGACAATCGGAGTTAGACGATAGTGAAATTTGTAATATTTGTTCACATTTGATAACCCTGTGTTCTTTCTGAATTATAGTTCTGTTCAGTATGTATACATATCTCTGTAGAATTTATTTTTGCCTCATATTCTCATATGCATTACATGATAAGGATACTGTGGACAGTACTAGTAAGATGCATCTCACAACTCTTTGTGTTCCTTACCTGTTTCTCTCCCTTCCCTCTTTTTCCCACCTCCCATTTTAAGTACTTTCCTTCATCTTTTCTTACACCACCTTATTTCTGTCTGGGTGAGAAGCAGATTATTTTTCAGAACTGGTCAACTTCCTTATGTTTTTATCCCTCCAAATCTCTGCTAAACGAGAAGTTGCATGCAATGTTGGATTGACATTTCCACAGCACCAAAGAATGGAGAATCTTTGGGAAAGGGTTTAATACACTTTCTTTGAAGATGACCTAGGCTAGTTGATGCTGACCAGGTTATTTAGATTCAACTGACCAAGAGATTTTCCCTGTGATAACTTGAAGGTGTGGTATCCTGGGGATGAATATTCTTCAACATACCCCTTACTGCTTCTCACCCCAACATGAAAGAAAGCTGTGTTGTTCAAAGCTCCTTTCACCTCAACCACAGTTCACATGAAAATCTCCCTGGCTTGGCAAGTGTTAATAGTTTGATCATTTGCTGGCAGATAGCGCCTTTGGAAATTGTAGATTTTTTTCAGTGGGGAATAGCCAGTGGGTCTTTGATCTCCATATAGATAGAGATAGCATAATTCAGAAAGAATTCTGTTGGAGTGATTTATGGCAGAGACAGCACAGTTTTATGAATGTTTTCCTCCAGTATATCCAAAATATGTTGGCAAATATCAGCCGAAGATGTGCTGCTTCTGTTGTTCCAACTTCCTTATGAAATGAGGTTCTTGGTTACATGGTTTGCCAAAACTCTATTTTTATTTTATAAAATGATTTTAAGTATAAATATCTGCTGGTAGTTAAACATGTAAACAGTTGTTGCTTGGTGGGGACAGGAGGAAAACTTATTTTGAAGGGAGCAGATGGTACCCCATGGGGTGAAGATGATGTGATAAAGTTACTTTCTATGCCATGTATGTAAAGTGTTGTGCAATGGCCAAAAAGCACATGAAAGGTGCTCCCGAGGCTGTTTGCACTTACATGTCAACTTTCTTTCAGGAAAGACTATTTTATTTTGTTTTTATACAGATTTAGGCCCCAGTGTTGTTTGTCTGTCTCTTTTTATTGCTACTTATTTAGTACTGCTTCATCAAGGGCTTAGCTTTTTCTTTGAAGTATCTTGAGTTCCACCTCTGTAATGCAGTTTCTTAAAGCCTGTAGTGAGAAACTACACTTGAGCCACCAACATAGCCAACACCTTTTGCCCAAGTGCCTCCTGCCTTCTCAGTAAGATTTTGGTCTATAGGAGTAGACATGCTGGAATGCCTATTGTGGGGCACATATTTCCTCCTCCGTGGCCTTGTTAGTCTTGGGAATATCTTGCCTGTCCCTCTCTGGGTAGCCAAAGACAACCCACTTTCACAGCTAAGTCCTCCTGCTTCCTCTCCAGCTCACACTGGCATCTGGCCCTCTTCTGATCTCTCAGAGCACTTACTGCTGTCCTGACATGAGTTTTGCACTTAATCGTAGTATTCTTTAGTTCTTTCTTCTGTGTTCCATTTTGCTTCCCAGTTAGATTGCGTTGCTCTGAAGACAGAGAACATGTTTCACAGAGTGATTCCCTTATTAACACAATGTTTATGATCCAGTGACACACTTTGTTGTCACACAGTTACTAGAGGAAGAAATGATATGAGAAACACAGGATTAAAAAATAATACAGATAAGGGAGGGAAGTGGTTGGTATCAAGAAGCTTACATTCCATACAAATTAAAATCCTGTCAGATTTATCAGAAAAAATACACCAGGTGTTGGTGAGAATGTTCATGTACATGGAGTTAGCCAAAGCACTTGTGCTGTACTTCTACTCTGACCTCTCAATTCCACTGGCTGGCTGTACCTCAGTACTGGAACAGCAGTTGCCCAGGCTGCAGGAGCTACTGGGGTGGGGCTCTGGTGATCCCTTTGCTACCCTAAGCCAGGATAGAGGCAGGCAGCCTTGTGAGCTAGGTGGTAGGTGGCTTCCCTCCTCTTCCAGCCAGTCTTTTGTACCTCTGCCTACCCCTTCAGCCATTTCTGCTCAGTGCATCAGGGGCAGTCAGTATCCAGAGCTAGGTTTAGTCCAGGGAGGGAAGAGAAGACTGATCAGAAGGGAGTACAGTGGAAATGGTACAAGTCCATCTGAACTGACTCCATACAGCATTGCCTTTCCATTCTTTGCCAATGGCTTGCTACAAAGAAGAGGCACGTCTCTAAACAGTAATAGAGATGTGCATAGAAACATATTTATAAGGAGGTTCATTGTAGCATTGTCTAGAATCGCAAACAATTGGAAAACAAATGTTTAAACATAAGGGAATGGTTGTGTGGAACACACTGTGATAAAGCAATTAAAATGTTTTCAAAGACTTTCAATGACAGTGAGAAGTACAAAGTAATGCATATAGAAAAAGCATTGAGCAATACGTCTGATCTTGGCAGATCATTTATAGTACACATAAAGAAATACTACAAGGAAATCTAGAATATCGATGGAAGATATTTTTTTGGTGGTGGAATCATGGATAGTTTATTTTATATATTTTGAAATTTCTACAATGAAGATTTATGATTTTTATAATCAGAAAAATGAAAAGAAAATATTTCTTGCCACTGTCTTCAACCTCCATACTAACAGGCTAAGATGGAGACAATTATTTTTTTCTGGGAACAAAAGGAATGTATTTATATTATGGTAAAAAATGTAAAATATAGAAAAATGCAGAAAAACATCAATGAAGTACCTTAACATGCCCTTCTTTAAATAAAACTAACTTCCTTTTCAAAAAGGCTTACTTGAATTACCATTGTACTTTCTGTTACCTAAGAAAATAATCAGAGCTCAAATACTTGGTTAACAGAAAATAGTCTCAAATAGATTCTTATATTTTTGTGACATTTTCATCTATGCCTTTTAGAAATGGAAAGCATATTCTGTGTTTCCTCTGGCTCTACCCCTAGGTAAAAAACAGGGTTTGATATTATTCTGTGATAGGCACACTCTTAACATAACTGTGATTCAGTGACTCTAAATGGTATGCTTCATGTCACACAGCTGGCTCTAGAAAACTGGAGATACCCCAGTCTTTTGCACCATCAGTTATATTTACAATGAAGAAAGACATTTTTGACATTCTCTTAAGCATTAGCTTTCTTTGAAACCTGTACCTTGTATTTCTTTTCTGAAAGAAGGAATTAGCTTTTTCTTCCATATATATATTTTATATATATATATAAAATTTTAACCCCAAAATACCTAGAGACAAGTTAAAAAAATCTGCGTGTGTGTGTGTGTGTGTGTGTGTGAGAGAGAGAGAGAGAGAGAGAGAGAGGAAATAAATGAACAAGTTCTTTGTTTTGGTCAAATAAAATAATGTGCTTGTGTTTTAGACGATTTTCAAATTGAAAAGTTTAATATTGCATAAATATTTTGTTTAAAAATTTACTTATGTTAATGTCTTCTAAGCCTTTTAGATGTACCCTTTGGCATAAAAAAGCATTGTTTGACTTAGATAATTTCTGAATTCAAATAATTTCAGATGCCATTAAATATGTTTATCACAGAAATTGTTCTTTCTGTGAATGTTTATTGATCGATTCATTAATTCATTTACTTTTTTACTTATTTGTGGGGCGGAGGGGAGAGAGAGAGAAAATCTTCTGTTCCCTGGTTTACTCCCCAAATGACCATAATGGCCAAGGCTGGGCCAGGCCAAAGCCAGTAGTCCCAAAATCCATCTGCGTCTCCCACATGGGTAGTGGGGCCCCAAACATTTGGGCCATCTTCTGATTTCCCAGGCACATCAGCAGGGAGCTGCATCAGAAGTATAGCAGGTGGGACTCAAACGGCACTGGTGCTCATATGGATGCTGGCATTGCAGGCAGTGGCTTAACCCACTGCACCGTAACTCCTGTGCCTCCATGGATTAACCAGAAATAGAGGGTTGGGTGATACAAAACAAAACTTGTTTTTAAAATTGAATACTGCTCAGTGAACAACTTCCCTCTGGGTGGTGGTTGGTGAGCCTTTGGTCATTAGTTGTTTGCACTTTGTCCACCCTGGCCCAGTTGGAGCTTGTGTGGAAGGAAGCCTATGTTTCTCAATAGAGGTGACTCTTGCCACGAAAGAGCCAAGAGAACGAGGAGTATAACTGAGCAGAGGGATCACCATTAGAATTCATTGGCAAAGTAACAGGGAGCCCCCAGAGAATATTTGAAATTGCCCTAGGTAAGATCTCATATCCTGGAATCGGGTTTTGCCCTCCTCCATGTCATTTTGTTGGAGAAGTGTTTGAGAAGGAAATTGATTTTCAGTTGACTAGGAAGATTTAAGTCTGTGAAAGGTTTAAAGAAGATGAAGCCTTGACTGTTTTGTTTAATCCCCCAACCTTGCACATGGGGTAAGGTATACATATCTGATATTTTCTCAGGCACCCACAGCTATGCTGTCTGGAGAGCCTCTGACTGTTAAAAAAGTGTGTGGAGTTTCGGCTGTGTTCTTGCCTCCACCACTAGATTGTACTTTTTATTGAAAACACATCCATTTTCTCACGGACTTTTTGCATAGGGCCCTCTGTGCCAGACAATCAATAAATATTTGATTGATTGTTATCTTCTAAATGCAAATTCAACATTTAACATTCAAATATTGAAGTTTCCCTGTGCCAAAAAAAAAAAAAAAATACAAAGCAATCTCTTCTAGGGGAAGGCATGCCTGGATACTTGTAATCAGCTCTTGTAGGCGAATTGACATGCATGTGTTCTGTTTCTGTGCCTTAGTTTAAGTGGAATTTAATAACCACTAGACCATAGTCAAGTCACTTACCAGTCCACCTAGAGAATATTAGGGTCTTCCAATAGCTGGTGGGCAACCTGGACTCCTGGAGTTCAGTTAACTTTTTATTGAGCATACTCTGCACTAGCTTTCTGAGTTGTGGTGGTGGTACAGTGTAGGAAGTAGAGCTTACACACAATAATGTCCAGACTTAGACTCTATTCTCTGTAATCTTCATTTTAGCAGACTGGGAGATTCACTGAAGAAGACAAATAATGCACAGTTTAAGGAGTACACAGAGATGACCAAAAGAAATGTGTACTAGAATTGGTTGCTAGTGGTTGTGAATGCCCAGCTGCTGGTGTGCAGGAACAAGGAGGAGAAAAGGGAGACGTGGAAGTAGAGAAGCAATGAACAATGCAGGAAGGAGCAAGAGATGGCTGGAGGAAGGTGGACGTGGCCTCACAGAAACAGGGTTCTGTTTGTCAAATGCGCCAAGGTTGATCAGCAGTATCCTGAGCTCAGTACACTATGTATCCCGCACCGTATGCAACTGATGCTCATTACAATGAAGCAGAGCCATTAAACAGTTTATGTTTCTTATCCAGTACTTGATTTACAGAGACAAACAAATGCCAGAACTATCCATACAGCAATGTGTAAGTATTTACAAAATTACTTTTTATCCAGAAGACCTCAATCTGCAAATACTTAACAAGGTCAGACATTGTGAGGGATACAAAAAACATATGTGTGCCTTTGAGCAGTTTACTTAGCTGAGAAGACCAGACATATACAAATGAAAAGTTGATTAGGTACCAGGTAGTACAGGCCAACTGCTTATGTATGGTGACTGCTGTGGCCTTCAGGGAATGGCTAGCTCCCTGGAGTCTTGGGTAGTATGGAAAAGTTCCCAGGTTCTTAAGCTGGTGTATAGGCAGCCTGGATTCATGCGGGCCCAACATAATACCAGATCTACTGAAACCTTGTCCTTTGCCCTCTGGGAAGTTGCAGTGCCTGATGTGCTGTCATAAACTCCTCCTCCCCAAAACAGGCTTGTGCATTTAGCAGTAATAGATTGAACCATCAATGCCTTAAAGCACACCTGGTTGATAATTAGCTCAATCACATTGTGTTTCGGTCATTACCCTTGGATTTCCCAAGGATGAGCTTAATTCATCTCTCACATTAAAGTGAGTGCCTGCATGACCAAAACTCAACTGAATAGAATTTCTGTTTCTATTATGTCAATTTAATGCTGTGGTAATTTTATTGCAAAATAGGTATCAGGTTACTATTTGCCACCCAAATGTCTGCACAGAAATTGTTAGTGTATGCTGTCAAAAAAAAAAAAAAAAATCCCCAACTGCAAAAGGCTCATGTCGTTCCTAAATAGTGCTTCGTCTGAGGGAAGGAAAAGAGGAAATGAGCTGAAACTCTGATTTGAGGAGTTTAGAGCTGATAGTATCAAATACTGCTTATTCGAAGATGACTATTTATGTTGGTTTTATAGCTTATAAACATATTGATGGTGGCTACAGCCTCTTGCTTCCAGGATTGTGCAGAGCTTATTTTGTGTCTCAACACACTCTTGTTGCCCCTGGCCTTCTGCTGAATGCGAAGGGACAACCTGATGGTGCATATGCTGTATTACCAAAGTGGGAAGGGAGAGGAGTACCTTTATTATATCGGATTACTGCCAGATGCCTGGACTGCTCAGATCTACTGACTGTTTGCTGTTTAAAGGGAAAATACAGATCTAACCACGTCTAGGAATTGTGCCAGGTGTCTGTACTAAGGCAACCCAACTCCAGAAGGCTATAAAAATAGCCCCTAAGTAGTAGATTCTGATTTCCCACTGAGCTGACCAATAAATCCAACAACCAGTTAATTAAAAATGCTGAGAGGGAATGTTCATCCTCCATTACCCACCTGTCCTTGTGAATAGTCCTCAGTTACAAACGAGAGGCTGCCATTTAGGGTTTCCATGTCCGGATTAGGACAATTTCTCCTCCTCTTTCACAGTAATCTAGAGGTAGAAATGGCCCATGTGGTTGCCTGATACTCCTACTTGCATGTCAGAGTTGATTTGAGGCTAAAGTCATCTGAGGGTTCCCAAGATGCACCCTGTTGTTTTATTTGTTCTGAGGGCTTCATGTCGCCATTCAGAAGAGCATGTTTAAAGAAACAACCTCACCTCGCCTTGTTCAGGCTCTGAGTTTTCTTAAGTAAGTCTGCCAATATTTGATGGGATCTCTCAGTCCTGACTGGTGCTATATGCTCATTACCACAGTAGCCTGATATGGAAGGGGAGTGATAGATGTTGGATCTTTTGTTTCTTTCACCAAGGAATTTCTACTTGATAGAACTTTGAAAAAAGTATCAATTTGTGATGCAAGCAAAAACTAAGGCAGAATACACCATTAGCATCAACCTTGTTGTTCAAGATATTAAAAGGTACACAAAGAAGGCAGTAGAGTATTGGGCTTGGAGAGAAGAGTTCTAGGTTTGAGTCTGACAGGTGCTGACTAAGTGGTTTGTGTGAACTGAGTTCCACCAGTTCACGTGGAAAGCAGGGCTAATAGCATCTGCGTCATGAGGTTGTTGCCATGCATATAGAAGATCACGTGCATGGAAATCCCTGGCACTTAGTGTATGTTCAGTAAAGGTTGTCTGAATGGGATTTAGTTTACAGACTTAATACCATCTGTGGTCTTAGGAAGCTACAGAAAGCGCTCATTTACAGAGAGCTGAAAGGAGAAAAAAAGTGGTGTGGGGAAGCAGGGGAGACCCAAACTCACAGAACATACATGTGATTCCCAGGAACCTTTTATTTTCCCCCAAGTTGTCACTATCAGTAAATTATGACTCTCTCAATGCATTTTGCCATCTTTTTTTTTTTTTAAGGACGTTAGAGCTATTTTTCTGGAGAAGAAAGAAATGACAAGAAACTTGAGTTCTAGTTAGGGCTCTGCCACTTGCAGGTCGTATTTTTCTTTCTTGGGCTCAGTTTCTTCCAGTCCCAAGAAAGGAGCAAAGGTGAACAACAAAAAAACCACTGTGATTCTTCCTCACACTCTGAATTCCTGGAGTCAGTTAGCTTTTGGGTGCTTATTAATGTGGATAGAAAGTTTTCAGGTAGAGTGAAAGTTACTGCAGAAACTGCTGAGTCCAAGGGTGGGGAAGGTTAGCAAGGACAGAAACTTCTCTTGAAAGTGAGGGAACTCTTTAGTAATCAGGAGGCCTGATTGATTGGGGTGGATATACAGATTGCTTTTATTCATGGTTTTGAATTGTGTGTGAGCATGTGTTCCATTTAAAGACTTTTCTACAGCTGAAGCTCTTAGGTGATTTGCTGTGCATTAGCTGGATATGAATTATTAATTCTGCTTATACTTGATAATGAAGACCACAAACGGGGACCCTATTATTTGAAGGTCTAATGCATCCCCTTTTCTCCATCAAAATAGGTTTGTAAATTGTCATCAGGGCCCAGTTACCAGCCCCCTAAATGCCATCTCTATGTACTGCTACCTGTGATTTCTTTCATAAGGAATGACAGGGATACTCAGGATTTCATTATACAAGAAAAAGTTGAAGGAATTGAATCTTTTTAGCTGGGGGGGGGGGACTTATGGGGGCCATGCTGGAAATGATCAAAAACATGAATTCTCTCAAGTCAAAGTTGCATTAAATTAGGTTTGTGTGTGTGTGTGTGTGTGTGTGTGTGGCTCTGAGGTGGGAGGAGGCAAAGGAAGAAAGCTAGATGCAGACGTACTTTGCTCAGTGCTGGCAGTAACTTTCCAAGAATCTAAACTACCCAAAGAGGAAACAGGCTCTTTAAAGGAGTTAGCAAAATCCTCATCATCATTCCCTATTCATAGTCCTAGCTGGAGTACAGAATAATTTCTTTGAAAGGACATTGGACTCTGTTTCCTGTGGTAGACCTATAGCACTCCAGTGACCTGGCACTCTCTTTACAACACCGTGTACACTTTCAGGACCTAGACTTTGTCATATTTATATCCTCAGCATTTAGCATAGGGTCTGATCATAGTAGGATCTCAGAAAATATTTGTTGATTGATTAATTGAAAATGTCCTTGAAAGTGAAAGATGCTTTTGTTCCTTAGAGCAAGTGTGTTGAATTGGCTTATATGTAACTGCAATGTCCTCCCTTTTCTTCAGTGTTTCTATACATTTTTATTCACAACTGGTCATGCTGTTTGTCATTGTTAAGAGAACTTAAACAGTTCTGTCAGCGTAAGACCCTTCTGTACCAATACAGAAGAGTGAGAAAACACAGTTTTAATATTGGGTAAGCATTATCAGAGTTACATGCATGACTGCAAAATCCAGAAAGATTTACACTCACGTTTATATAAAAACATAGAACAGAGAACAATGTAAAAGTTCTTGTGTGTTCTCAAGAGACAAGAGGTTGTACGTTGTGAATGTCTCGTGCATACCTTGTGAGAGACCTCTGAGCAAATTCCAGAGGTAAGTATCTGCAGTTCCAAGGTCAGGACTTTTGGTCAGGCCTTTGAGTTCTTGCGACACCATAAATAAGGATGGATAGGCAGGGGTTTTCCTCCTCAACAAAACTTTGACCACTGTATTCTTACATCATTTGATAAGGATTGGATGTTCTTCATAGAATTCCCAGACTTCCCAAAAGTTAATTCATTTGTATGGTAAAATGTCTTCCTATGAGGATGCCCCTACATATGTAAGCACTTTGAGCAAGACCTTGTAAAAATACAGCGAAGATGATATTGAAGGAGTACCTACACTATACCTCTCGGGAAATGCATTCTCTTCCCCCAGATCCATTCCAGGTATCCTGATGGCTTTAGAAATCACTGAAAAATGATAGGCACTTTAAGAACAGTGATGCAGGATTTCAGGAATGGTGCTGATGGCTTTCTGAAAGATAGAGGCTCTGGGAAATATTTGGGCTAGTATAATAAAGTAATTAAAGATGCATATAAATCTTCAGTTTCTTGCAGGTGTCTTTCAGCTGTGGCTTTTGCTTTACCTAAACTGCACCCTACTGGCAAAGATTGTCCTGACTAGTTGTTTGTGTGAGCATTGCCTGTTCACATTCTTTTGGTGCTCTCACAAGTATGTGAAGTCCCTTACAAGGACTTCTGAAGCATTTCTTCCAAAGATTCATACGGGCACCTCCTGAGGCTGACTTGTCAGGCCAAGTATATCTCTCATCTTCCAGCTCAACCTTCCTTTCCTTTGGGTGTGGGGTGACTGAAGGGTGTCACCGTAATCACACTGTTTTGAGCCACCCTGATCACTATTTAGAAAAGAAAAAGTCCCAGCATCCTGTTTGGACAGGTTGTAAGCTGTGACATTAGACCTTCCTGGTATGCAGAATGGCTTTCATCACTCTCCCACCCCGTACGCCAAGGTTAAAGGTCTCAGGAAGGTATTTGACTTGTGGCTCTAACTTGCCCTGACTGCTGAGCAGTGATGGGTCTTTTGCTTGAACCACTTAGGAGGTGCCCATGGGAGCAGCATACCAGAGAGGAGTAGTTGAAGGAGCACAGATGAGTTCATTACAGCATTTAAAATGAAGAGGGCACCAAGAGGAAAGCAGAATGTACACTGAAGGCTTTGTCTAGAGTTTTGTTATTTTTTTTAAAGCTCTGCTCGGAAAGTAAGACGGTGTTTGGTGGTGTTTTGTTCAGAGACAGTAGGAGGGAAGCTGAAAAAGCTATGTAGAATTCATTTTAGATGAGAAGAGTCTCAGAGGTAGGGACTGAGCCTGATGGGGCTCTCAGAAAAGTGCTTTGTGCACAGAGGGGCCGTGGTAAGTAGATAATCTGCAAGCATTTATTCATCTAATACTTAGGGAGTTTCTGTACGTCAGGCACTTTCAATTATACAGTCTCATTTAATTTTCACAAACATTTGGTGAGGTGGGGGCCCATTTTCTAGATGAATCTAAAGCTCTGTGTTTAAAGGACTTCTGTGGATTTGCTAGTTAAAGGAAGAGCTTCAATTTGATCCAAGATCTCTTGGTTCCAAGCTCATTTATTTTATTTGAAAAGTGAGGATGGAGATTTTCCGTCCTTCTATCCACTGGTTCACTTCCCAAATGGCTGAAACAGCTGGGGCTGGGCCAGGCCAAAACTGGGTCAGAAACTCAATCCAGGTCTCTCTCAGGTAGATGGCAGGACCCATCTACTTGAACCACCACCTGCTGCATCTGAAGGTGTGCATTAACAGGAAGCTGGGATTGAAAGCAAAGCTGAGACTCAGACCCAGGCACTTGGATATGGGATGCACCTGTCTCAACCCAGCATCTTACCTGTTAGCCCAAATGTTCCCCCAATATACTTTAAATCATTTCAAGATTATTTATAATACCTAATACCATGTAAATGCTTTAGAAATAGTTGTTATACTGCATTGTTTAGGGAATAATAATAAGAAAAAAGTCTGTATATGTTTGGTACAGGTGAAATTTTTCATCAATATTTTCAATCCACGGATGCACAGAACATGCATACAGAAAGCTGACTGTACTGCATTAAAAGATACTAGCTAGGCCAGTGTCTGTGGAACTCCTTTCTAAGGTGTAACACTTAACCTTTTAGGAGAGAAGAGGTTCAGTGTTTTCCCATGGGGAGTCATGTACGTAGTACAAGATTACTTCAGTCCAAGTGTCTAATATGAAGCTGGTCCACTTCCTGGCACATAAAGGCACCTAAAAAATCATGGATGAATTGGATTCAGCCATCACTCTGTCAGTTTTAACTTGACCCAGATTCTGGAATTTTGTTTGATGATGATACTACAGATATATTCTCTTACTGCTGAAAACTGCTATACTCTGTCATGTTTACAAAAAAAAGTATATATGCACGAATGTACATGTCTATAATTATATTTATTTACCTTGCTCAGGAAAAGCATTCTTGGGGCCTGCATTGTGGCATGGCGGGTAAAGCTGGTGTCTGAGATGCCGGCAACCCATACGGATGCAGGTTTATGTCTTGGCTGCTCCACTTGATCCAGCACCCTGCTAATGTACCTGGGAAAAGTAGTGGAACATGGCCCAAGTGCTTGGGCCGCTGCCACTCATGTGGGAGATCTGGATGGAGTTCTTGACTTTGCCCAGTCATAGCCATTATGGCTATCTGGGGGAGTGAACCAGTGGGAATAATCAACCAATCTCTCTCTCTCGCTCTCTCCTCCAAAGAAAAAAATAAATCTTTATAAAACATTCTATCCTTATTACATTTTAAAAAAGATTTATTTGTTCAAAAGGCAGAGAGAGAGAAAGTGCTTCCATCCATGTGTTCACTGCAAATGGCTACAATGGCTGGGGTTGGGCCAGGCTGGAGCCAGGAACCAGGAGCTGCATCTGGATTTGCCATGTGGTTTCTTCATGCTATTAGCAGGGAACATGATGGGAAGTGGAGCACCTGGGACACGAATCTGTGTCCATATGGGATGACAGCATCTCAAAGCGGCGGCCCTTACCACAATACTGGACCCACATTTGCCCTTTTTGAATTTTTGTGATATATAAGGAATAAACCCTCAAGTGTTCATGATGTTAACATTTTAATGCCCAGGTTTGGAAATCTCAGTCTAGGGGCTGGTGTTGTGGAACCACAGTCTAAGCCATGCCTTGCAACACCAACATTCCATTATCAGAGAACCCATTCGAGGCCTAGCCGCTCCACATCTGATCCAGATTCTTGCTAATGCTCCTGGGTAGGCAGAGAAGATGGGCCATGCTTGGGTCTCTGCCACCCATGTAGAGAGTTCCTGGCTCCTGGTTTTGTCCTGGCCTGGGCCCTAGATGTTGGGGCTATTTGGGAGAGTGATTAGCAGATGGAAACTCTTATCTCTCTGCCTCTCTGTCTTCCAAGTAAACAAATAAATCTTAAAAAAAAAAACAGGGAAGTCTCAGTCTATGTGGCCTCATTGGGTATTGCATAACCTTCAGAATATTCTTGAAAGAAGATCAGTTTTAAATTTCTTTAATAATTCTTTCACATTAAAAGTTTAAAATTGTTACATAAGCTTTGACAAAAAAAAAACACATGACAAAGTATTTAATGAAAACTGTATTAAGAGAGTACCTCAAAATGTCTGTGGACAAATAAAATTAAAAGGTAAGTTTTGTGGATGGTGTTGTGGCACAGATGGTGAAGCCACTACTTGGAATGCCCACATTCCACATCAGAGTGCCAGTTTGTGTCCAAAATATCCAATCTCCATCCAACTTCCTGCTAATGTGCCTGGGAGGCAGCAGAGGATGGCTCAAATGTTTGGATCCCTGCCACTCACTTGGGAGACCAGGATGAAATTCCAGGCTCCTGGCTTCATCTTGATCCAGCTCTGTGCATTGCAGGAATTTGGGGAGTTAACTAACCGATTGAAGATCTCTCTTGATAGAAGACTGTACAGTTCTTAAAATGGTGTTGTAAAAGAATTCATAGCGGTGTAGAAAAATGCTGACAACTTACTGTTAAGTGATGAAACAGTACATAAAGTGTATCACATTTTTATTAAAAGCATATTTCATATACATAGAAAGAAGGTGGCAATCATAGGTAACAGAAAACAGTGGTTCTCTTTTTTTGAGAATATGGGGAGTTTTATTTTTTATCTGTACTTTCTAAAATTATTCCATAATTATTTAACATATAGTATGTGCTAGACATTATATGGCATGTGTGTGTGTATATATATATGTGTGTGTGTGTATATATATATAGTAAGAAAGTAGAAATGTTAATGTTTCTTATTAAAGAAAATCCACAAGGGAGAATGTGGGATTTTGTATTATGTACCCATGCTTATACATACAGCGACTTCTGGTGATGTGATAGGATCTTACAAGCAGCACTAGGGTGTGATGTTTGAACTCCAAATAGATGAAGATTTACTGATGACATATGTATCAGATAAGAAAGACATTGAATCACGTTTTTGAAGTGGCTCTGTGCATCTTTGCCTCCTCATTGGAATGTCTAGCTATTCTGTTTCTGGAGGAAGTGACTAGAAGTGGAATGCAGAGTGTATTTCTGCTTACATGGTCTGACATTTTGACATTTCCTGAGCTGCAGGATGTTTGAGAGCCAACAACTTAGCTTTTGCTGAAAAAATTAATTATACTGCCACTTTCACATAGTGATGGACCTTTGAAAGAGGACAAAGCTATTCAAGTGAGGAAATATGAGATGCTTAACAGGATGACAGTAACATAAAGATCTTGAATCTGGAGAAAAGGACCTGATTAAGTGTTGATGATCAGCGTGGTGTAAACTCTTTCAGAAAGTGTTACTGTGTTTCATGCCATTGTTGTGTGAAGGAAATTTAAAGCTATGTTCTATTTACATCGTAAATGAGATGTGTGTATTCTAATAATAAGCTAGTCTTGCTTTGGTCTACATCAGTACAGTACACACAAATTCAGTTCAATTGCTTTGACTGGCTTGTCACATCAAGCCATCAAGCTAGTCACCAAAAGTCAATCACAAGGAGTCAGATTGGCTTGTGTGTTGACATATAATCATCCTGATTATTTGAAGATGAAGTCAACTTGGCCCAAAAGGAATGCATGTAATTCCTCTTGGATATACTTGAATTACTTCTTGTGAACAGGCTATAGAATAAAGTCAAGGTTAAGAACTTTTTTAAAAAACCCATTCTTAAAATTTTATTTTATTTGAGAGAGAGACATATGGAGAAAGATGTTTCATCTGTTGGTTCAATCCTCAAATGCCTGCAACAGTCAGAACTGGGCCAGGCTGAAGCAATGATCCTGGCACTCAATCCAGGCCTCCCACATGTGTGGCCAAGACCAAAGTACTGGAGCCATCACTTGCTCCCATAGCACACATTAGCAGGAAGCTGGATCATAATTGGAGTAGGCAGGAATCAAACCAGGCGCTCAGGTATGGCGTGCAGGCAATCCAAAGTGGCAACTTAATTGCTGAACCAAATGCCCATGCCTGAGGTTAAGAATTTTGTCTGGGCCCGGCGCCGTGGCTCACTTGGTTAATCCTCCACCTGCGGTGCCAGCATCCCATATGGGCTCTGGGTTCTAGTCCCAGTTTCTCCTCTTCCAGTCCAGCTCTCTGCTGTGGCCCAGGAGGGCAGTGGAGGATGGTCCAAGTGCTTGGGCCCCTGCACCCGCATGGGAGACCAGGAGGAAGCACCTGACTCCTGGCTTTGGATCCGCGCAGTGCTGGCCTTAGCAGCCACTTGGGGGGTGAACCAACGGAAGGAAGACCTTTCTCTTTCTCTCTCTCTCTCTCTCTCTCTCTCTCTCTGTAACTCTACCTGTCAATAAATAAATAAAAATCTTTAAAAAAAAAAGAATGTTGTCTGAAGGGACCAGTGTTGTGATGCAGTGGATCTGATCCAACTTCTTGCTACTGTGCCTGGGAAAGCAGTGGAAGATGGCCTAACTACTTGGAACCTGGGTATTTGGGGACTAAATCAGCAGAAGGAAATCTCTTTCTCTCCCTCACTCTCCCTTTCCCCCTCCTTCTCTGCCTCCCCCCCCTCCTCCCTCTCTCTCCCCCTCTCACTTCCCTTTCAAATAAATGAAATTTTTTAAAATAAAAATTCCATCTAGAGACAACTATATGATGTTGGTCTAGGCAATGATTTTTTTTTAAATTTGACCCCCAAAGCACAAGCAACAAAAACAAAAAATAGAGAAATGGGATACATCAAATAAAAAGCTTCTGCACAGCAAAGGAAACAAGAGTAAAGAGGCAACTTACAGAACAGGACAAAATACTTGCAAGTCATACATCTGATAAAAGGTTAATATCTAACATATAAGGAACAAATAACTTAATAGAAAGAAATAGTCCAATTTAAACTTGGACATGGATGGGTGGACATTTGGCATGAGTTTAGATGCCAGTTGGAATGCCCACATTCCATATCAGAGTGCCTGCTTCATGCCCTAGCTCATGTTGTCCTGATTGCAACTGCTTGCTAATGTGTACCCTAGGATGCAGTATTAATGGCTCAAGTAGATATGTCCCTGCCACCCATGTGGGAGACTCAGATTGAGTTCTAGGTTCCTGACTTCAGCCTGGCCTGGCATGGCCTGGCCTGGGCTCTTGTGGGCATTTGGGGAGTGCACTAGCAATTGGAAGACTTTTCTCTGTCTCTGTGTCTCTGCCTTTTCACATAAATTAAAATAAATTTAAGAAAGGAAACATGGGAAAAGAACCTGAATACGTGTTTCTTAGGAAACATACAAATGGCCAACTGGTATATGAAAAAATGCTCGATATCATTAATCAGTAAGGAGATGCAAATTAAAACCACAGTGAGATACCAGCTCACACCTGTCAAAAAGATGAAAGATAGCAAGTGTTAGTGAGGATGTGGTGAAGAAGGAAACACTTGTGCATTAGTGGCAATATAAATTAAATCAACCATTATGGAAAAGAGTATGGAGGTTCCTCAACAAACTGAAGATAGAATTACCATATAATCCAGCAGTTCCAACTATGAATATACACACAAAGGGTCGGACAACAGAAAGAGACATCTGCACTCCCATGTTTACTGCACAATAGCCAAGTTATGGAATTAACCTGATTGTCCATTGGCAGATAAAAGGAAAAAGAATGTGAAACACACACACACACACACACACACACACACAGTGGAATGCTATTCTGCCTTAAATCCGAACAAATGCTGTCATCTTCAACATGGAGGAACCTGGAAGTCATTATGGTAAGTGAATGAGGCCAGACACAGAAAGACAAATACTGCATGTTCTCACTTATATATGGAGTCTTAAACAATTGTATTCATAGAAGCAGAAAATGGTTTCCAGAGACTGAGGAATTGGAGAACGGGGGACATTTTGGTCAAGGGGTACAATGTTTCAGTTTGACAAGAGGAATAAGTATTTGAGGTGATATTGTTAATTAACTTGATTCAATCATTCCCTTCCATCATGTCAAAATGTTTTCCTTACTCTTAAAGTGAATTGCTGAAACTGCTAGAACTCAATTTTTAACATTAATTTGGTGGGGCTGGCACTGTAGTGTAGCGGGTAAAGCTGCTGCCTGCAGTGCCAGCATCCCATATGGGCACTGGTTTGAGTCCCAGCTGCTCCATTTCCCATGCAGCTCCCTGCTAATGCCCATGGGAAAGCAGAAGAAGACGGCCCAAGTGTTTGGGCTCCTGCATCCACATGGTAGACCCTGAGGAAGTTTGTGACTCCTGGCTTTGGCCTGGCCCCAGCCCCAGGCCTTGTGGCCATTAGGGGAGTAAACCAGCGGCGGATGGAAGATTGATCTCGCTCTGCCTCTCTGCCTCTCTGCAACTCTGCCTTTAAAATAAATACATATTTTTTAAAAAAAGGATGGTACTAGAAATAACGATATATCAATGGAACCAAATAGCTATTCCAGAAAGAGCATAACAAATACATGTATAGCAATATATATGTGTATATATATATTTAAAAAAATATGTGGGGTAGTGGAGGAGGGAGATAGAAGAAAGGGAGAGGTCGGCGCCGCGGCTCACTAGGCTAATCCTCTGCCTTGCTGCGCCGGCACACCGGGTTCTAGTCCCGGTCGGGGCACCGGATTCTGTCCCGGTTGCCCCTCTTCCAGGCCAGCTCTCTGCTATGGCCCGGGAAGGCAGTGGAGGATGGCCCAAGTGCTTGGGCCCTGCACCCCATGGGAGACCAGGAGAAGTACCTGGCTCCTGCCATCGGATCAGCGCGGTGCGCCGGCCACAGCGCGCCGGCCGCGGCGGCCATTGGAGGGTGAACCAACGGCAAAGGAAGACCTTTCTCTCTGTCTCTCTCTCTCTCACTGTCCACTCTGCCTGTCAAAAAAAAAAAAAAAGGGGGAGAGAGCTCTCCCATTTGTTGTTTCACTTCACAGATGTTCTCAGTAGATTGGGCTGGGCTGAGCCAGAGCCAGGAGATGAGAATGCTGTCTAGGTCTCCCATGGGGGCGGCAGGGACACAATAACTTGAGTCATTGCCAGTGTCTCCCAGGTTCTACGTTAGCAGAAAGCTAGAATCAGGAGTTAGGGCCAGGCATTGAACTCACTCTGATATGGGACATGGGCATAACTGGTATCTTAAATGAGAGGATAAATGCCTGCTTTGTTTTACAGCACAATGAAGAAATATGGACTTAAGAGCTCTTGACATTTAACAAAATAACATGCAAAAAAGCATTTCTATTCAGCAAAGCCTGTGTTTGGCAATCATGAAGTCATGCCTACTTATAGTTATCTGATGCTTACTCTTTTTCTTCCCAGACTTTGGCCTTTCACGGTGATAACTACATATCTAGATCTTAATAGATTTGGCCTCTTCAAACATAAAGTTTTGTAGTTTTTTTCTATGGTTCTCATCAGAATATCATAAGTCTATTAGTAACACGCCACTCTCCCTCTAGCTTTCTGCTGTTAATTTTTTGGGGGCCTGAATACTAGTTTACAAAACTTATTTGGATAATAGATAAAACAAAAGTAGTCAACTCTTAGTAAGGCCTTGAGTTGAGGGGAAAGAAGATTCCATTTTTGCTGCTGAGATAGCTTTTCTTTGATTATGTTCTTATTATTTTCTATATTCTGGATACTTGAGGATCATATATTAGGGAATGCCAAATGATATTTCTCATTAATCTTTGTAACCCTGTTAACTTCTGGGAGGAATTATTTTTTTAATCACTAAAAGGAACTAGACAGTAAACCACGTGTAATGTGACATCTCCATGAAGACAAAGTCAGCTTGGTCCAACCAGAGTGGCTATAATTTGAATCGGACTT
Organism: Oryctolagus cuniculus; assembly: GCF_964237555.1. Taxonomy (NCBI): domain Eukaryota; kingdom Metazoa; phylum Chordata; class Mammalia; order Lagomorpha; family Leporidae; genus Oryctolagus; species Oryctolagus cuniculus. The sequence continues at coordinate 111,530,169 of NC_091453.1, read as the reverse complement.
TGTGAGCAAGATATGGTATGAGGTTGTGGTTAAGAATTCTGCCACAGTGAATTGTTACACTGGGTCAAATATTACTCAAATTACCAGAACTGGTGTAGAGTCAAATGCCTTGGGATGGAGGAACATTTAAAATTATATCAAATGACTTGTGTTTGCAAGGGTGAAATACTTTGTTCCATGGTAACATTGTCATATTGATAGAGAAGGGGAAATATTTTTTATTCAACATGCTTAATATTTGACAGAAAACTAATTACAATAATCAAAGTGGTGGGCAGATATTTTGAGAGTAAACTAAAAATATCAGAGTACCCAACTTAAGTATGAAAAAAACCCTTTTTTAAATGATTATTTCCATCTATTTGAAAGTCAGGGGGTGGGGGGAAGGGGAGAGAGACAATTACAACATTTTGCCTGGGGCCTTAGGGTCAGACCAGCAACACTTATTGCCATTTGATTTGGGGCAAATTACTTAATACCAATATCCAGTTTCCTAATATATATACATATATATATATATATACATATATATATGATTATAAAGGAAGGGATAACAATTTTCTTAAAGGAATGCTGTGAGGATTAAATAAGTTAGTATCTGCAAAGCACCAAGTATGGAACTTGTACATCACAGGAAATCATTGATTTTAATATTACCACCTAAAGCTATACTTAGCTTTGGTACTTAGGCAAGGAGACATCCAGCAAGTAAACTAGCTGTATCTTGCAATTTGTTAAATCTCTTGGAAGGCCCAAGGGCTTGTTTCAGTCTGGGAAATAGGGACAACTTCCTCATGGCAAGCTGGTAGGCAGTTGTAATACAGTGTTCTTGACTCAGCAAAATGAATGATTGCGTTAAATGCAGTTAGTGGTTGTGTATTTCTTTTGCTAATGAAACTTTAAAATTTGTCCCCTTCCCCATATATAATTCTTTAGATGAAGACCCTCTGAAACTTTTCTCGATTCTAGGATCTCACTGAGCTCTGGACCACAGACTTAATAAACTTCATCAATGAATGAGCCATCATTACCATTATAAAGGCTCACTAATCACCATTGAAAGCCACAGGTTAATTTGTGCTTAAGGATTGTATAATGTAATTCAGGAACTAAATTATTTAAAAAATTTAAAAGACCATTTAACACATCTTTGACAAAGATCCAGAAAGTAGAATACAGCCCTATTTTAATTGTTTAGCCAAGATTTAACAATTCATGCAACACACTTCTAAGGCAATTAGTAGTATATTATGGTTGCAGTGTTGAAGAATAACATTTCCTGTGGACAAATGGAACTCAGTAATGAATGTGACAATTAATACAAATAAAGGAAGGGTGGGGTAGTAAGGAAAGTATGCAAGGAATGAGCACCTTACCAGTGGAGTTGATAGCACTCAGAATTTGCATGTCTAGATTCTAGGGTACATCTAGTCGTCTTTTAATTTCTACCCCAATAGAGCAGCTTAAATGAATTCCTTAGCTTAATTGCCTTTTTTCTTGTTCTTGTCCTCCAGCTTAAGTTCCTTATATTCTGTTAAACTTGACTTTAAATTCCCCTGCCTCATTCTCTGTCCTTTCAGCAAATATGCATTCAGTAAATATTGCAAGTGAAATTCTATTTAATGGCAGTATGGCAAAAATGATCACAATGTTTTAGAACCATATTTAAATATAAATGCCCACAGTAAAGCCTACAGAGCTCTGATTTAGCCATGCTAACATGAGCACTCTAAGTGTTCACAGAAATGGAAGTATGGGTATGATTGCACAAAAAGGGGTTGTTTTGCTGATTCCAAAGCAGTGGTGTCTGAGTAAATACCTCTATAACCTTCCACTGTAATTGTATTGGAAAGCAGTGCAAATGGATGCTGTAAGTATTAAGAAGTCCAGAATAAAAGTATGGTCAGAATAATAAAGACACTCTTAACCTTTGGCAGGATTTAAAAACTTTTTTTTAAAAAAAAAGTTATCAGGAAGAGAATATAGATATAGTGAGGCCATTTGGGACAAAGTTCTGAACCCATATTTAACTGGGAGCTCAGCTTGAGACGATTTGCTGGGCCTCGGGGGCATGTATTTGAGTAGATGATGGGTCTGCCACAGACCATCTGTGGAAGAGAAAGTAGGAGCCACAATGAGCAAGTGTATGTGGAATTCTGAGACATACTGGGAGTCAGATTGGAAATAATGTTCTCAGGATATTGGCTAGACCTTCCTCTCCCGTGTGTCCTGACTCTGAGCAGGACATCTTCCCGTCTTGCCCCAGTCCTCTATATCGTTTGTTCCCTTGCTCTTTCAGAGCTTGCTCATGGTCGCGGGATGAGTGCATGCTGGAACCAGACTGCAAATTCCTTGTTGGTAAAAACGGGGTCTGCAACTAATTTCGTGCTTAGGGGCACAGTTGCTAGGGCACTGTTCAGATTCCCAGTAAACCCTTGCCACAAGGGCAATTCCTTGTTCATTCAGTTGGCATCCAAACCACAAAAAGCTGTAGAAAATATCTGGTGGCATTTAAATCAAAATCAAGCCAAATTAACTGTTTTTCATTCCATGGGGGAAAAAAACCCAAAAGATGATATATCCAAACAGTTGTTTCTGAAGTGTGCATCCGTGGCCCAGTGTCTTTCAGGAGGAAAAAAAAAAAACACGCAAAATCCAAGCAGTATTTCAGGGCTGATTTTGCTTAGGAAAGCATTTTAGTCAGGGTCCAGATTTAAACAGTTTTTCCCCAGGTCAAGTTAGAGATTAGGAAAGGTGGCAGATGAAATCCACTCAGAGAGTCTGGCACCAGTTACAAAAGGAAGCAGGTCATTGAGTTGTGTTTATAGAGGAAAGAGAATGGATTGCAAGATTGTTATCGCTGGAATCATTGTGGGGGAGGGAGACCCTCATTTGAAGCCTTGGCCCCCAGACTCAAGGAGCCCAGAGTGCTTGAAGGACTCACACATAATTGGCCATACATTCCACAGGAAGAAGCCCTGCCTCTGGCTACATCTCTGCCTTGAAGAAACAAGGGAGGAGGGATCAGAGTGGATGGGTGGAAGATGGGGGAGGGCTCGCTGGCATCCAGTGAAGACCTTTCTAAAGCACATTGAAAACGGTGAGGTTTTTAGAAGCTTCAGCTAGCAACTCAGAGATGTTTCACTAAGCAGCAGCGTATGGACGTTGTACAGTTCTGGTTTTTTGGAGTTGGGTGATCTCCTTGCTTGTAAACGTTTTGTGCTACTTTATAGTCGCCAGAAAATACTGTCCCTGACACTAGAGGGAAGGGAAAAGAGGACTTTCCCCTTTGAGGATCCAGGTAACAGAAGGACAAATAGAAAGTTACAGTTTCTGTAGCCAGGAGCCTGGGGTGTAGTTCACTCTGGTGAAACCTACATGATGATCAACATGAAAACAAGCAGCTAAGTAGTTTTCATTAGTATCCAATTAGTAGGTGATTTGGTTGCTAAATGTGTTTGCTAATTCATTAACAATTAGGTAAATTATATTTAATGGAAATGATTCAAATTTAAAATAAAATGCTGTACATATTAATTTTAACTTTGTAAATTAAAATCCATTTGTCACCCCCCATTCTCTTCCTCCCTCTTTCAAATCCTGCACAGTGTACAGTCAATTAGAGCATGCAGGGTAAATTGTTTTTCTCATCTAAAGTATCTCTTCTCTCTGGAAATCAGTCCTCCAGTGGAGCATGTCTGTGTGTCTCTAGATGAGTGTCAGCGACAAATGGTGCATGTGCACATAATACTGATGGGGATTGTGGGGGCGCAGGGAGAGCAGAAAAAGCCCTTTGGAATACTGTGAGGGATTCAGAAAGGTATTTTAGAATTTGAAGGGGCTTAAGGCTTGATTCCGCTGCTGATATTGAATTGCAGCATGACCAAATGATTAACAAACTTGCCTTTCCTGGAGTAGCTCAGGAAAGAGGGGTTCTCAGATGATTGCAAAGTGGTTAACAACTGTAAGAAGCTTATTAACTTGCTGTACACAAGTAACTTTGCTGGGTTTCCCTAAACAATTGATTATGTTTAGAAAATAGCAATGTAGAACAAGTAAAGGGTAAATCTCATAATAGACTTTGCAGGTCAGGATCCTTTGAAGACTACTACCTCACCTTATTCTGAATAGCCTCATTCCAGCTTTGCAGTCAGTGATTATAAAAGTTGCAACACATCACGGTTGGTACCCTTTGGGTTATTTCCATTGTCTTTCTGGTCTGTAGATAGATCTCATTCACAATTTCCTGGAAACCCAGTCAGTGTTTTGCCACAGTGAATCCCATTATATAATTTTTTCCTTGTCATCTGACAGAAGCAGGTAAATAAGGCAATGTAAACCTTCAGTGTGGAATGGGATTTTCTTTTTTTTTTTTTTAAATCAGTATTCAAAAATTCTGGGGTTGTTGGTGGTGTAATCTATTCAGCGTGTGTAGCTGAAAGCAATAAGGTGCTCCTGTGGGTCTTTGATCTTTAACTATGGAACAGTGGGAGAGAATACGCGGCCCATTGTGCTTGGTGCCTTGCCAGGGTAGGTTCACATTTCTGAGAAAGCGACTGTGGTTGTACAGTAACATCCGTATTTTGCTTTCAACTCATATTAATAGGTTGTTGAAAGTTCAAGTGAATGTTGTTGAGGTTGAGTGAGTGAAAAATTATTTAATAGCATCTGTAAAGTATAGGAGGAGACCCTTCGCGGCTGGCTTCCATCAGGATATCTAATTTCGCTATGAGGACCTGACCTGATTTTCTATCACATGAGGGTCAGATTACAGTTTGCCTCGAAGTCAGCTACTGAGCTCATAAAAGTTGTGTTTATTTTCACTCTCTCAGATATGTGGCCATAAACATTGGGATGGAAGTACCATTGGACTTTTGGCCTACTTTTAGTGCTTTCTCTTAGAGAACTTCTGTTTCTAACTTCCTGTGATATTCAGTCTTAGAGGACTGTATAGAAAAACATGCTCCTAAACAGAAATGGTTGATTTCATTTTCATTTTAAGCAGTTTAAAACTACTAGAGAAGGAAGAATCTTGAAGAGAAGCAAGGTATCCATAACTGATCCAAAGGATCCTAATAAAGATTACATTGTTTGCTTTATATCGGTTTGTTGATGGGAATGTTCTCATTGTTTCCGTTTACCAGTTTTCTCAGTTGATCATTTGACCGATAGACCTCTCTATCATTACGTTTTGCATTTGCATTTAGATGTTACAGAGGTGATTTTTGCATTTTGAATGTGTTAGGCATCATCAAGCACACTAACTGTTGTCTGTAGAAGCTTGGAAACCATAAATGGACAGAGATTTGGGTAAATTTTCTTATCTGTTAGTATGGAGAGGCAAAGGACTTAACCTTACGCAGATAATTGACTGAAATAGCCTGGTTCCTCAGTTTTTAAAACCCCTCCTTGGATGTACTCTAACCCTTTCACTCTGAGACTGATGTAGTCCAACAAAGGCACAGTAATCCTACAAACACGTCTGGACATTGTGTCTTTCATAGACCTCTATTTTTCCATAGTTGTCTTATAGACTGCCATTTTCCTGCGTTTTATGAAGAAGACAAGTGACTTGGATCATTTTCCAGACTTTCTCTCTTCTGTAACAGTGTCTACATTCCAAGTTTGTCTTCTGGACTGCGAACCTTGCTGGTGATGAGAGATAGATAACTGCGTGCACCTTCATTCATCTTAATTAAGCAGAACACTGGCTTTTCTTTCAGCCACCCCTCCGTTTTTGACTCCATAGCTGTGTGGACATTTTGGCTGTGTGTCTAACCGGGCAGAGTAACGACACATCCTTTTTTTTCTGCCTTACACAACCATGATGTTGCAGTGAACTGTCATCTGTACTATCAGTTACTGAAGTACAAAAAGCAAACATCACCATCACATTTTGGGTTGCAGGAAAGTCCATCAGGGTCACTGGAATTGAGCTTTCTCAGAATAGTTCTTTACAGAAACACCCTTTTTTCATTTGCTCCACCATTGAGTCATTTAAATGTTGTCTGTTGACAGTGAGATCTGAGAACTTTCTAATGATAATATGTTCTTACTCTGTAATGTTATCTTAGTGGTTCCAAATATCTCATATAATTTTCAAAATGGAGTTACAGAGAAGTGTTACTTAAAATTTACTTTTTCTCGATTGTAAATTGCACATACGTTTCTGAAAGGAAATTTGAAATGTCGAAGAGTATAAAAAGACAATAGAGGGAGCAGGCATTTGGCGCAGTGTTTACGATGCTACTTGGGATGCCCATATCCCATATTGGAGGGCCTGGGTTGGAGTCCCAGCTCTGCTTCAGTTCTACCATCGTGCTGACGTGCACTCTGAGAAGCAGCAGGTAATGGCTCAGATACTTGGGTCCTTGCCACCTACATAGGAAACCCAGTTGGAATTTCAGGCTCTTGGCTTAAGCGTGGTCTAGCCTGTACTATTGCCGACATTTGAAGAATGAACTAGTAGATAGAAGATATCTCTATGACTGGCTGTCTCAGTCTCTCTCTCTCTCACTTTTTTTTTAAAAGTCAATTTTTAAAAATTTAGACAACAGAAGTCATCCATAATTATACCCAAAGATAATAATGTTGCCAATAGTTAATAAGATGGGATATTTCCTACTAGATTTTTCTGTGTGGGTGGGTGCATTTACAGTTTGCATTATAATATGTGTATTGCTTTGAAACACACTTTCCCCGACTATTTTTTTTTAAAAATAGGCTAATTTATTTTAAAGGCAGTTACAGGTGTGTGTGTGTGTGTGTATGTGGAGAGAGAGGGAGAGAGAGATCTTCCATCTGCTTGTTTATTCCTCAAATGGCTGCAACAGCCAAAGCCAAGAGCCACTAGCTTCCTCTAGGTCTCCCACATGGGTGGCAGAGACTCCAGTACTTGAACCATCTTCTGCTGTTTTCACAGGTGCTTTAGCAGGGAGCTGGATTGGAAGTGAAGCAGCTAGTGCTCATATGGGATGCCAGTGTTGTAGGCGGCGGCTTAACCTACTGTACCACAACCCCCGCCCCCACTATTGTGAACTTTCTAGTTTATTGAATATTTTTAGAAAACCTCTTTATGGCTGCAGTGTCTCCGTTGTATGGCTCTAGAGTAGTTTGACTTAATCACCTATAATATTGCTTTTGTATTTTGTGATTAGAGCTCATGCTACAATTAATTTTTTGATGCATACATTTTTGAGCCCAGGTCTGATTGTTTTTATCAGAATAAATGTTGAAAATTCAGCATTACTTGGCCAAAAATGTATAAAGGAGTCAAAGTTCCTTGATGGGTTTGCATACTGCACTCTGAGAGGTTGTTTCTGTTCAGGCCCCTCAGCAGTGTATATAAATAGAGAACAGCTGCTATCCCCTCTTTCTACAAATGGAAAGGCTCACTCAAGTCTAGGGAGAGTCAAGACTTGCCCAAGGTCATGTGATGATATTACTTAGCCTTTGGTTTTATGAGGCAGTTCTGTATTCTTTCTACTGTAACACTGTTGTAGTAAAATTTAGTGACAGATCTGTAGTGATTTAGCTATGCTATCTGTGAAGGAAAACTTAATGCAGCCAGGACCTTAAAATAAATTTACTTCTATTATTATTATTATTATAAACTGTAATATGTGGAATCTGATATATAGTAATGACTTACTTCCCAAAGGCGGTCTTTTATATTTTCAATATGTTTGCTGACTGACACCTAAAATATCCACTATAGAGGTTATGTTTAACTGAGAAATAATGCCTAAAGTGATTTTGTTGCATCTTTTTGGTCATGAAAAGCTGGTTTACAATATTATTCTTTATTAAGTAATAATCTTTCCAGGTCAGCATCAAGACATTGAAAAGATTACTTCTGTCAGCATTAAACCTCTCAAACCATCATTTAAAAAATGAACTGAAACTTCTGTTGACTCACATTTTTGAAATAGTAAGAAACATACTACTTTACCGTCAAGATTCCTGAATGACAATGGGATATGGCAATTAAAGATGATTTCATTAAATTAAACATAATAAAACCAAATGTGGGAAATGAAACAAAAGTTTCTTTATCTCTGCTGTATTAGGATTTGGTAAATAACTTCAGTTCACTTCATCTGTATTGATTATTAGTTGACAAACTGATTACATCCCTTTTCAACCTTTGTCTCTTCCGAATGGAGTGCTCCAAGTCTGTAACCTCCCCTTATGCAACAGCTTCTCCACCCACCCATGCACCATGACAGTTAACATTCTTAAGCTTTATTCTGTTTCCTCACCTGTGGAACTCCAAGTAGTATGTTGTAACCCAGGAGGAAAAACACCTTGACTATCCTCCTGGGTGACATTTTGCTCATTGTAATTATTTGTGGATTATTGACATCTCAGCAGCATTCTTTGGGTTTGGAAGAGAAATACACACATTGAGGCTAGCTGTAGTACTGCCTGTACTTTTTGTTGGCTGGCCTGCCTAGGAATCTGTAGAGTTGTCTGTGATATTTTGTCCAATGGCACAAGAATACCCAAGGATAGTGTTTAGGCCTGGCATCATTTTTAAAATTAAATAGCCTTGAATTTTGCATTTTTAGTAACTTTCTGCGATGGCAGCCTGCCAGGGCCCATTAGCCAAAGTTTGAAGAATATGTGGCAGATATTCCAGCCGTCTGTTACCTGTATAATTCGTGCCAGTTAGGTGACTTTCACTAGGGCTACTTTATGAGGGTATAAAAACTTCTTAGCAAATTCGGCTTTTATTAGGCACTGTGTAGTCCCTATTTCAGGAAAACAGTCTGTATCATGAAATAGAAGGGAAAGGAAAGACTTTTAAGCTGCCTCTGTTGGGAGCCTTTTAAACATGCTAGCATCTTGGTAGTTGGCATTAAGTGAGGAGGGCAGTCATCATTCAGAGGGGATGGTTTGAACATTTGTGATTTGGGGACATCAGTTGTGGCAAAGTAATGATAAATGCCCAGATCCAGGGTATTTAGGTTAGGCATGTTTCTAGAACATGGGTGCTATTCTTGCTTGAAACTATAGGAATCAGTGGTACCAGCAGCTTCTTAAGCCCATAATAGCAAAGAACAAAACTGAAGGAAGTAAGAGAGTCAGACTTTGAAACGAGTAGGCTTACATTGTGAAGACTTAGAACCAACATCTGTATCTTAGTTCTTTCTCATCTATATTTCCCTTCATCCCCATTGCTCTCAGGTCCCACCAAAATCCCAAAGCAATGCAAGAGTGAGGAAAAGTTGCTTGGGTGGAAGGAGAAATCATAGTAGTATTTTAGTTGCTTCCTCATCCAACCCCATTCCAGCATTATTTGTTGCATGAATAGTTTGAGCTCCAAAGGACAATGAATGATACATATAAAAAACAGGACTGTGTCTGTAAATAATATTAGATGATTTAATGGCACCAGGAGGCTCACAGAAACACTTAGCAGGTAAGCATATGGCTAGCTTTGTTCTGCAAGAATCTTTACCACTCCCTTGATATTTATATACCAAAGAAGTGAAGCCAGTGATGTGGTGCAGCAGGTTGAGGCTGCCTGTGATGCAGGCATCCCATATGAGCACCAGTTCAAGTACCAGCTGGTCCACTTCCAATTCAGTTCCTGGCTTATATGCCTAGGAAAGCAGCAAAAGATGGCCCAAGTTCTTGGGCCCCTGCTACCTACATGGGAGACCCAGATGGAGTTGCAGGTGCCTGGCTTCAGCCTGTCTTAGCCCTGGCCCTTGTGGCCATTTGGGGAGTGAATCAGAGGATAGAAGATCCCTCTCCCTCTCTTTGTAACTCTGCCTTTCAAATGAATGAATGAATGAATCAGTATATCAATGGAACATGTCTGAACCTCGGAGGAAAACAATACATGAGGCTTATGGATACTTTAAACAGAAAATTGCATTTTTTCTTTCTGTCATGTTCCTTAAAAGTCTTTGAGGAAAATGTTGTATGATCTGCTTGGGGACTTTTAATGTAAAAGGCAACCTGCTATCATCTTCCAGTTCCTTGGGCAAGAAACAGGTTTAAATCCATATCAAGGGCCATACTTGTGCCTTATTTGGCATCCCCGTTGATTTCTTTGAAAGAGACTAGATGTGTTGGCAGCATCTCCACTATACTGTGATGTTCATTTTTAATGTGTGTCAATATGATTCTACTTATTGTGTTTTGTATAGTTGCCATACTTGAGGGTGATGAATTGATACTACACTCATAAGTCACCTAATCACTTCTTCTTTGCTACTTTATATGTGGTTAAAAGTACATGATCTCTTGCCTGGTATTTTCTATTCAAGGCTTTTATATTTTTTAATGGAATTTTCTTTGGAGAGTGCCAGTTTGAGGTGATGGTTATTAATGACATCTTTGGTAGAAAATGGATGGCATATTCGCTATAGATTTATTGTGCACCTCCTACGTGAACTATGCAAAGCAATGACCATAATGCCTCTCGCATAGGACATGAGGATAAAGATGTACATTTGGGCTGTAGCTGTGGAGATAGAGAAAAGCTGGATGTGGGGGTGAGAAGCCCTGAGAAAAGAACCGACAGCAGGACTGGGTGACTGGATGAATGAAAGGAAAGAATGAGAGGTTTGGTTTGGTTTGTTGTTTCCATTTTACTCTCTGAGAGAATAGTAAGTAGGAAGTAGTACAGTGATAGCATGAGCAAAAGTAGAGAAGTTGGTTGAAGCAGTGATCCTGAGGTGGTCACTACGGAAGGGAAGATGATAAATTTGGCTTTGATTATGTTGAGTTTGCAAGTGAATGACCCATCCATGGGGAGATGTTCAAGAGGAGTCAGAAATGTACACCTACAGCTATGGGAGAGGTGGAGATTTATAGAGAAATCTGTGGGTTATCTACATAAGGCACTCTCACCAAAGTCGTGAAAATAGGAATGTTTGCCAATGAAGAGTTTTTTTTTTTTTAAAGAAAAAAGATATAGCAAAGGAATAGAATCAGAATAAAACCCTCAACAGTATGTTAGCGTGGAAGGCAGAGAAACTGAAGAAGAAGCAGTGGCAAATTCTACAGAAGGTTGGGCATTGGCCTGGATTTAAGCTTCCAGGTGGATGCCTGCTTCCCATATTGGAGTTTCAGTCCCAGTTCCACTTCCAATTCCAGGTTCCTTCTGGTGCACACCCTGGGAGGGAGCAGTGATAGCTCAAATAGTTAGGTTGCTGCCATCCATTTTGGAAGCCTGGAATGAGTTCCTGCCTCCAAGATTCAGCCTGGCCAAGCCCTGGGCGGTTGTGGGCACTTGAGGAGTGAGATAGCAGATGGGATCTCTCTCTCCTTCCCTCCCTCCCTCCCTCTCCCCCTCCCTCCCCACATTTCAAATAAATTTTAAAAGTTGAAAAAATATTCCTTAGAGAGGTGGAAAAGGATGGAGGTTAGGAGTGGCCATTATGTCCAGCAATTCTGAGGTTATTGGTGACATTTAAGAACCAAATTTCATTAGAATTATGATTAGGAAAGTTACATTGATCGAATGGAGAAAGCGCATGTTGATTCTTGTTTTAATCTCTTTGGGGTTGAGAGACGAGTGTGCCAGTTTGAGACAGGAGGGAAGAAGAAGAGAACAGAGAGGCGAAGAGAGAGGCAGGGCATAAAACAAAATCATATCTATGATCTTCAGTTTTATCAAAGAAATACTGTTTGCTAAGAGCAAAGAGGAAGGGATTGAGTTTGGGATTTGGGCAATTGGGGAAGAGTGATAAGTGGGAAAGGTTTAGATTAGCCCTGGGAAATGACATGTAGTTACTGTGGAATGCCTAAAAGGCTTGTTAAACATCAGCCAAGGCTCAGCTAAGGTTAAACTATATTTTGAGCTTACACAATCAAAATGGCAAAATGACATGACTTTTCCAAGTGACACTTAGTGCTAACTGGAGACAAAAGTCATAAAATTTGGAATGGGAGCAGAGCTAGGAGATGATTTGGGAATTGGTGGATTGAGGATAGAGAAAATCACACAGTGAGAAGTTTGAGGCAGATACCAAGAGCATCAAATATTTAGAATAAGAAAAATCATTATTTAAATAATACATTTCGGACCATTCATTTGCTTTGCAGCAAATGAAATGAATTGTCCTTCCAACTGTGGCTTAAACAAAAAGGATCCCCTCCAGTCCCTAACTTGTTGTTGTTAGAGTGATGATTAGTATGTCATCACTGAAAAATCAGAGTGGAACTGCCATGTGTGAAACTTCATTGAAGCCACATGAAACACAAAGTGGTGATTTTTGTAGTTGCACAGGACTCAGAACCAAAAAATAATGAATGAATGAATGAATGAATGAATAAATAAATAAATAAGTCACGCTTCTTCCGCTCCCCTTGGAAAGTTCATGTTACTATTCTGTGCTTGTTCTGAAAGCAGGCTGCGCCAGTCAAGCTTGAAATCTGCTGTGTTGCCATGGTTTGTGTCAGTGGTCTTTCCCATCACGTTTATGGTTGCTGATGGTGGCTGAACCTCAACAGGTGTCACTTCATGTGGACTCCAAAGCAAGATGCGTGGAACCATCTGTCAGAACTGGGTTCCGTCTGTGCTTTGAGTGAAGTCACGTATCTGACATTTGCTGCGACTCGGGTTGATTTCCTACAGCATTCCTTCTAAAACTTCTTAGTTCTTCCTAGGAACCATGACTCTCCTGAGCTAAGATGACTTTTTTTTTTTTTGTGAGCAACACAAGCAGATATTACACATACCTTCCAGTCTATGAGATGTCGCTTACTGTCATGTTTACCTCCAATGACATCCAGTTTTTTGACATTTCATTTCCTCTTTGAGTTTTTGGTACTTGAATAGAAAAGAATGGGAACAAGGATGAAGAAAGGGAAGTAGTAGCAAACAGCAGATGAAGACTTTGAATTCGGCAAAAGGCACGAGCTAAATCAGGCCTAACTTCCTCTCTATTCTGCTGAAGATCTGTGCTAGCTGTTTCTAGAGGCTTTTTAGGTTTCTTGCCACTTCTCTGTGTGTGTTATTAAACCTTGTCTGTTCCCCTTTAGTTATTAGCTGTAAAACCCTTTACAAAACCTCAAAAGGGTTTCTGGGCTTAAGTAGACACAGATGGGGAGGAGGGGAAACTATATAGCTGTGTTCTGCTTGGCAGTGGCCCAAGAGAAAACCCAAAGCAAAGAATAAGTGTTGGCAGCAGAGAAGGGGTGGGGGAAGGGGAGAGGCCAGCTCCTCTAGCCCATCGAAGAGAAAGTGAGTGTCAACAGGAGGGACTCTGGAAAGCGCCCAGGACAGAGTTCCCTTTGCAGATGGCACCTTCTCCGGAGGGCTTCTCCTTTTCCTCCAGCTGGTATTCATCTTGCTTTCCTCTGGACCTTATGTGCATTCTCTCACAGGGGCCTGTTATTTAGGGTCTTGTACTTGCTATCTTCTATTTTAGTAGCAATGGTCATGCTCCACGGAATGACATTTCTGTCACTGACACATCGCATATGCAATGGTGGTTCCCATAAGATTATACAGCCTCTTGGTTTATGCACTCTATAATGTTCGCACTGCAACAAAATCAACTAACAACACACTTTTCAGAATGTGTCTCTGTTATGAAGCAACACACAACTGTCATTGGAAGCAAGGCCTCATCTCACCAATTAGACTAGGAGCTCCGTGTGGGGAGATATGGTTTGTCTGTCCTACAGCATCTGTTACAGTACCTTGTTGATAATGACTACTTGTTACATTTTTAACTGAACAAGGGAATGTAAATGACGAAATGCCATTTCCCTCATTGCTTCTGCAAGTATTACCGTTATGGAGCTACAGGGAACTTTCTGGGATAGAGGCCTGCCAGAAGCTGCTAGGTGGGCAGACTAGACACCAAAGGCTGCTCTACCTGTGATTCCATAGGCCCAGTTCAGTTCTCTGCTCGCTGATAAGTCATTCGTGGGTCTTTCTCATTTCCTCAGATGCAATTTTAACAATAATCTCTTTGCTCTGAAACGTGTTACCTATTCTCCCTCAGCCATTTATTTTCTGGGCCCAGTAGCCCAATAATTCAATATCTGGGTCGGTGAAGACCCATTGCCAGACTGACAGTGACAAGAACTAAGTCCTTCCTGGGAGCTACTCAGCCATTTCAAGCCACAAGGGAATCTTAGAGTGAATGGGCTTGTTCAGGCATAAATGGTAGGCTAGGAACCTGAGAGACGATAGCTCTTCTCTCAGATATTCATATCCACAGGACCACACTTGGCACTTATTTACATAGTCTTTTTTCTAGTCCCAGTGATGACTGGAGAGGTTTTGAGGATGCAACCTAGTATACAAACAAACATCCAAAATTCTTGGAAAAATACTTCAATTTTTTTTAAAGAATAATGAACTAGCAGGTTAGTAGGGTTTTCTTTTTTCATTGGAGAAGTTCTACTTCCTGTATTTGCTAAGAACATTATGTATGAGTTAACATGTTACTATAGGTTAAGATAATCTAGAAATGTATCTGGAAAATCTATTTCAATTACCTTCTGGGTGCTTTTAGTGAAAATAATAAATTTCCAAGAATTAAGAGAGTCATAAAAAAGAAGTGTTATGAGGGGAGTATGCCTCATTTTTCACCTTCAAAATTAAATAGTCGCTGTGGAATTATGCACTGCCAAGGTCATGGCATTGCTTGTGGGCATTAATAGCTGCCATAGGTAACTGCTGAACGAGGTGAGGGCAGCCATTTCCCATAACACAGAGATTAAAGCTTGCAATTTCCTGAAAATCCCCTAAATAAATAGTGACCTCCTGCTCAATTGTGCACTAAAAGGGATGTTGTTTCATATTTACAATTTGCATATGGATACCCTGTTGAAACTTGCATTTGCATATATAAGGTATTGATTTTGGTTAATGGAACATGAGGTCATTTCTCTTTAGTTTCTCTCAATTTAAGTATCGTTTTCTGTCTCTTGTTGCTCACATTAGAAGAACACAGAAAAATTGCTTCAGATGATTGTGTATGGAACTATTGCATATAGTCATGTGTTTTTATTTCAGTTTTTCAACCTGAAATTGTCTATGTAGCTTAGTGATCTCAGTAGCTGTCTACTGATTAAAACTTGCATGACAAGTAATGGTTACTTTGCAGAATTGCCTAAGTGAATCTACAATGCCCCAGACATCCCTGTAGCATTGTCTACTAAAACCAATGAGGCCCAACGGTCCAGGCCCATGTGAAGTGGCGTGGGTTGAGCTTGTTGGTATAGAATAGGGTGAATTGCTTGGCTCTCCTAATTGTGCTTAAGATTTAATGCCAAAATGGTGCTAGGGCTTAATTAGATGTGGGCCTCAGGTTTTTGTAACTATCAGCTTGGTTGCTTACCAATTACCACATGTAAGAAAAGATGAAAAAGGCACTCCATTTTACTGAGACAACAGAATCAAACTGATTTACATCTGCCTATACATTTTAAAGTAAGCAAACTTTGTATAGATTTTTGTTGTGGCAAACAATAATCTGAACCGATTTCCCCTTCTCTCAGTGCATTTTCCTGTGTGAATGTTTCTTGTCTTTTTACTCCTGTTTTATTCAGTTAAGGACATGCATAGCTCATTATAGAGCAGGCACCCCATGGAGAGGATTGCTTGTGACTTTCCAATATGAAATCACAATATTTATGTGTATCTTATATTATGAAAAATTGCAAAGTAATTTTGCAAAATACCATCTGCAGCATTTTAACCTTAATTAGATTGTTTTCTTGCTTTATATACGTACAAGCAATCAGAATGACTCTTATTGCTTCCCCGTATGAAAATCACTCAGTGGGGGAAATTATCCTCTGTTAGCAGTTACGGCTGCCATGGTAGGCTTGAATTTTTAACTTATTGAGGGAGACAGCATTAATAGTAAAATATCTTTTTGTTTTGTGTGGAATCTAAATAAAAAGACATCCCACAGATAACTGTAATTGAATTTTATTGAAGGAAGAGAACTTGTAAATAGGGCTACAGCTGGACATGTTAAATTAAAAGACAGAAAACAATGCCATATTTAAAGTACTAGTGTCGAAGAGGAAGTTCATGGTTACACACATCATATTTTCAATTCATTCTTTTTCCCACTGGCAAGTTGTAATCTGTGTAAAACACCAGGTATGTCCCTATAAGCTCTTTAAATGCAAGGGACATTCAGGATGAAAGGAGACTCAAAATTAACACTTGTCATTTCAGTTTCATTTCATTCACAGTTTGGGAGTTGTGGTTCATACTTCCAGTTGAATAAGAAACCTTCTTAGCTCATGAATAAACATTTTCAACAGCAGAAAAGTCAAAAATCAAATGTTGGTAAATGGGAACACATTTTCTCACAGATTTGCACCAAATTTTCAGAATTGTAGTCTCACGGAAAAATAACTTAAAATCAGGAAACACAGGCAATCTGTCAGTTACACTTGGGTTCTGGACAGACACTGCTGGAGATGTGAGCATTGGCTGTTCACAGAGATTAGGGATGGGGCCGAACGGTGCTGGGGCCAGGTGGAAAAGGGAGGGGATGGGAATAGCAGCTGTTTGTATCTACCCACCATCATGATACGCCTGCAGCTGGAGAACCAATTTGGTATAAATTCCTAGGAGCTACTGTCGGTTAATGTGAGCCTTCCAGGAACACATACCAAATAATAGCCTACTTTCCTAATTCTATTATGGGAAATTTCTTCAGAGTCAATCCCTGTGAAATGGGATCAGGAATGGTTTGAGTCAAAACCGTGAAGTAAGTGCAATTTGGGCCCTATGCCCTATAACCTCTCCTTCATCTGTCATCCCTTCTTTTCCTAAGGTGCTCAGTATCCTAAGCCTTTAAAACACTACCCTAACTGTCCTTTTATCTACCATTTTCTCCCTTTTCCCTCACTGCCATCTTGCAGCACTTCTTCCAGAAGAAACAACAACAACAACCTGTGAAACCCTGTGATCTCAAGGTTTTGAATCTGTTGCCTTACCCGCCTCTGCCTCTGCTTAAACTGAGCTGTTACTGGTCTTAGACACTGTCTGTGGGAAGGGAAATACCCCGATAATCAAAAGGAGCTTAATGTGTTATTTCTCTTAGGAATGTTCTTAGCTTAACCAGGACTTACTTTCTCTCTCTCTCTCTCTCTCTCTCTCTCTCTCTCTCTGTGTGTGTGTGTGTGTGTGTGTGTGTGGTGATGCTGGTAGTGGTTGGACAAGGCTCTTAGTACAAAGAGATGGAACATAAATGATCAAATTTATTAGTGTTGTGCCCTGCCCAGCACTCTTCAAATCCCATCACTTGAGTGGCCCCTCTTTTCTCTGCCTGCGAAGGCTACCCTGACTAGGAGTTGTTTACATCCATTTGTGTACTGTCTGCCAGAAACACAGTTTTAAACTGCTCCTCTTAGTGGAGCCAAGAAAAAACTTTCAAGATTATCAAAATGTTCATTCTTATTTAGAGAGAGAAAGAGAAATGACATACTTCTTCAAAATTCTTCTGTTACTATGTTTGAAAAAAATATTTTTTTCCTTAGAGCATTGGTCAGAGTCCTGAAACCCGGATTTATGGCTGTTCTATTGACAAGGGGCTATTGCACAGATGTTTTATTTGCTGTTTCCAGGGGCTTATCAAAAATAATTGACTAGCTGCCATTTTCTACATGAGACCAATTACTATTGACCCAGCTTTGCTCATTGTTTTCATTAATGTCTAATAAAGAATGAAAATGTTGTTGAATGCTCTTAGCATCAACATGCTATCAAGCGTGTGGGTATCTCTTGTACTTTCCTAATGCTGCTAAGCAGAGCCACTTTGTGTGGGCAAAACCATCACCAGTATGATGTTTGGGGGAATGAAGAGTGCAAGGAGAAAGTTGAATGGTGTATGCAATTGTATAGTTTGTGCTCTGCACATTGGTATCCTGATGCACGTGAAAGATGCCCTCTAGAGTTGTGCAAGGCACAACCATATTTGGAAGTGAGGGATGCAGTAGGATAACTTGTGTCTCTTCTGTGATGAATGTAGTCAGTATGTTTTAAACAAATTTTGTTTAAGGAATACTAACTTCATGCATTTCATATATACAAATTTAGGAACATAATGATTCTTTCCACCCTACACTCCCTCCCACCCACACTTCCACCCTACTTCCTCCTCCCTCTCCTATTCCCATTCTTTTATACAAAGACCTGTTTTCAGTTAACTTTATTTTCATAAGGTTAACCCTACACTAAGTAAAGAGTTCAACAAATAGCGTAGATTTTTAAATACTATTTGTAGTATTTTTTAAAGAAAAGATACATCCATTAGATAGCTGTACTTTATAATTTGATGTCTCATACACGCAAGGGTTGCTAATTTTACCTACTTTATGAGGAGGCCTTCAGAAACTTCATGGAAATGCATATTATGAAAAAGCTGTGCATAGATTTCTAAATTTTTCTTGCACCAAAATAAAGTTATCTTTTAATTGCATTTTCCATGAAACTTTTGATGTACTCTTGTGTATAGTCTGTTGATTGATTATTAACTACATGCTGATGCATCCTTATGTGGCATCTAGGAATGATTATATTTACATAGTGGGAGGAACTGGAAAATGATTTTTTTTGACAAGTACTGATTACCCAGGAAGACAAGTATGACTCGGAAGTGTTCAATTCTTCAAGGGTAGAGAATAAAACTCCTCAATTAGCAAATGGAAGAAAAATCCACTTCTCCTAAAATACCAAAAGTGTAACGAATAAAGAGGAAATACAAGCTCCTGTTCATATTCATGACTAAATTTATGAATTTGGTTTGAGCTGAAAACTTCTTGTATGAATCTGGACTTTGCAAACCATTCTGTCTCTTTAAGCATCTCCAAATATATTTACTATTGTCTGCAATCTGTTCCCCATTTAAACTGGCACATAAGACAAAATCAAACGTTAGCTGATCAAACTTCGGGTCTGGTAATGTTGCAGAAACTGGCCAAATTATAGCTCTTGGGGTTCAAATTCAGACATGCCTAAGCCATTTTCATTCTTGGGACTTGAGAGCCTCTGTTTTTCAGAGCCCAGCAGCCCCAAGGTGTACCCCAAGATAAGGGTAACAAGATTAGATGCAGATTAGCTACTCACTATGATGAGATTATCTGTAACTACAATGTTGAGCCCGTGAAGTTTTGTACCTATACAAATAAAGCCCCTTCCCATCTGGTTTAAAGTGAATATTTCAGTCAATGTTTTTTTTAAAAAAGATGGTTTGCCATGTGCGCTCAAATATGATGAGGCTTCTGATGAACCTTCCATAGGACTCTGTCTAATTAACTGTAGTTAATTCAGTTGTGTGATCAAACACACTTGAGAGAATTCTGGCTTCCCCCTTTGCAAACTTGTCCACCTTAGAGCGCTGTATTCATCTCAGGCTTCGAGTCTTCAATTTTGGGATGGGAATGATGGTAGATGATGCCTCATGGGAATGTTGTTAGGATTAAATAATAGGATGCATTCAAAGCATGGAGCCTGGCTGGTAATAAGCACTCATTAAGTGCTAGCTGTTACAGCAATTTTTAACTGTCATAGTAGTTTTCTCACAGAGTTCTCTGAGTGATGCTTAGTTACTGGCCTCCCTCAATAGGCTGTGACTACTTCGAGGAAAGGATTTTTGGCTTTATGATCCTTCTTTCTATTCTCAGCACTAAGCCCAGTGATTGTTATAAAGTAGGTACACTGAGCCTCAGTTTCACAATCTGGAAAAAAATGGGACTAATAATGGTACCCACTCTCACAGGCTTGTTATGGTTCACATATATTAGCTAACCCTTAGTTATTACTTCCATTTCTTTTTTTTATTTTTAACTTTTATTTAATGAATATAAATTTCCAAAGTACAGCTTATGGATTACAATGGCTCCCCCCCCCATAACGTCCCTCCCACCCGCAACCCTCCCCTCTCCCACTCCCTTTCCCCTTCCATTCACATCAAGATTCATTTTCAATTCTCTTTATATACAGAAGATCAGTTTAGCATATATTAAGTAAAGATTTCAACAGTTTGCACCCACATAGAAACATAAAGTGAAAAATGCTGTTTGAGTACTAGTTATAGCATTAAATCTCAATGTACAGCACACTAAGGACAGAGATCCTACATGAGAAGTAAGTGCACAGTGACTCCTGTTGTTGACTTAACAAATTGACACTCTTGTTTATGGCCTCAGTAATCACCCTAGGCTCTTGTCATGAGCTGCCAAGGCTATGGAAGCCCCCTGAGTTCACTGACTCTGATCATATTTAGACAAGGCCATGGTCAAAGTGGAAGTTCTCTCCTCCCTTCAGAGAAAGGTACCTCCTTCTTTGATGACCCATTCTTTCCACTGGGATCTCACTCGCAGAGATCTTTCATTTAGGTTTTCTATTTTTTTTTTCCGGAGTGTCTTGGCTTTCCATGCCTGAAATACTCTCATGGGCTTTTCAGCCGGATCAGCATGCCTTAAGGGCTGATTCTGAGGTCAGAGTGCTGTTTAGGACATCTGCAATTCTATGGGTCTGCTGTGTATCTCACTTCCCATGTTGGATCGTTCTCTCCCTTTTTGATTCTATCAGCTAGTATTTGCAGACACTATTCTTGTTTATGTGATCCCTTTGGTTCTTAGTCCCATCATTACGATCAATTGTGAACAGAAATTGATCACTGGGACTAGTGAGATGGCATTGGTACATGCCACCTTGATGGGATTGAATTGGAATCCCCTGGTATGTTTCTAACTCTACCGTTTGAGGTAAGTCAGCTTGAGCATGTCCCGAATTACACATCTCTTCCCTCTCTTATTCCCACTCTTATATTTAACAGCGATCACTTTACAGTTAAGTTTCAACACTTAAGAATAATTGTGTATTGATTACAGTATTCAACCAAAAGTATCAAGTAGAACAAACAAAAAAAATACTAAGAGGGATATCATATGTTCTCCCTGATCAGCGACAACTAACTGAGCACCAAAGGGGAAACCTGTTGAAGTGAAATGGACACTATGAGAAACAGTGACTTGATCAGCTCTTGTCCTGACGGTTGATGTACAATGTAATACTTTATCCATTTTAGTATTTTTTTTGTTCTAGTACCATTGGTTGAACTCTGTAATTAACACACAATTATTCTTAGGTGTTTAAATTTTAACTGAAAAGTGATGCCTGTTAGGAATTTGGAAAACATTATGCTGAGTGAAATAAGCCAATCCCAAAGGGACAAATACCATATGTTCTCCCTGATTGGTGACAACTAACTGAGCACCAAAAAGGAAACCTGTTAAAGTGAAATGAACACTATGAGAAACGGTGACTTGATCAGCCCTTGCCCTGACTGTTGATGAACAACTTAATATGTTATCCATTTCTTTTTGTAAAAAAGATTTATTATTTGAAAGACTAACAGGGAGAGGGAGAGGGAAGAGAGGGCTGGGAAAATTGGGCCTGGCCAAAGCCAGGAGCCTGGAACTCCATCTGGGTCTCCCACATGGGTGCAGGGGCCCAAGTACTTATGCCATGCTCCATTGCCTTCCCAGGCGCATTTGCAGGGAGCTGGATCAGAAGTGGAGCAGCCAGGGACATGAAAGGACATCCATATGGCTTGCTGGAGTTGCAAGCAGTGGCTTAACCTGCTGCATCACAATGCTAGCCCCTACTTCCTTTTCTTGATTCACAGAATTGCCAAGGATCCAGTGAAATAATTCTGGTAGTGCCCAGTCTAGAGCTGGGGACATGTAATGCAGTAGTAGGCAATGGTTTGTTAGAAATTTGGTCTGGTCCTGTATTGTTACTGGTGTGGAAACCATACACACTTACATATGCACACACAGAGAGATTGATTGCTTGATTGATTGAATATGGATGAATATAAATGGTCCATGCTAGGCCAAGGAGGTACAAGTAGGAGCCGAAACCCAAGCAGGGCACTGCATGAGCAGATACAGTATCTTTGCAATCACTCTCTATTTTGTATGGATAAGCCAGAGCAGGTATGCTTTAGCACCGAGAAGAGCCTTTTCCTGATTTACACAAAGGTGGCCTATGTGCTAGTGGTATGACCCTAAGGGTAGTTACAGGAGATGGTATAAAGGCCAGAGTGCCTGTTTGGTAGTAAATGGAATGAATGGGTGGAGGAAAGCTTAGTGCTGCTTGGGAAGTTTCTCCAGATCATGTCAAGGCATTCCCTCAGTAGCACCCTTTCTTGAATTGCTCATATTGTTCTACTTCCTAGACTATATATGGCCCATCCTTTGTACCCTAATATTCATTCATATTAATATTCAGTCGGATCTCCCACTTACCATACCTTCTCAGAACATTGGCAGATTAAAATATCTCCCCAGCTCTGCTCACCCAGTCTTCTAAACAAGGCTAGCCTCCCTCCCCCTTTTTTATCCCTTTATCTATAAGTACTTTTTAAAACAAGGGCTGACAGCTTTATTGTTCAGAAATAATTGCCAAAAGACTTAGTGGACTGTATTTGCCAGTAAAAGGTTATTTGCTGGATTGGGACGCGGGCTCCTCTGAAGTAGTGTGTCATTCCAATTATGTTGTCATGTATTGAGCTCCTGGTGTGTACCTGCTGCTGTTCTAGGCCAGGGTAGAGTGAATAGTGGCAGTGCATCATTTGCACTGTGGTGCTTCCACATTTCCCGTTTGTTGTGGGGCTCTCATGTCTACCATCCAGTCCTTTGAGAAAAATTATCTTAAAAGTGAGAAAATAGTCCCAGAAATTCAATGTGACTTATCCAAGATCACACTGTGGGGTGGTTGCAGGGGACAAGACGGAACCCACTTTCCCTGACTCTGAGACCAGGACTCTCAAACTCATAGCCTTGTGGGCTGGCCTCAAGAGTGAAAGGGGAGATGAAATTCACGTTGTGATGTTTTGTAACACTGAGATTCCTGTAGGTAGCTTTATCTAGCAGGAACCGAAGAACAATAATTTTAAAATAGTTCTATAAACTTCACATCCAAGTTAATTAAACAAATCTTCATTGACTTAAGAGAAACTGGTTAATGAAGTTCATGATTCATTCATAAGCAGTTTCAATTGATAAGAAAATACTTGTGGCACAAGCAGGATATGGAGGAAAAAGGAGCCAGAAAAGAATAAGGCAAAAGAATGGGCACTCAGAGAAAAAGCAGTGCTGTATGTGTGGTAGAGAGGGCTGGACAGAGATTTGGTAGTCATCTGTACACAGATGATGGTTGAAGAAATGAGAGTGATTGAAATTGCTAAGGGCATTCTAAACAGAATCGTTACACAGTGGATAATTAAAATATCCATTATACCTGGCTGTATATCTTTTTTCCCCTGAGTTCAAAGCATGTCACCAGTACTATCACACTCACCATCGCAGTATCTCTTAGAAGTGTGCAGTAATTATCGATTACCTAAAGCACACACAAGTTAAGTGACTTCCCCAAAACTGGATTCAGTGGAGATAGAAGCTAAAAGTACTGCAGATCTCTGACTGTAGAACTGACTCATTTAAATAATATATGCCTGTTCATGTTAGTCTTTGCTAATTCATCTGATGGTCCAGTTTCTCTTAATTCAACATTGGTTTTAGTTATTTTTTTAAGATTTATTTTTTTCTTTTGAAAGAGTTAGAGAGAGGGAAATCCATTCATCCTCTGTCCACTAGTTCACTTCCCAGATCATTGCAACGGTCAGGGCTGAGCCAGGCCAAAACCAGGAGCCAGGAGCTTCATCTGGGTTTCCCATGTGGGTGGCAGGGGCCCAAACACTTGGTTGATCTTGCATGGCTTTTCCCAGGTCATTAGCAGGGGACTGGATTGGAAGTAAAGCAGCCAGAATAGGTAGGAATAAGTGCCCATATGAGATGCTGGCATCATAGATGGCAGCTTTACCCACTACACCACAGTGCTTGCCCATAGTTTTTAGTTCTATAACGTCAGCATGTATTCACTATAGGAAATTTTTAAAATAAGGAAAATGTAAAGAACATAAGATAACCAGATTAAGTTAATAGTAACTTTTTAGTATATATTCTGTTTCTATGCATTGAATAGATTTTTAATATTAGAAAGATGCAAAATACTGTAGAAAATTTGGAATATTAAAAAGAACAGGAAAATCTGCTATAAGCACTCACCAAATAATAATTCCTATTAATATTCTGGTATATTTCCTCATAGTGTTTTTTTTTTCCTACAGATTAACAAAGAAAAATAAATTATTTTACCAGAATGCTATTATGCTGTATGTGATTCGATACTTGATATTTTCACTTACTATTACATCATGAGTATTTTATTATATAGTTGAACATGATAACATGATTTTGAAAGACTTCATAGAATTTACTTGTGGTATATACCATACTTGATTATGGATGTACTATAGCTTATTTACTACTTCCAATACCAGCATATGAAACTGCTACACTCTTGTTGCCATCGTGTTTTCTTTTTTTCCCTCTTTGCCAATTTACTAGAAGAGTGATGGCATCTCATAGTTGGAACATTCATTTCTTTGATGGCTAATGGGGTTGAAATTTTATTTTTAGCAACTCAGTTTTTTGACATGTGGCTTTCAACACCTACTGAATGCACACGTTCTAGTCAAAACCACATATACATGTTTAGGACTCATGGCTCCAGTTGTGACAGAACAAAGATTGCCTTGCTAATATGTTTTATATAGCACTGGGCTCAGTGCCACAGCTGCTAAATAAATCATAAGCTCCTTGACAACTAGGCCTACATCTTAATCATGCCTGCATCCCCCATAGCCCCCAGCCTAAATGTATGACACAGGTAAAGATTTAATAAATGTTTGTTAAACGGATATGAAGGTGGGGCTTTGGTGAGCATCTATGTTAAGTTACTAAAAGAGGCTTTTTTTAACTTTTAATTTTTGAGATAACATTTTTTAATTGACAAGATACTCAAAGGCTTCATGCTCCACTAAATAAAGAGTTCAATGAATAAATAAAATGAGGTTTAAAGTCTTGTCATGTGGGGAAAATAAAGAGTCCCTGGAGTCAAACTGTAAAATCATTACTCAAGACTCGAGTTGTCATTTCAGTTTATAAGGAACCATGAAGAACTAGACCCTTCTGTACAAGGGTTCTTCTTTTTGTCATGATATCAAATGCACAAACATAATGCCACCATCAAAGAGGATAGTCAAAAGCTAAAGCTACAAGAAATGACTAAAAGGCTTCGAGGGGAAATGAATTAAAAGAGTAAACATGCGGCGGGGGTGGGGGGGTGGAGAAGAAACATGGAATCTAGAGCTGTTTCCCCTTCACATCTCTACTGGATAAATAGAGTATTTTTATTTAAAATTTATTTATTCATTTGAAAGGCAGAGTAACACAGAGAGTGGGGGACAGATATAGCTCTTCCATCTGCTAAATTCAAACCCCAAATGGCCAGTGACTGGGACTGGTCTAGGTTGAAGCTAGGAGCCCAGAACTCCATCTGGTCTTCCACATGGGTAGTGGGGCCCTAGCACTTGGGCCGTCTCCCACTGCCTTCTCAGGAGCATTAGCAGGGAGCTGTTTGCGAAGTGAAACAGCTGGGACTTAAACTGGCATGCCAATATGGAATGCCAGTGTTGCAAGCAGCAGCTTAACCCTCTACACCACAACACTGGCCCCGGTCATAGAGTATTAAAGCCAAAAACAACAAGTGGAGATTGTCAACTTACACTCCTTCATTTTTTTAAAAAAAAATATTTATTTGAAAGACAGAGTTACACACACACACACACACACACATGATGGGAGGGAGAGATAGAGAGAGAGATTGATCGATCGACCAAGAGAGAGAGATCTTCCATCTGCTGGTTAACTGTGCAAATGGTCACAAAGGATGGTCTAAGTCAGGCAAAGCCAGGAGCCTAGAACTCCATCCAGATCTCCCACGGGGATGACAGGGCCCCAGATGCTTGAGCCATCTTCTGCTGCTTTCCCTGGCACATTAGCAAGGAGTTGGATCAGGAGTGGAGCAGCTGGGACTTGAACAGTACTCACATGGGATGCTGGTATCACAGGTAGTGACTTAACCCGCTGCGCGGCAATGCTGGCCCCATCCCTTCATTTTCCTAATAAGGAAACTGGTGCTTTAAGACACAGATGGACTTGGCCATGGTGATAGAATTTGTTTAAGAGTTTAGCTAGGATTGGGATGACTGTCTTCTTCTGTAAGCTCTTCCTTGACAGCCATCCTATTCCCACTCCCCCATCCCTCACAGCAGTACCATAAAGCAGTTCAGGTTTCTCCAATCTCCTTTCCAGCTCTGGACTTGATGCATCTCTTCCTGCACATCTTGCACTCTATTTGTTCTGTGTCTGTCACCTCTGATAGACTGAGTTTTCTGAGGACAAGAACTGGGTCCTCATCTCTATAATTCCAATAGCAGACGGAATTCTTGATGCTCTCTGCGTGATTAATGATTGTTTGTGAAGGATATCATGCTGATTAGCCAAACTGGGCTGCTGTGTGTGGGCATGCAAACTCCAAGCAACTGAAAGTCTTTGTAGTTATAAAAAAATTTGCCAGGCTTCTAATCGCTCCCAGTACTTTCTATTAACTGTTAGGATTATAGTCACAAGTAACCCTACAGTTGGAAAGGAGTAGAATGGCTACTGTGGAGAAAGGACCACAAACAGAAGAATATGAGGGGAATAGATAGATTAGGGAGAACAGAAGAGGGTAAGGGAGGAAGCTAGTGGTGGAAGGAGACGCTAAGAGAAAAGGACTGTTATTGTTAACCATGTGCTGCTGTGCTAGGTGACTTTTAAGAATATTTGTTTGAAAGGCAGAGTGATAGAGGGGGAGGGAGAAGAAAGGAGGGAGGGAGGTGGGGGTGGGGAGATCTCTTCCATCTGCTGGTTAAACGCCTGCAATAGCCAGGTCTGTGCCAGGCCCACACCAGGAGTTAGGAACTTGATCTGAGACTCCCATGTGGGTGACATGAACCCAATTAGTTGGGCCGTCATCTGCTGCCTCCCAGGTTGTGTCTTACCAGGAAACTGGACCTGAAGCAGAAGCGGGACTTGATTCCAGGATCTCCAATATATCCCAAGCAGCAGCTTAATCCACTATGCCATAACACCCACCCCTGCTGTATCTTTTTTATGTGCATACATACCTCACAGGAATTTTCTGTGTAGTATCGCACCCATATACAGTTGAAACAATTGGGAAATTTAAACTGGTTTTTCCAGGGTCTCACAGTTAAGAAGTGGCTGAGCAGGAACCCACATTCATGTTTGTCTGATTTCATATCCTATTTTTCATATACTTTTCTTTTTTTTTATTTTTTTATTTTTTTTTTATTTTTTTTGATAGGCAGAGTGGACAGTGAGAGAGAGAGACAGAGAGAGAAAGGTCTTCCTTTGCCGTTGGTTCACCCTCCAATGGCCGCCGCTGCAGCCGGCGCACCGCGCTGATCCGATGGCAGGAGCCAGGATCCAGGTGCTTTTCCTGGTCTCCCATGGAGTGCAGGGCCCAAGCACCTGGGCCATCCTCCACTGCACTCCCTGGCCATAGCAGAGAGCTGGCCTGGAAGAGGGGCAACCGGGACATAATCCGGTGCCCCGACCGGGACTAGAACCCGGTGTGCCGGCGCCGCAAGGTGGAGGATTAGCCTATTGAGCCACGGCGCCGGCTCTACTTTTCTTTTTTTAAGATTTATTTGAAAGTCAGAGTTACACAGAGAGAGGTGGAGGTAGAGGTAGAGGTGCAGGTGGACGTAGGTAGGAGGTAGGAGGTAGGAGGTGGAGGTAGAGGTACAGAGAGGTCCTCCATACGCTGGTTCATTTCCCAGTTGGCTGCAACAGCTAGAGCTGGGCCGATCCGAAGCCAGAAGCCAAGTGCTTCTTTCTGGGTCTCTCAGGTGGGTACAGGGGCTCAAGGACTTGAGTCATCTTCCACTGCTTTCCCAGGCCGTAGCAGAGAGCTGGATTGGAAGTGGAGTAGCCGGGACTCGAACCAGTACCCATAGAGGATGCTGGCACTTCAGGCAGTGGCTTTACCCGCTACACCACAGTGCAGGCCCCTCATATACCTTTCTAACAGCCATCCTGTCTCTTACTAGACAGCAGGAGGTCACTGGCATAAAAATGAATCAAATAGAAGAAAACACTATTACAAAGGTGTATGTCACATTACCCAAATATTAATGCCATACCATTTTTTGAGATGTTCTCCTAAATTTACTGATTGTTCTTAGCTCATTTCTGTAATGTTACCTGTGAAGTAGTGTATGAGGCAGGACAAATGATAAGTTACAAGCAACAGTGGTTTTAATGAAAAGCAACAGAAGTGTTTGAAAGTGTCAAAGTTAGACATAGATTATCTTGCCTCATCATTGAAGCGAAATAATGTCTGCTCGTGTGTTGCTGGTGCAAGTCTGGCCACCTTTACTCCACGTCCAGCACTTTGGCCTCTTTCTTGGCTCTGCCAAACTTCCCACCGTTTTCGTGATCCTCATCTCAGTGTGCTGCTTTATCTGTTGACTGGCACAGTTCCCATTTTCAGCCTCTCACAAGCAATTGGCAGCTCATTAGAAGTGATTAGTTGCTTTCCAGGATTTTAAAATTTTAGCATGTATTTAGTTCCCCAAGAATGAGAAAATCTTGCCTGAATTGTCTAAGAATCCCATTTTAGCTATGTGTTCTCAAAAGTGAAGTTAATATCCCTAGCAATTGATTACACTTAGCTAGCTAAACTATGTTCCAGACCCAATAAAGATTTTCTAATCATTTACAACTTCCTTTCTGGAGGCAACGTGGCACCATATATTAGGGAAAACAGGAAGATGGGTGTATCTTACCCCACTACCCTCAAAGATCATATTAAATTAAATTGCATCTCCTCCTAACATGAACTCAGACTGACATATTGGGTGTTTTGGTAGAATATCTTTTGCCATAATGCATTCTGTCTTCATTCTGTAAGAATCTAAACTTAAAAATTTATTTTATGTATTTGAAAGGCAGAGTTACAGAGAGAAGGAAATGCACACACAGACACACACATGCAGAGAGAGAGAGAGAGAGAGAGAGAGAGATTCATCTTCCGTTTGCTGCTTCACTCCTTAAATGGCTGCCATGGCCAGGTCTGAGCCAGGCCAGTGCCAGGAGCTAGGAGTTTCATCTGGGTCTCCGCCATTGGTGGCAGTGGCCTAAGCACTTGGGCTATTTTCCACTGCTTTCCCAGGTACAGCAGTCAGGATCTGGATTGGAAGTGGAGCAGCCAGGACTCGAACCGGTGTTCATATGGGTTGCTGGTGTTGCAGGTGGCAGCTGAACCCACTGTGCTACAATGGTGGTCCTAAGAATCTAAAACTTTCTAACAAAATTTGAGAAGCACAGTTAAGCTATTTTGTGGGATATAAGATCTGGAAGGGATATAGATAAGCTGTTTAGTTCCTCATTCTGCTCAAGTACCCGAGCACCTAAATTATAAATGAGTGATGGTTTTTCATCTTCTTCAAAAATTTTTCTAAAGATAGATATTTTGTATCTTTTTCCCCAGTACTCTATTCTATTCTTTACGTCTAATTCTCTCTCATGGTCAAGAAGTTCTCCCTAATGTTTGAATTCTTTTCTAGCTATGCTTTTAAGCCCAATTGAGATAAACAATTTAGAAGTCTTGGGGATATGCATGACATTGAAATTTGCTGAAAAGTACTTGGAGTTGGATTATAGTAGAAACAATGAAGAATCGTGTTAGCCTGCAGGGATGTAAGCTAAATAGGAAAATGTATAGCTGATTTTATCATGGATTTGCATGCAAATAAGGATGAAGCTGTGTATGGGAGAAATAGGAAGGGAAAATAGAATTCATATAAATGTCATTGGAAATAAATCAGTAGAGGAGAAAGATTTTAGAGTAATAATGTGAAATAATTAGAAGAGATGGGGTCCACTTCAAAGAGATTTGAGTGGGATAGGTTGTAAATTGAGAGAATGAGATTGCACAAAACTCATGCAGTCTCCACTGTAACGAGCATACTGGACAGTAGGGAAGGGAAGCAGATGCAGTTGACAATACCAACTGGTTCATTAGGAGAGTGGGGTGCTGGTATAGTGGCTCAAGAGCTAAGTAATGATTTTGAAGCATGAATGAAGAAAAACTCCAATGATACCACAGTAGGATTGATGAGCCTTTGTAAGGCCTAAGCAAAATGAGGAGTCATATTTGAGAAGTACCCATTTTGAACCAATATTCTTTTTTGGCAGGGACACACACACACACACACACACAGATCTTCCATCTACTGGTTACTGGTTCACTCTCCAAATGGCCACAATGGCCCAGGCTGGGCCGGGCCAGAGGCAGGAGCCAGGCTCTTCTGGGTCTCCCACATGGGTGCAGGGGCCCAAGCACTTGGGTCACCCTCTGCTGCTTTCCCAGGCACATTATTAGATGGGAGCTGGATCAGAAGTGGAGCTTCTGGGACTCGAATCAGTGCCCATATGGGATGCTGGCACTGCAGGCCGGGGATTTACCCACTACACCATAGCACCGGCCCCTTGAGCCAGTATTCATAGAGGCCTGGGTGGAGGTCTTCCCAGAGAATAGCTGAATATAAATGACAAATAGAGTCTTTGATGGCTGAATTTTGGAATAGCTGATTTAGACCAACGTTTAATCCTAAATATTATCAATTGTTTCACTCCTAGTTGTAGATTCTGCCTGAGGGAAGTGGAAGTTGGAATTGAGAGAGACTATTCTTACCCAACGTATATTTTTGGGACCCTTAGCTGAGGAGTTGAAGAAGGATGAACTCAGAAAATACAAAATGGAGACTTCTAACTCCACAGTCCTTGTGGTAGTTACTAAATAGAGCTTACGTGATTCTGAACCCACTGCCTCAGCTAGCATTAGGTTATGCTAATGATGCAAGTTTTTGACCAAGACCGGCAGCAGTTATAGTACGGATTACTGAGTAAATATGAAGAGTGTTGTTAACTGTTGATCTCCACCCTCCTTAGAAATTTGACAGCAATGATCTCTTTCCATTCTGCAGTATGCTTGCCTCGCTTTGGAGGTTCTGATAACTGTGTGAAGTTTTGAACCCTCACTCTTTAAACCGTTTTACAAATGACTGCAGAGAAGCTAATGAGCATCTTGTGAATTTTCTGGGTTTGAAAGTAAAGTTTGAAATTTTCTTTTTCATCTTAAGCTGTAAGAAAAACTTCAGCTAGCTTTATTTTAATACCAAAAAAAAAACCACATAAGTCTGATCATAAATATGAGCATAACCAGTGAGCAGAATTTTAGTGTCTTGGGGTTTAAAGTAAATGTTATTGATTTTTATCTCTCACAGTAGCTTGCGGAATAATCCAGACTTGAATTGAAATATACAATTAGGTAAATGCAGTCGGTGAACTACTGATTAGATGACTGTGTCTTTAAGCCCAAAGAAGAGTGTAGTTTAGCTCATTAAACATTAGTACTCAGGTAGTTTTCTTGGTGCCCCAGGGATTCAGAAATGGGTCAGCTATGATATCTGACCTCAAGGGACTTCTTGTCTGGTAGGAAAGAGAAGACACAATCCAATAATAATCCATGGCAGAACATGTATTAAGAGCAGTAAACAGCCCTCTGTGAATTTAAGAGTGGCTGACATTACAGTGGAGTTGGGGGTAGGGAGATCAGGTGAGGACTAGACCAAAGGATCAGGTGACAGTTAAGTGGGCCCTGTCTCCACCAAGGCTCAGGCAGGCTGGGCACAGGAAATGAAATTTTTCTGTTACTTTTTTGCCAGATGGAAAAGATTTGAAAGTAGTTGAGGGGAGCTTACAAAAAAAAAGTCTGATGAAATAGAAATATTTACTTCTTCAACTGGATACTGGTTTTATGGCTCTAATTGTGAGACCTTGACAGGTCAGGATAGATGTACCACCATGGTTTCTGTCATTTGCATTGGAATTTTAGATTTCTTATAAGAGTTGGTTAGAAAGTTATCATGGCCTTATAAAGCCTCCATGGACTCATTTAATTTGGTGTCCAGCCTAGTTTATCATGGTTAGGTAAGAACATACTTTATTTTAAAGTACCTTTTGTTTCTCTTATTAATCTATTCAAGTTTCTGACAAGAAGTTTGTAGGAAAAGTATTCTTTATACTTAATCTAATTTTTGTAAATGGTATTTCATCTTTCTCTGTCTTCAATAGAAATGAAGATCTGCCATGTGCATAATATCCTGGAGGACTTATTAAATGTTTCCTCCATTTTGTCTAGGTGGAAGTAGTCCCGCTATCACTAACTTTAATTGCAAACCAGACTCCAGACTCTGCATCACTTTGATGATCATTCTTCTCTAAACCTTTATATTCTATGCCTCTTCCCTGCCTTCCTGCTCTCCCTCCCACAGAGAGTGTGTGTCAGACATGATGCTGAGTGCTGCAACATATCAGCTCTCCTTTCCTTTCAATGCTGATGTGTATCTTGCTGGTACTATGCTTGTGGGACTGCATGGCCCTTATAGGGACTCTCCTGACACCATAAAGGAAGCATGTACCTTAGACCCTCACACTTTTGATGACTGTCATGCAAAAAAATTCTTGTCAGTGTCACTGGACATGCTAGATCTCTTGTCCACTTCCAGTTGATTTCAGCTTCCTCTGGGCACGTGGGCAGCATTGATATTCTTCATGCTGACAGACTTGTCAGCATGCATGCTTTAATGCTGCATTTTGGTTGGTGTGACCACTTCAGTTGGTTTATGTGAAGATTGTGTGTCTCCTAGTTCATCTTCCAGTCCTTTACCCCTCTCCTCTCTAACTGTGTGCTGTTCAGGAGGAATGCCAGGGAGTCTGTTAGGCAACAGGGCTGTGATGTGTGTTTTCAAAGTAACAAATTCTTCCTCTACCCCCTCCCCTCCCATCATGCCCAATCTCAACTCCATATTTCTTTGCCCCCCAACGTGATCAGAGTCAGTGACCATGAAATGTCGTTAGACTCCAATTCAGGTTTGAATCTGAACTAATTTTGAATTCTTGACTGTTCTGTTTACCTGTGTGGTAATCATTGGCAGCATCCCTTTCTACTTTTGTTTTTATTAATACTGACTGACCTTGCACAAGAAACATGGACACTATTTCCCTTTCTTCCTTTTCCCTTTCCCCATTGAAGTGGCAGCATTGATTTTCTCTTGCTAATCTTTGCTTCCATTTTCAGAAAAAATAAAACACAAACACACATCTCTGCTAGTCGCTGTTTCTTTCATCTCTTCTGAAATGTTTTTAAATACAAATTTATTTTCTTATGGTCAACTTCTTCTGTATGTAAATACAAACAGGTATCAGAGAAATAAGCCCAAAATATTAATCTTGATTCTGACTCTTGTCCAACAAGTCAGACTCTGCATTGTGCTTTTCTCTGTAAGTGCACTAAGCCCCAAGGATTAACTCATTCTAGTTTGGAAAATGGCTCATTTTTATTTTTGTGCATGACTTACAAAAAATGTCCTGTTTATAGATATGTGTCTGTGCTCTGTAAAAGATCTTTCTTTCAGATTTGAGAGCCCTGAGCTGCAGAGCTGTCATGGAAAAGTCTCCTAAAATCATTCCAATTTAAGCCAATATGGTCCATTTATAAAACTATTACATAGGCATTTGGATTTCTGCATTCAGTGAGTGCATGCGAAGTGGTACCCAAAATTGAGAGCATGTGAAATCCACAATTCGTATGATAAAACATTCTTCCTGAATAAAGCAAACCATGGTAGGCAAAGAAATCTTCAAGCAGGAATCAGCTTTTTAAGCATTTTTTTTTAAAAAAGGTATCTGTCACCACGCTGAAGTAAGAGAGAAATAATATTCCTTTACTGCAGATGCCAAACTGTAGGCAAATGCTGTGTATGTAGTATCATGTATATTCATATCATTTCATCCTGAAGAATTCAATGGATCTTGCCTCGCTGGATATCTCCTGCCTTTATCTTGTCTTTATCATTTTATACATACCCAGTGTATAAGTATGATTTGATTCTATAAATACATTCAAATTACGTACTCTTGGCTTTTCCTTTGCTATGTGGCTGGAGCAGTCACATACCAGAGATTTCAAAAACACATTTAAGGTATCAGTCCCAGAAAAATAAAATGTGGTATCCATCAGGTCTAATAGGAAGCAGTTCAGATAATGGAAGCTTCTGAGTGAGTTCTATGGGCAAAACTGATTTAGATGATGAAGTTTTTTTGATAAAGTGATATCAAAGCTTATGATATCAAATCTTAGAATTCTTCATGTGTAACTCCCGGGCACAAAGACAGCATAGTATATGTTTATCAGGGCTAGTTAAACTGTGAAAATAAAATAGTTTGGTGGCAGAGAGGAGAACAATGTAAAGAAAATAAAAGGAACGATTTTTCAGGATTTCTGAAAGAAGGCAGTTGTGCAGAACTGAGTGAATTCTGCCTTTTCATGTTGGATATCGTTCTGGTTCTCATCCAGACTGGGTCACAAGTTCAGTATAATAAATTTATGATGACTGCAAAACCAAACCATCCCTTCAGGTCTTTGGAGAGAAATATGGAAAGAGTAGTGGAGAAAACAAATACATCCTTTCGTTAGCCATGTTATGTAGAAAGGAGGTAAATATTAGAGTATTCGTCATTGACTTCAGAAGGTTGCCATTGGAAAATGAATCTCTGGCCAGAAGTCTTCAGCAGGTCCTAAGAGAAAAGTTCTGTTTATGAGGCCCGGTGTATCTCTTGGGTGGGAGGAGGATTATTTCCATATGTGTCAGGGTTAGGTTGTATTTGAAGTTATTTAAAAAGAAAGCAGTTGGACCTCATGAATGCAGAATTCTGTTAATTTGTAAATAAGATTGCCTGAGGGAGCTTTTAAGCTACTAAAGAGAGTAAACTTTTCAAAAATGTAAGAAGTAGAGCCTGCTTTACTAATTTCAAAGAGTTACTTGCATGGGAGGCAACAATCCTTGCTAGGCAACATTTTGTTCACTTCGCCCTGGTGATGGAACCTACAGTCATTCCTCCCTAGGCCTGCATTCCTGCAGGCTTACATCTATGCTGTCCTCATTGTCGTAGGGATTCTGGGTCATAATTATGCAGCTCTCTACTCACTCCCCGTCATGAACTTTAAGGAGTATTATCAAGGGACCAGAATCAAACATGTTGCTTGAAGGTTGGATAAAGGAAAAAAGTCTCCTAGTGTTTTATTTGTAACATGGAAAAGTGAATGTAGAAGGACCTCTTCAGAACTCTGAGGGATTAAGATCCTGGCAAGTTGGTATGGGGCAGATAATGGTAAAAGCAACTCAATGGTGCATTCTCCTTTAGCTCCCACCTACTAAACAATGGATAATCTTTTTACTTAATATACTGTTTCCATTGTTCCGTTTTGATGACCATTAACAAATATTTATGATTTTCTTACACTTTTTAAAACAAGATTTTTTTTGGAAGACAGAGTTAGAGGGGGAGAGAGAGAGGGAGCGGGAGAGGGAGAGAGAGCGAGAGAGAAGGAGAGACAAAGAGAGA
Source organism: Oryctolagus cuniculus (assembly GCF_964237555.1). NCBI lineage: Eukaryota > Metazoa > Chordata > Mammalia > Lagomorpha > Leporidae > Oryctolagus > Oryctolagus cuniculus. Next base: position 111,494,709 of record NC_091453.1, on the reverse strand, counting down.
AAGAGATCTGATTCGCTCCCCAAGTGGCTACAACAGCTAGGGCTGAACCAGGCTGAAGTGAGGAGTCAGGAGTTTCTGCTGTATCTCCCACATGGGTAAAGGGGTCCCAGGTACTTGGCCATCTTCTGCTTTCTTAGGTACATTAGCAGGGAGCTGCATTGAAAGTGGAGCAGCCGGGGCTCGAGCTGGTGCCCATATGGGATGCCAGCACTGCAGGACATGGCTTTAACCCTCTGTGCCACTGCACCAGCCCAAGTGCTCTTATACTCATAACCACAGTTTCGTGAATTTGAGAGTGTGGCATTGTCCAACTGCAGGGAGAGTTCTGAGGGAGCCCAAGGTCCTGGGTATTTCTGTTCAGCTACTGGGGCCTTATTTTCCTGACTGAGAAGCAGGCCTTCTCTTTCTAGTTCTGTTCTGTTCTTCTTGCCCCTGGCTGGATTCTCCTATGCTCCCTTCATCTCTGAAGAAATATGGCATCCCATATGGGCACCAGCTCGAGTCCCAGCTACACTGCTTCTAATGCAGCTCCCTGCTAATGTACCTAGGAAAGCAGCAGAAGATGGCCAAGTACCTGGGACCCCTTCACCCGTTCAGGAGATACAGAAGCTCCTGACTCCTGACTTTTATCCCAGCTCCTATTTTCTGCCCTCAGCTAGGCCCGCTATTGCCCTAAGTCTGATCCTCCTGGTTTGTTGTTCTTGTTGTTTGAGTCAGCAGAAATCAGTTTCCAGCTTCTTCCAGGCCTGAATTCTTTGATCTGTTATTAAGTCTTAGTTTGTGTTCCTCCTGACCAGACCCTTATCTAGTCCACATTAGCATAGACGAGCAAAGTCGTTTATCTAAAGTTGGAAGGTACCATCTGGTCCCTACCAAGGAAGAAGATGAGTGGAATATAAACTGGGACGCTTTCTGCTCTGTTCACGGCTAACTACAACCTTCCTGCTTTCTGAACCCATGCCCTCCCTCAGGTGGGTCAGCCATTTCCCCCCCTATAGCTCCTTCCAGCCACACACTCACCAAGACTGACTGAGCCTTCATAAACAGTGAGCATATTTCTGAAATACACATGGTTGGGGCATGTGGTCTACAAATAGGAGCAAGCATCTAAAATCAGAATTACTCCTCTACTGTTATTCTTGAAACTCAGCCAGATTTCCCCCACTTTCCATAAGCATGAGGGGGAATAGAACTAGAGAGTTTGCCAGTTTTGTGAAAATAAGTCTGGCCTCCCTTTGAATGTAAAGATTAAATTCTGATTCTTCTTGATCATTTTTCTTTCTTTTCCCTTCTTTTTTTCCTTTTCATTTTCCTTTCTTAATTTTTTTTAAGTTATGTTTCAAAAATAGCTATAGTCCATTGCTCATTGATTTCGGACCCTTTTACAAACAGCGAAGAGTCTGTATGGTCAGTGACCTCTTCATGCTTTAGTCTTCTGGTGAATAAGCACAGTCTACCTCACCAGGAGATATGCAGTCATTTGATTTGAGTTCTTTCCAACTTTATTGACATCTAATTGAAAAACAAAGATCTATATTTAATGTAGGTGGGATTTTTTTAAAAAGAACTTGTTGAGGTGAATTTGCATTCCACAGGTGACTTTTATTTGAGAGGGAGAGAAACAGAGAGTGCTTCCATGCTCTGGTTCACTGCCCAGATGCCCACAATAGTCAGCACTGGTCCAGGGCACAGCCAGCAGCTGCAAACGTAATCCATGTCCCTCACATCCAGCTCTTCCCACATGGGTGTCAGGGACCCAAGTACTTGAGTCATTATCTGCTGCCTTCTAACATGTATATTAGCGGAAAGTCAAAATTGGGAATGCAGCTGGAATTCAAACACAGGCACTCCACTATGGGGTCCAGGCACCCCAAGCACTGACTTAACTGCTTGGCCAAATGCCTGCCCCCAGCATGAAGTTTTGATGTACACATGCACAGAGAAATAATTATTACAGTCAAGTAATTAACATATCCATCTCTACACAGAGCTTCCTTTTTTTGCATGTTGTAAGGACACAAGATATAGTCTCTAAGCAAATTTCAAATATACAATCCGGTATTGTTGTCCTGTATGTTCATTATACTCACCATGGAAGACAGTAGATCCTCAGCGCTGATCCATTTTAAAACTGAACGTGCATGCACTTTGACCACTAACTCTGCATTTCCCTCTATCCCTCATCCTACCTCTTCATTCAGGTGTTAGTGTTCTCACGGCCTTAGATGTCACGGTTAGCTTGTCTTTCCTTGCAGGCGTATTTCCTTGCAGCCATGTTTGCTCCTTTGGAAGACATGTGGATTACTGTTTTCAGTCTTTTCGTGGTGATTATCTTCTGTGAGATCTATTAGCTAGGGCTTCATCCCTTGCTAAAAGAATGTATAAACCAAGCAAAGACTCCCTAGCAACAGCCGTGTAATTCATGTTGTATTAAGTTATTAACCAATACAAAGGACAGAGGAAAAAAAGGTTTAATGAAATGTACAAAAATGACTGTGGAACAAGCCTTTTCATACTAGGAAATGCATAGTTGCTACAAAAACTTTCCAGATTTTTTTTAAAAAAATATTCTCTAGGTTCATAAGAAGGAACTACTTGTATAGTTATCTATGTTGCATAACAAATTACCCCAAAACTTACTTGCTCCAAACAGTAACGATGGGGCCAGTGTTGTGATGCAGTGGGTTAAGCGGCTGCTTGTGACTCCAGTATCCCATAGTGGAGGCTGGTTCAAGTCCAGGCTGCTCTGTATCTGATTCAGCATAGCTGTTAATGTGCCTGGGATGGTGGCAGAAGATAGCTCAAGTACTTGCGGGCCACCCATGTGGGAGACCTGGATGGGATTTCTGGTTCCTGACTTCAACCTGGCCCAGCCCTGACTGTTGCAGGCATTTAGGGGATAAAGCAACGATGGAAGATCTCTCTCTCTCTCTCTCTCTCTCTCTCTCTCTCTCAAATAAATACATCTTAAAAGACAACAGTGGTAATATATTATTTTTCCTGGTCTGTGAGAATTATGAATTTAGGAATGGTTAAGTTGGATGATTCCGGCTGGGAGTCGCCAGCGGATTTGCATTTAGGTGCTAGCTGTGCCTGCGGTTATTTGAAGGCTTGTCTAAGGCTGGGGAATCTGTTTCCAGACGACGTACTCACATGGCTGGCTGGCTAGTTGGAGCCGACTGCAGTGGGGAGCATCAGTTCTTCATGTGGGCTTTTCCATAGGCCTGCAGGAATGTTCTCACAGCATGGATGCTGGCTTTTCCAAGAGGCCAGGTTGGAAGCTGCCAGGCCTTTTCTGACCTAGACTCAGAGGTCACACATCATCCTGTTTCGTTCTATTGGTCACATCCGGCCAGGCTAGATTTCACTGTGAAAGAACATTACCCAAAGGCACAAATGCCAGGCAGTACACATCACTGGGGCCATCTTGGAGGCTGGCTCATCCACGTGAATGAGAAAAAAACCTTCTGAGTATTATTATTATTATTAATAGAAGCTATTGTTTTTCTGCTTTGTAGATTTCAGTCTAGAAACTATATGTGTAGTTTCTGACTTGGCATTCTTTCTCAGTTCTCTCCTTTCTTTGCCTCTATATTGTCTGTCACTTTCATGGCTCGCTTTATTCATTCCACTCTTTCAATGTGTTTCCTCTTTGATTCTTCTCCATTCTCACTGTTTGCATGTTACTGAGTGACATCATGTGTACCCACTACTGAGGACTCAAACACATATCTTCAGCCTAAACTTCTTTCATACAGGCATCCATTTCCAAAGACATTGTACACTGAGCATATTCAAAGCATAGCTGATCTCTTTCCTCTTTAATCCTACTCCTCCTGTGCCCTTTTGCTCGTCCCACTGTACTGTGAACTTCTTGAGGGTAGGGTTGGCTTTTTATCTTTTCAACCCCTGTTCCTATCTGACATTTGACATGAAGCTGACATTGGAGTGTTTGCTGAATGAACATATGTGCATTGTGAAATCTCTATTTGTAGGACTCTGTGTGCTTTTCTGGGTGGTGGAGTTGGCAAAAAGAAATCATGAGCAAAGTTCGATAGAAGCAGTTTTTAAAGTATAGGTAATTCATTGGGGGTCAGATGGTCAGAAATAAGCATATACATATAATTTATGGGTTGTTTCAAGTGCTTAGTTATGTACCAGAAAATATGTCTGAGGGCCAGTGTCTTAATTCCCTGAGATCTCAATGCCCGATACTGCCAAAAACAATCCACAATCCTAATTATCATTGGCGTGAGAATAGCGATCTGCCCTTGTTGAAAATTCCTTCACTGGAAGTTCTACAAATGTGGCCCTTTGCTCCAACCCCAGAAGAATGCCAGCTTTCTCCTTTTACCTTCCCTTACAATGCACTGGTTCCCAGACACTTACACTGAAAGCTCCATCAAAGGATGGGAAAAGAAAGAATGACAGTGATGATGATGATGATGATGATGAAAGTTGGCATCTAAAGATTTTCTTCTGTGTGCCAAGTAATGTGCTGAATGGTCTGTATGCATTCTTAATTAACCCCGCAGCAAATGCACAGCATAGGTGCTGCTACCATTCACTCCATTTTAGAGACTAGGCCCCCAAGATCCCAAAGTGCATAAGAGAAGAATTCAGGTTAAGACTGAAGTCTGTCTGATTCAAGATCTCCTTGTGGCCCATTCCCCAGTGTCCCATGCCCTGGCTTCATGAAGCTCAGTGGGTGACACATACTTTGTTAGAGGAGGTAATACTGCCTAGAATGACTCATTTAGCCAGAACCCCAAAAGTCATATCTGTTGTGCATACATCTTCATACGCTAGATATGAGACACGGTAACTATTGCCATCCCTTTGGTGTCTTCTCTAATTTGAAATTTGCAACAGATCAGTGAAGTATCTATGAAAGCTATTACTAGCATTTATTTGAAAATAGGGACTCAAGCAGCTAAGTGATTCACCGAAAGTCATTCAGTGAGCTTGTGACAGAGCTGGGACTAGAATCAAGGTTTCTTAATGCTCAGTTCATTAGGTTTTCTTCTTTTTACAGTATTCAGAGTTATCAACATAGAGCCACAATTCTAATCATCATTAATCAGTAGAGACACATGACTACATGACTAGAGATAGCTCAAATGATGTAGACTTTTTAAATTGTGAAACAAATGACCAATACTAATCATGTGCTTGAGAATTTCCCCATAAGTATTGATGACTAATTTGTCTTCATCCAAGTGCCCTTCTGAGTCCTTTAACTTTTCCCCCAGCTTTATCGAGGCATAATTGACAAATAAAAATTGTATACAGTTAAGATGTACAACATGATGATTTCAAGTTAGATACATCTAACTTACTTAAAATAAATCCTGTTATCTCAGATAAAGGTACTGGTCCTCCTGCAATGTGAGTTTTAATACCACTTATTTCCACAAGAGGGAGCCAAAAACACTTTGGGGGCTAGGGGACGGAAACATTGGACTAAGAAGTTGGGAGAACCCTGTTTTCTTTCTGCTTTGTTTTCCTGGTAAGGCCCTCCCAGCAGAGCCTCCATAAAGGAAAAGCAGATGGAGCTGATGCTCACAGCGGTGTATTTGTACATGGGCATGTGATGGGGGTGGGGGAATTTCATGCACACTCAACCCTGAGATAAATTCCCCCTGTGCAACCAGTCAGCACTATGTTCTCATCACTCGTTTTGTTTCTCCTGCTGGAGCTTTGTCTTGCAAAGCTCCTCATTCCCCACTGCCTCTGTATCTGGGAATTGGATCAGATGTCTGCTGAAGTCTGCTCCCTCAGCATTGGGTCAATAATCTTGCCCCATCAGCCCACTGGAGCTCTTTCTGCCACATCACTAAAGGAGTTTAAAGAGGACCTGATAAAAAGCCTTCTACTGCTTTCTCTGCAGAAGGTGGGTAGTTGTTGGGGAAGAAGATCCCACAGGGTTATGCCTTTTATCACTGCTTTAATTTTAGTAAAATCTGTATTTGAGCTATGCTAGGAACAAGAAGGGTTGCTATGGCCTTTACAGATACAGAGAACATATGTACACATATTTGAAGAGTAAATTTGGCCAAAAAACAGGAGTAGGTAGAAGGGATGGGAAAATGCAAGCTTTTTCTGTATATGAAAATTAATTAAACTATTGTTTTCATCGATACCCTGCAGATTTTTTTTTTCTTTTTTTCTTTTTTTAACTGAAGTTCAAGGACCATCCTGAACAAATTAAATCAGGTTTCTGATTCTCTTTTTTTTTAACTTTTATTTAGTAAATATAAATTTCCAAAGTACAGTTTATGGATTACAATGGCTTTTTCCCCTCCATAACTTCAGAAATATTTAAGAAATTTATATGTGATAATAACTTTCAAACACAATATTTCCAAATGTCAAGTTAATGTGTTCAGGGAGCAAAACGACTCAAGGACTCAGTATGACACTCACATCACATCTGTTTCCAGAAGTACTTTTGGGACCCTTTGAGGCAAAGGCAGTAGGGGACCTGGAGTTCTTTGCAAGACACAGAGGTGAAGTTGGAAACATCGCTTTAAAATGGAGAAGATGATTTCTCAGTGTAGCCTATTATTTCAGGAAAAAATTATGAGTCATCTTAGTTTCAGATATAACAATATTCAGAAGTGAAAGATAGGGTTACTTTTTAGGATGGAGTGAAGTATGGTATTAAAATAACATTTGGAATAATGTTAAAACCCCAGCTAAGCTGTAATTAGTGATTTTTTCATAGTAGAGCAATAATCTAGGAATTCTAAAAATCCATTCCATTTTCTGTAGGCATTTAAGAATGACTGTTTGTTTTTTGGAGTGGAAGTAACATCTTTCACAGTTAGTTTTTGGAACATGGCCACTGCTGAATAAAGGGTTCCTGTCGTGCATTCGATTTCTTCTGTATCATTGCACTAAAGGACTACATTGGCATGTTGTGTGGTTTATAATGAGCTGGAAATCAAAATGAAAAAGAAATCCACCAACCCTTAGCAAGGAATGAGTTATTCTGAGTATTTTAGTTTTTTTAAACCGTGCTATACTATGTACATTGAACTAAATACCAAAAATGGCCTAATGATATTTAGTCTCAGAGTGAAATCAGTGCTCTCTTTGCTCCAGAACTGATCAGTTACTAGACTTTTTGCTACTTTGGAAGAGTTCCTTCACAAAGCAGCTTAGCATCTATCTAAGTCTGCCTGGAAAGACAATTGAAACTCTCTCAAATCCTTCCCTTGAAGACACATTGGGTTAGGTACAACCCTGTTCTTTTGTTACTATCACCCCAAATCAGGCACCGAGAGGTTTTGTGACACTAAGAGTGAGGCTTCAGTTGCAATTAAAGTAGCTAATAATAATCATCAGAAGACATACAGTTACTGTGCTGTGTATGTCTTTTCTTAAACATAATTTCATAATTTCTTAAAATAATGCTTTTCCTAAACACTAGCAGTCCCTTAGCTTCTAGGATATAGGTTCCTTACATTCTTCCTAATTCCTTCCATGTAGTTCATAGACTATTAAGAACCATGAAGGGTCTGGACTTTACTTGCAAGCCATCAAGATAGCCTGAGACAGTTTCTTGGATGCTGGCAGGAGGGACAAGATCCTTGGCTCAGAGAAGACCAGTTTATTGCAACAGTAGCATTACCAGAGTGACAGCATTTTTACCCTGATTCTCAGCCCCAGTATCCACAAGTGGATGTGAAGAGGACCATGTGATATGTGCATAATTGGTGGGTGGAATTATAGGAAAGGCATCCCAGGTAAGGAGCTCAGGTCTTTAATAATGAGCACGAACCACACCAGCCCTTTGTTCTGGAAAGTGACATTATCTTTATTATATTGGACTGTTGTCATCTCTATGTTCAAGGTGTAAACAGACCTCTTTTCTACAGAGTAGGACACTATCTTTGCCTTCCAAGGTTGTTTGTTACACAAAACATCCTTGAAAAGATATTCTAGAACAAAGGTGCTCACTGTTTCTGCTCACACGATGTGCATAAACACAAGATATCCATGGAGAATTATCTCCCAACACAAGCTAGGGCCAAGATGGCTTCCAAAGAATGCTTCACCCCATCCATCCTTGGGAGTTGCTGCAAACAGGACAGAACACCACATTCATGACTGTCATTACTGTTGTTCTTGTCTGGACGTTTGATCCCTGAAGCTCCTTCATCTTGCCCAAACAAAAAGGCTATTCCATCCCTGACTCCATATTTGGCCAGAGATTAGGGAAGCTGTCTCTTTCTCACTGTTATTTTTCCTTGTGACCTCAGAATGGGGACCCCAGTGGTCCAAAAGTTAACACACTAGTTTGATTTATGATCGCCCCTCACATTTAAGAAAAAAAAACTAATTTGACTGAAATTTTATGTAGCTCTAGCTCCGAAGCTCAAAGCTTTGAAGACTGTTCTCTTGGAAGGAAATACATGGGATTTAACGATGTGGAATTTGGAAGCTCAGGCCAGATCCTACTTCCTGAAGAAAAATCAGCCTCTTGACATAGTGTTTAATAAGCTTCTGTACCATCTCTGTTTATCTGCCACATTTCTTCATATAGAGAAAAATGGTATTTATAAAGAAGCAAGATCTACAGTCTGAAATTAACAAAAACACATAGAATCTACATGCAAAATTTATTTTGCCTTAAAAATACTTTTCTTTTGCCTGTCTCATCTGATTGTGGGAAACCCAACTGAGACAAGGCCCTATTGCCAGATTGTATTTCATAGACTCTTAGAAGTTACAAGGAATGGAATCATGGAGTTGGGAAGGCCATTGTAGTCTCCAAGGCTGAGTGCTTACAGTACTTGTGTGTGTGTGTGTGTGTGTGTGTTATAAAATTGGGGTCATATTCTGTTATTTGCCATTTTCATGTAATAATGTAGCACGCACATCTTACCACAGTAGCTGGACCTTATCCCTGAAGGCAGGAGAGAGCCACTGAAGGGTTTTCAGTAATTTGCCCTAAAAGTCATCTCTCTACAGATCAGAAAGAGAGAAGAGCACTCTCATACAATTTCAAGTTTAACTTATTCCATTCTGCACAGAAAAAGAATGGCTCATGGTTATCTTCATTAAAGATGGGAATTATAGGTTGTTCTAGAAGTTTAGATATTTTGAGATGCTATATTTTTACCACTTGTGTGTTTGTTATGCAACAAATTAGAATGTGTATTTCAGGGTATTTATCATACGTAGACTATTTGAACATATCATAATCAAAACTGTCAGGTAAATATATCAAGTTTCATTGCCTCTAATTCAAATATTGAAAACCATTGAGCTTATTCCTCGTAGTATTTGGACCAGTTGTTACAAAATAACTTTTAATGACCAAATTTACTTAAGAGTCTTTCATTCTATGCGCATTTAAAAGGACCTGAGGCAATGTACGGAATTAACCACTGTAAAATATAGAACTTTTAAATTTTAAAATCCAAGGAGACCAACTAAAGGAATCAGAAAGGGTGGATGCCATGAAGTATCTGGACAGGCCAATCCAAGTCTGTTTCCTAGCAGCAAAAATAAACAGGAAAATACATTGGCTTGCATAGTTTTTTATTGTTGCAGAAAAATATGTATTCTTCTTTTCTCCAAATTTTATTGTGAAACTTATTATATGTCCCTCATGTGAGAGGTAATAGATTATAGTAGGCATCTTCAATTGCAGTTTTGCAAAGGAACAACAAGCCTGTTGAAATGGGTAATTCCTGTATTGACCTTTTACATAAAGAGTGAGAATATAATATTATATTGTAACTCAGTTTAGATATTTCATTGGAGGTTGAGACAATATAGTCCCAGTACTTGACTTTCTGATAATTTAACTTCATACGGATATAGTACTTGGAAAATGGGGGTGATCATCTAGCCAGCATGCCCACTTGGTTCTTTGATGTGCAAATGTCACATGCCACCAGGGCATGATTGACTGAGGGTAGCTTGTGTAGGAAACACATTGGAAATCTTAGGTGACACTAGGTCTCAGGGTCTAGGTTTCTTCATGTTTTGAGCAGGAGATACAGAGAATATGAGAGACAGAGAGAGATCCTTCATCTGCTGGTTCACTCCCCAAATGGCTGCAATGGCCAAGGCTGGGCCAGGCCGAAGCCAGAGGTTAGGAGCTTCATTCAGGTCTCCCACATAGGTGCAGGGGCCCAAGCACTTGGGCCATCTTCTTCTGCTTTCCCAGGTGTACCAGCAGGGAGCTGGATGGGAAGTGGAGAAGCTGAGACTCGAATTAGTGCCCTTATGGGATGACAGGGCTGCAGGCAGAGGCTTAACCTTCTACACCACAGTGCTGGCCCGGCCCCTTCAATAGGGTTTTGAAGAATAACTTACTAGGGTCCTCAGTATGCCCAGATTCTCTCTTCCCTCTTAGTACCCTCTCGGTATTACAAATACACATTTCTAATACATGAATCTGCTGTTTTTTTTTTTCCCCATGTAGTGTTGGACTTCTCTCTTACTTATTATCCCTCAATGTCTTCTATTCCTTTTTACCACTTATATCATTCTGCAGCCTACATCTGTCATGTTTCTGGACAATAGCTGTCATGAAGATACAAACATAATTGCATTTCAAAAATAATTCCCACCATAATGGCAAAAATAGGAAACAACCATCAATAAAAGACTGGTTCAAATACAAAACAGCATTATGATGGAATCCTATGCAGCTGTTAAGAAGATGTTGAATGCAATTTAATGACAGGAATAACTATTGATATACTTTTAAGTGGGAAAAAAACCATGTTGCATGGTGTGTGTATGTGTATTCAACAAACCACAAATTAAAAATATTCAGAAAAAGAATTGAGTTTATACTGAACACATACAATAGAATATAACAGCTATTTCTGACCTTAACCGATTCACCCCTCCTTAGGCAGCCTGGTGGTCCCCCATTTTCAGGAGGTCACCATATTGATGCCAAACTTAGTGTGGACACCCGATTAGCATAGTGCATGACAGCCCGGAACTCCTGGACTCAAATACTCTTCCAGCTGCAGCCTCCTGAGTAGCTGGGACTATAGGCACTTGCCACCGCACCTGACACAACTCTTTATATAGCAATTGCTTTACATTAGGCATTTTAAGTAATCAAGAGATGATTTAAAGTATGGGAGAAGATTGCATAGGTTATATGCAAATACTATACAATTGTACGTAAGAGACTTGAGCACCCATGGATTTTGGTATCTGTAGGCGGTCCTGGAATCAATCCCCTGCTGATACTGCAGAACAAATGTACATGTATTGCTTCTTTTTTATATAAATTTGAAAGAGTTAGAGGGAGGGAAAAGAAACAGAGATCTTCATCCACTTTTTCATTCCCCACATGTCAACAGTGGTTGGGCTATGTCAGGCTGAAGCCAGGAGCTAGGAGCTTCATCCAGGACTCCCACACAGGTGCAGGGACCCAAGAACTTGAGCCATCCTCCACTGCTTTCCCGGGCACATTAGCAGGGAGTTGGATCAGAAATGGAGCAGCTGGTTCTCAAACCAGCATCCATATGGGATGTCAGCCTCACAGGCTGTGGCTTAACCTGCTATGCCACAACACCAGCCCCTTGTACCTATATTTCTTGACAGATTGATCTAGGGAGTGAGACAGAGACAGATAACACACACATAAAGATATACAAGGGGACTTCAAAAAGTTCATGGAAATTGTACATTATCTTTTAATTCCATTTCATATGACTATTTCAAAGCCACCTTTTATAGATGTATCTACACAACTAATTTGATTTATGTAGATATATCTCCAGAGAAGAGAGAGAAAAGACAAAAACAGACACAGGCAGCATGCACTTTGGGTGGTGGAATTAGAGGGTTTTTTTTATAGTTGATTTCTCAGTATTTTAAAATTTTTCTGTGGTGGTGACTGCACTGTGGCATAGCGAGTTAAGCTGCTGCCTGCAGCACTGGCATCCCACATGGACACTGATTGAGTCCCGGCTGCTCTACTTCCAATGCAACTCCACATCTGATGCAACTCCCTGGTAAGGTGCCTGGGAAAGCAGCAGAAGATGGCCCAAGTGCTTGGGCCCCTGCACCCATGTGAAAGACCTAGAGGAAGCTCCTGGCTTCAGTCTGGCCCAACCCTGGCTGTTGTGGCCATTTGGAGAGTGAACTAGCAAATGGAAGACCTCTCTGTCTGCCTCTGCCTCTCCATTTCTGTAACTCCACCTTTCAAATAAATACATCTTAAATTTCCATAGTAAGCTTGGATTGTGTGTGTTTCAACAAAATATGTAGACTGCAAAAACACCTTGGTATTGCATGTGAAACCATTCAGTGTATGGTCACTGTATATTCTCCTGGCTTCTGTTTTGACGATCTCACATCCTTTAATATATGCCTTGTAAACTCCTGGCACATGGGTCCACTTGGATTTCCCCAAATGCTCTGGATCTCCCATACCAGAATGTGACCTCCTAGTGTCAGGTGGTGACTGGCTTGTAGCTGTGTCTGCATCTTCTGTCCTTAGTGCAGTGCCTGGCACTTAGCAGGTATTCAATGTGTTTGTTGAATGAATGGCCCGTGTATCTCACTCATCTATCACTTTTAATCAGACCCTTTCCTCTTCCTTCATGATCACTGTACAGTCCTGCCCACCCACTTTTTTTTTAAAGATTTATTTATTTGCTTTAGAGGCAGAGTTACAGACAGAGAGAGTGAGACAGAGAGTTCTTCAGTCTTCTGGTTTACTTCCCAAAATGGCTGCAAAGGCTGGAGCTGTGCTGATCCGAAGCCAGGAGACAGGAACTTCTTCTGGGACTCCCACGTGGGTGCAGGGGCCCAAGCACTTGGGTCATGTTCTACTGCTTTCCCAGGCCATAGCAGAGAGCTGCACCGGAAGTGGAGCAGCTGGAACTATTCATATGGGATGCGGGTGCTGCAGGAGGAGCCTTAACCTACTATGCCAGAGCACTGGTCTCCCACCCACTTTTGAATCACTGGCAGAGTCATGTTTGAAATATATAAAGAGGCCATTTGATGCTCAAATAATGGACCTGACAGCATACAACTGGCTGTGCTGTGTTAACATGGATTTAGGGATAGTCACTGAACGTGTTCAGTATTGTTTAACTGTGAGCTTCATATATACTCTTGCTGTTACACATTCTTTAAGCTAATCAGACTCACTCCCTGCCTACTTTATGAAACATCCTTTCATTTTAGGACTTATTTTAAACACATAAAAGGAAATAATCCCAAGACATCCTAATTCTAAAAACCTGTAGGACTCATTTCCTTCCTGAAACAGCATATCTGGTTCTACGTAAGATCACATATTGCAGAGACAGTACGATTTCAACAGTATTGGCCAACTAAATTTTCTGGTCAACTCTTTTTCAAACGCAATAATTAAACATGGTGCTCTGTAACATCTTGATTTTCTCCAAGGAGAGATTTTTGTATTACTTCCTTTATGTCTTTGCTCAGCACTTTGGCATGTGTGAGTTTTCATTAACTATTCTGAATGCAGGCAAAGGCAGTGTAGTAGGAACAAACATAAATCAAGGCCACATAAATTAATAATGTTTTTGGTACCATTGTCCTGCATGCCTAGAGAAGTTAATTTTAATGCCAGCAAAGAAGTTCAAAAATTCCTGTTTCTGTAGCTGCAGTAAGAGACTCCAAACTTCTTGTGGAAATTTTGTGAATGATTAATGTCTACTTTTTGCCTATATTTAAGTAGCAAGTAGCATACGAATTTCTGCAAGGAGAACAAAAAATGAGTGGAGAGAAACCCGACACCTGTGTTAATCAGTACAGTATGTGGGAGAGGGAAGTGTAAATTATAAGAGGTAGATATTTCACTTTCTGTCTCTTTATGGCTAATTGGGTGAATGAATTTATCTTACTGGATCTTAGGGAATTTCTTTGGAAAATACTCGTGAGCACCTCAGATGGGCTTACTAATGTGTTTATTCATGAGTGGCAGCAGAGACTCTGGACTTAGGCTGATGCTGGACTTTATTCCCAGTCTCACCACTGGGAAGCTCTGTCACTTTTGACGAAGTGTTCAACCTCAGTATTTATCACTTTCCTTGCATGGAAAGCAGAGAAAATCGCTTTATATAATTGTTAGAAAAATTAAGTAGATTAATAGATGTTTTGATTTGTATTTCCATATTGGCTAATGACTTTGAGAACCTTTTCATATGTTTGTAGACTGTGTACATATCCTCTTTGGTGCAAAGTGTCTGTTGGAAATGTTTGCCCATTTTAAAATTTGATTGTTTTCTTACTGTTGAAGCTTTTTAAAAAAGATTTATGTATTAGACACACACACACACACACACACACACAGAGGGAGAGGGAGGGAGGTCTCCATCTGCTGGTTCACTCCCCAAATGGTTGCAACAGCTGGGGCTGGGCCAGGCTGAAGCCACGAGCCAGGGATTCCATTCAGATCTTCGGGGTGGATGGAAGGGGCCCAAGCACTTGGGCCATCTTCTGCTGCCTTCCCAGGTGTATTACCAGGGAGCTGGATCAGAAACAGATCAGCCAGGACTCGAACTGTGCCCATGTGGGATGCTGGTGTTGCAGATGGTGGCTTAACTTGCTGTGCCACAACGCTGGCCCCAAGTTTTGGAATATAAATTTTTATGTCAAAATAGCTTAAGGCACAAGAAATTGAAAAAATAGTACAGAGAATTCCCATGTGCCCTTCAGCTAGCTTCTCACAATGATAATATCTTACAAAATCATAGTGTATTGTGAAAATCACAAAATTGATATTAGCCAGGCACAAAGTTTTCACATGCACTCTTTTGTATGTAATGCCCTATTTTATTACATACATATGCATATTTGTTTACTACTTACGTTCGTTTGCACTGTTAAGGCTGGGAACACTGCCTTTCTCTCTCTGCCTTTCAATACTAAAATAAAACTTTGAAAAGATTTTAATGGACTGCAAAAATTTCTATTGTCTAGTGATGTCATAGCCATTACTCAGGTATTTGTGGTTTCACTGGTGTAAAAAAAAAAGCCTGACTGCATTGCCAGTCATATAAATGTATAGTACACACAATTATTTACAGAAGATAATATATGGTAATACTAATAAATGGTTGTGTTAGTATTTCATATATCTAGTATGCTTTTGTTATGTGTTCTTCTACATTTAATAAAGAAAGCTGAAAACCAGAATGCTGTATTATGCTGGCAGTAGCCCCATATATCTCATAATCACCACAACCTTTTCTTTTGTGTTTCATTTAATCTCATTATTTTATTCACAATAGTTCTTGAAACAGTAGGCTATACTGTGTGTGTGAAGGGTGTGTGTGTGTGTGTGTGTGTGTGTATTCATCATTGAGTCTAGATGTATAGTAGATTATACCATTTAGGCTTGTATAAGTCCACTCTCTAATACATGACAAAATCGCCCAACAATACATTTCTCAGAACACAACCCTTTATGAAGCAGTGCATGCCTGCATTTTCTTCTACTCTGTAGCTTGTCTTCTAGAAGCATCTTCCTCAGAGAAAAAGTTTGTAACTGTGACAAAGTTCGCCAAGTGTTATTTTCTCAACTTTGGATTGTGATTTTGGTGTCATCTAATGGACTCTACCTTGCCCTAGGTCAAGAAATTCTCCTATGATTTCTTCTACAAATTTTATACTTTTATATTCTACATCTGAATTAATCTCTGTAACAGATGTGATTTTTGGAAGAGGTCCATTATTTTTCCATGAGTAATTTGTCTTACACTATTGCTGAATGACTGTCACTGCTCAGTTGAGTTGCCATTAAACTGTTGTCAAACCTATTTTCCATATATGTATGTGACTATTTCTGGACACTAAATCCTATTCTGGAAATCTACATGTCTGTCCCTTTACTAGTACCATACTCTACTCTCTTGAGTACTGAAGCTCTACAGTGAAAACTTAAAATTGGCACTGGAATTCCTCTAAATATATTCTTTTTCAAACTTGTTTGTGTTATTCTCACTCTTTGGATTTCCATAGGAATTTTAGGATAAGCTTGTGTGCATGTACAAAAATATCTTGCAGTAATTTTGATAGGAACTGTGTTAAATCTGTTGATAGATTCAAAGGGAATTGACATCTTTGCTATATGAAATCTATATATATTTTGAAGCTCTGCTATTATTTTGCATATATATTCTTGGTGAACTGACCTTTTTACTATTATGTAATATGTAATGCACTTCTTTATTTCTGATAATTTTATTTTCTCTTTAGTCTACTTTGGTTTCTTTTGATGAGTGTTTTCATAGCATATAATTTTCTGGTCTCAATTTCTGCATATTTGTGAGTTTCTCTAATTTCCTTTTTTAATTTCTAACTTCATTCCATCATGATCAAAGAATGTCTTTTGTATCATTATAATTCTTCAAAATTTATTTAAAATTGTTTTATGGTTTATCTTTTGATCTATCGTGGAGAATGTTTGATGTTCGCTTCATAAGAATATGTGTTTTGCCATTCCTGGGAGGAGTGCTCTACAGATATTTGCTAGATCTAGTTGGTTTTTAGTGTTCTTCAGTCTTCTGGTTCCTTCCTCATCTTCCATCTAGTTATGCTGTACATTATTGAAGGCGAGGCATTGAAGTATCCGACTATGTTTTGTCTGTTTCTTTAATTCTGTTAATTTTTGCTTCATGTATTTTGTGGATCTGTTGTAAAATTAATATATGTTTATAATTTTTATATCTTAATGGGATAAACTTTTTATCATTATAAAGTGTTTTTGTCTCTAGTAACATATTTGTCTGGTATGAATATATATCACTCCAGCTCTCTGATGGTCACTGTTTCATGATATACAAGGGGGCTTTAAAAAGTTCATGAAGAATTGAATTAAAAGACAATGCAAAATATGAATGAACTTTTTTAAAAAAAAAAAGATTTATATATTTGAAGTGAGCATTACACAGAGAGAGGGAGAGACAAAGATGGAGACAGATGGCCACAATGGCCAGGGCTGAGCCAAGCTCACAGGGGTGGTAGGAGCCAAATCACTTGGGCCATTCTCTGCTGCTTTTATCAGGACACAAGCAGGGAGCTGGATCAGAAATGGGGCAGCTGGGACTTGAAATGCTGCCTATTTGGGATTCTGGTGTCACAGGTTTACCTGCTTTACCTGCTGTGCCACAATGCTGGCCCCAATCCATGAACTTTTGGAAGTCCCTTTGTAGTTATATCATTTTCCACTATGTTTCTTTCTTTCTTTTTTTAAAGATGCATTTATTTGAAAGGCAGAGCTACAGAGAGGGAAAGAGAGAGCAACAGATCTTTCATCTGGTGGTTCATTCTCCAAATGGCTGCAATGTTCTGCTGCCTTCCGGGGTACATTAGTAGGAAGCTGCATTAGAAGCAGAGTAGCCAGGATTCAAATGGGCACTCGGATATGGGATGCCAGCATCACAAGTGGTAATTTATAGTTTAACCCATTGTGCCACAACACTGAACCCCTACCCTTTTACTTTCAGCCTATTTGTGTCTTTGAAACTAAAGTGTATCTTTTGTAGACAGCATGTAATTGGATCATGGTTTTGTTTTTATTCTGCCAGTCTCTGTTTTAATTGGGATTGGGACGGTTTGTTTTTCCTCTATCCAATTTATCCCAATTATTTTAAATTTTACCTATTTATTTAAGAGGGAGAGGAAGGTGGGTGTGGAGAGTGAGAGAGAAAGAGAGGGTGGGAGAGAGGAAAGAGGGGAGAGAGAGGAAGGGAGAGAGAGAGATATAGATGAATCAACTTCTATCCACTGATTCATTCCCCAAATGCCTGCAATGCCTGGGGCTAGAATAGGCAAAAGCAGGGAGCCAGGAATTCAGTCCAGATCTCCCATGTGTGTGTCAGGAACCCAATTACCTGAACTATCACCACTGCTTGCCATGTTCAGAATTAGTCAAAAGCCGGACGCAGGAGCCAGGGCCAGGCATTGAAACCAAGTACTCTGATGTTGGATGCAGACCTAACTGATTACTTAACCACTAGGCCAAATGCCTGCTCCGGTTATTTATCCATTTATTTTTATTTTTAATTGGCAAATACCAGTTGTCTATAATTATAGGGTAAAGTATGATTTTTTTAATATATGTATACATTATGAAATGTCTAAATGCAACTATTTAACCTATCCATCACCTCATCTAATATCTTTTTTTGGTGATAAGCTCATTTAAAGTCTACTCACATAGCAATTTATAAAATGCAATACTTTATTATTATCTGTGGTCATCATTCTGACCAGTAGATTATAACAGTTTATGTATCCTGATTCGTTATACTCTTTGCCTTTCTCCCCTCCCTTGCCTCTGTTAACTGCTGTTCTACTCTGTGATTCTATGAGCTCAACTTTCTTAGATTCCATATACTTGTGAGATTAATTGGAGAGTTTAATACATTTCTATGTAATGTAATTATGTAGTATTTTCTTGGTACTTGCCCTTGGCATTACTATGAAGTTCTTAATTTATAAAAATCTAGTTCAGATTCATATCAATGTATTTTAAAGAAACACAAAAACTTTGATCCTCTGTAGCTCCATTTCTCCCTTTCCTTTGTTTTATTGTTGCAAATTGTACTTTACACATTGTATGCCCATAATCAGAGATTGGTAAGTTTTGCTTTAGGTAATTTTCTTTTAAATCACATAGGACAAAAAAGGTGTTATCATTTTTAAAAGGCATTTATGTTGTCTTCTGTAGTTACTATTGTAATGACCTTTAGCTGTGTTCTTTCTCTTTGTGGATTGGAGTCACACTGTCCAGTATCCTTTAGTTTTAGCCTGAAAGATTTCCTTAGTATTTATTGTAGTGCATATATCCTAGTAGCACATTCTTTCAGTTTTCTTTTTGTTTTGGCATGTCTTTATTCCTTCTCCATTTTTAAAAAAATAGATAAAATTCTTGTTCTATGAAATATACTATTTTAGAGCAAACAGTTTAATAACATTTAGTACTCTGACAGACTTGTTTAACCACCACCTCTGTCTACTTCTGAAGCATTTTTATCAACATCAAAGGAAACCATATAGGGGCCGGTGCTGTGGTATAGTGGGTAAAGCTGCCACCTGCAGTGCTGGTCTGGCTGCTTCTCTTTCAATCCAGCTCTCTGCTGTGGCCTGGGAAGGCAGTAGAAGATGGCCCAAGTCCTTGGGCCCCTGCACCTTATGGGAAACCTGGAAGAAGCTCCTGGCTCCTGGCTTTGTATTGGCCCAGTTCTGGCTGTTGTGGCCATCTGGGGAGTGAACCAGTGAATGGATGACCTTTCTCTCTCTCTGCCTCTGCCTCTCTGTAGTTCTGCCTCTCAAATAAATAAATCTTAAAAAAAAAAAAGAAAATCATGTAGCCATTGAGCAGTTCTGCTGCATTACTTGTTCCTTTGAAGAATAGTTTCTGTGAGTATAGAATTCCTGGTTGGTAGATTTTTTTTTCTTTCAGGACATTGCATATATTAAACTGTTATCTTCTAGCCTCCATGGTTTCTGAGGAGAAATCAGGTGTTAATCTTACTGAGGATTCCTGGTATATGAGTCAATTTTTCTTGGCGCTTTCAAGGTTCTCTCTTTGTCTTTTAAAAGCTTGACTATGATGTGTGAAAGTATGCATATCTTTGAGTTTTTCCTAGGAGTTTGTGGAGCTTCTTGGGTGTGTAGATTGATGGTTTTGGTCAATTTTGGGAAGTTCGGGGCTATTATTTCTTCAAATATTCTTTCTGCCCCTTTTTCACTTTCCTCTCCTTTTGGGACATTAATTATGTGTGTTTTGTTATGCTACATGGTGTCCTACAAGTCTGTGACACTGCTTATTTTTCTTTCTTCCCTTTTTGTTTCTCAACCAATGAGATTCTTCTGACTGCTCAGATCTACTTGAGCCTTCTAGTGGATTGTTCATTTCAGTTATTTTACTTTTTAAATTTTGTTAATTGTCTATCCTGTCCACATGTTGAAGTATCATTCTCATATTTACCTTTGATTCTGTAGACATAGTTTCCTTTAGCCCTTTGATATATTTAAAATAGCTGGTTCAAAGTCTTTGTCTTGTAAGTCTAAAGTCTGTGCCTTCTCAGAATGTTTCTATTGATGATTTTTATTTCCTTTTGTGTATGTTCCTTAATTTCTTGTTTCTTTGGCTTTGATTTTGTTGGTTGAAAAATGGACATTTTAAATAATAATATTTGGCAACTTAGGAAATCAGATTCTGCCCCCCTTCTCAGGGTTTTTTGTTGCTAATTGTTTTAAGTCTATTACTGAGAGTTTTGGGAACTAGCTCTGTATTGTCTGTGTATGGCCACTGGTATTTCTGCTTGGTTAGATTAGTGGTCAACTGATGATTGTTCAGAGAATTCCTTAAATGCTTTGGAATTAAGTTTTCCAGGGCTTTCTAAGAGGCTGTAGAGTGTGAATATTAGGTCATCTCTTCTATACTCAACCAGGTATTTTACAACCCTAACTTAGTCACTACTTCTTGTTATGTAGTACTCAAGGTGAGCCATAAGTAAAGGCTTAGTGCCTTTTCAGGTCTTTATTGAGCATGAACAAAACCCTATACAGGTACATGACCTTGTGAATTTCAAGAATATATCCAAGATTTTCCAAGTTCCTGTGGTTCTGTTTCCTCAGTTTCTCCTGTTAAGCTTTTTGACTGATTTTCTCAGGGAAAATGTTTTTCACACTGAGTACCTCGAAATCCAGTCAAATACAGGCCGTCTTGTAAGTTGGGTCCTCCAGGGAGCCTACAAACAGGCCAAACAATGAGAATTCTTTTAGAATGTTGCTTTGTAAGAGCTCTACTTCCATTCTTCTCCTTCAGGTTGCTGCCAGGCTGTACCAGTTATGCAGGCTGTCATTTTTCAAGACTACCATAGAACTGGATAGAAGGAGATTATCTAGAGCAAGTTAAAATTCCACAAAATTCACTATTATCACTAAAATTTACCTATTGTCTTGAATAAGTGCCCCTCGAGCTGCACTGAGCCTTTGGTTAATTTCCAGAATCCAGGAAAAATGCAACTCTCACAATTTTTTCAGGTTTTCACCATTTTATGGCAAAACAATTTTCAGAAGTTCTCTCTGTTTTAGTAACTGATGTCACTCTCCATCCTTTTATTTTTAATATACACTTATTATATATGAAAATGTCTCTTATAGACAGCTCAGAGTTTACAATATCTGTCTTTAAATTGGTTTGTTAGAGACTTTAGATTTAATATCATTAGTGATATGTTTAGAACTAAATCTGTTATTTTATTACTCATTTTTTTACTTTAGTTTCCCATTCCTCTTTGTTTTCCTTTCATGTAATCTTTTGGGTTATTTGAACATTCCTAAAAATAAAAAATTGAGAGGCAGAATTAGACACAGTGAAAGAGCATTTCCATGTGTTGTGTCACTCCCTAAATGCCTGTAATGGCAAGGACTATGTTGCGGCAAAGATAGGAGCCAGAAACGCCTTCAGATATCCCATGTTAGTAGTAGGAACCCAATGCCTTGAGCCATCATTGATGCTTTTCAGGGTTTGCATTAGCAGAAAATTGGAGGCAGGAGTCAGAGCTGGATATCAAGCCCAGGTACTCTGAGACACGGGTATCCTAACTGTTATGGTAAACGTCTGCTTCTAAACATGTTTTTTTTTTAATGTTTATTTAATTGAAAGAGTTAAAAAGAGAGAGAGGGAGAGACACAGAGAGACATCTTCCATTCACTGGTTCACACATGGCCACAACTGCTAGAGCTGAGCCAGACTAAAGCCAGGCTGGAACCAGGAGCTTCTTCCAGGTCTCCCATGTGGGTAGCAGGGACCCAAACATTTAGGCCATCTTTCACTGCTTTCCCTGGCCATTATCAGGGAGCTAAATTGGAAGTGAAGCAGCCATACACAAACCGGTGCCCATACGGATGCCTGCATTGCAAGCTGCAGCTTTACCTGCTACACAACTGTGCTGGCCCCTGAACATTTTCTTGTTCTGTTTTGATTTATTTCTTTTTTTTTCATGTCTCTTTGTATAGTTTTAGATTTTTGAGTTGCTCTAGGGGATTACAATATACATACTTAACTTTTCATAGCTTCTTTACAATCAGTCTTGAAGTACTTTATTTACTTAATGCAGAAATATTTCACCATATAGGCCTCCTTTAACTCCTCTTTTATTTCAGTTGTCTTATCCAAATATATTGAATTTCCCATCAGACATTATTGCAGTGTTTTTTTTAAAGCTGAGAAACATTTTAAATAATGGAAGAAGAATGATCATTTTTTAAAAAAATTATTTATTTGAGAGGTAGAGTTACAGACAGGGAGAGACACAGAGAGAGATCTTTGATCCACTGGTTCACCTCCCAAATGTCTGCAGCAGGCAGAGCTGGACCGGTCTGAAGCTAGGAGCCAGGAGCTTCTTCTGGGTCTCCCACGTGGGCCATCTTCTATTCTACTGCTTTCCCAAGTGTAAGCAGAGAGCTGGATCGGAAGAGGAGCAGCCAGGACACGAACCTATGCCCAGAGACCTAACCTACTATGCCACAGCACCGGCCTCTTAATGACTAATTTTTCTTTACTATTTGTACTGTTCTTTTTAAAAAACATTTATTTATTTATTTGAAAGTCAGAGTTACACAGGAAGAGGAGTTCCCCAGGCCTTAGCAGAGAGCTGGATCGGAAGAAGACCAGCTGGAACTAGAACCAGCGCCCATATGAATGCCGGCGCTTCAGGCCAGTGTGTTAACCTGCTGAGCCACAGTGCCGGCCCTTCTAGCTACTTTCAATACTTCTTTTTTCTCTTTTGCCTTCAGCTGTTAGATTATTGTGATTGGGTGTGGAGTTCTGTGGGTTTTTTGTTTGGAGTTTGCTAAAATTTTCAAATGTTGTAAATAGAAAATTTAAATGTAAATGGAAAATTTTTAGCCTTTATTTCTTAAAATACAGGTTTTTTCCCAACATATTCTTCTTTCTCTGGGATTCCAATGACATATTAGGCTTTTTGTTATTATACCTGAGATTCTTAAGGATCTATTTATTTTCTTTTTTAAAGCAATATTTAAAATGTTTGTTATTTAAATATCATAATTTATATTGCTTTATCTTCAAGTTTATTATTTATTCTATTTCTGTAAGCTCCAAACTTTTATTGAGCCAATCTAGTAAGTTTTTCAAATATGGTGTTCAGTCCTAAAATTTATTTTTTGAAGTGTTTATCATTTTTTTCAGTTTCTTTTTTTTTAAACATTTACTTTTATTTATTTGAAAGGCAGAGTTAGAGAGAGGTCTTCCATCTGCTGGTTCACTCCCCCAATGGATGCAATTACCAAGACTGGACCATGCAGAAGCCAGGAACCAGGAGCTTTTCCGGGTCTCCCATGTGGGTTTAGGGGCCAAAGCACTTGGGCCATCCTCTGCTGGTTTCCCAGGCACATTAGCAGGGAACTCGATGGGAAATGGAGCAGTCAGGAATCAAACTGAAGCCCGTATGGGATGCTGGCAATGCAAGCCAGAGCTTTAACCCCGCTGTGCCACAGTGCTGGCCCCTCAATCCTAAAATGTCTATGTGGTTCATAATTTCTTCCTCTTTTTTTTTTATTAACACACCTTCTATTTCCATTCCTTTCTCTTTTTTTTTTAAGATTTTTTTTTGAAAGAGTTAGAGAGAGAGAGAGAGAGAGAGAGAATATGTCTGCCATCCGTTGGTTCACTCTCCATTTGGCTGCAATGGCTGGAGCTGTGCTGATCAGGAGCTTCTTCCAGGTCTCCCATGTGGGTACAGGGGCCCAGGGACTTTGGCCATCTTCTGCTTTCTATCCAGCATAGAGCTGGATTGGAAGTGGAGCATCTGGGTTTTGAACCAGCGCCCCTATGGGATGCCAGTACTGCAGGTGGCGGCTTTACCCGCTATACCACAGCGCCAGCTCCTTCCATTCCTTTCAAAAGTGCTTTTCTATTATTTGTTGGAACATTTGCATAATAGTTGCTTCACCATCTTTTTCTAATAACTCTATCATCTGTGTCATTACATTGCTGGTAGCTATTCATTATCTTTGCCCATATGATTTGGAGTTTTAAAAAACATTCTTTTTATGCCAAGTAATGTGTTAACCCTAACTTCTACTATGGTCTTCCAAAACTCCCTATCCTACAAGCCATCTGGTAATGCCACTTTTGCTACCAGTCAAAGTCCCAGCATGACGTTTTACTGAAAACAAACATAGCACTTCTGATTGCTTCACACCAGGGTGAACGGACTGCTTCTGTTGCCCACAGCTAAACTGCATCACCTGCTTTCATGATTAGTGAATAGTTCACTAATTTTCAGGGAAAAATGCATTGGCAGCACTACTAGAAAACTGAGTCAAAATTGTGTAAGATGCATGTCTTACGCTGCCCTTTGCAAACTTGTTAAAACTTCCTCTTTACGTCTCTTCAGTTAGATATATTATCATGGTCACATTGTTTACAAATATTACTTGAAGACATGAGGTTTCCTTGGGTTATTTCTAAGCATTTCCTGACGAGGCAAAAGTTGTTATTGGGTGCTCACAGTGTAGATGGGATTATGACTTGTGGTTTAGTTATGTGGCCCAAACTTGAATTCTTGGTGACCCCAAGAGAATGAACAACATAGCATAGGCTTAGGTTGGACTGGAAGGACTGTAGTATTATGGGAGTTGTGGTAAGAGTAGATTGTGGAACTGTATATATTATGAGCTGAAACTGGACTGTACATCTAATTGTTTATGATGCTAAGCAAGTTTCCTTAAACTCCCTGAGCCTCAGTTTTATCATATTTAGTGATCACTGTTGATCCTCAACAGTGTTGTTTATAGCACAGTTGTCTCTGTGCCTGACAGTGTTACACAGAAAGGCTAAGTAATTTGCCCAATATCACACTGCTAGTAAGTGGCACAGTCCTGTCTGGAGCACAGATCTGCTTGATTCCAAAGGCCATGATTTTTTTCTACTTAAAAAATAATGAATAACAAATTTTAGCTCTTACTGCGTGGAAATATGGGTGTTTAGGTCTGGAAGGAACTCAAATGTCATGTTATGACACTGGCCAGATATACATTCATTCATTCATTCATTCATTTTTAATTTTATTTGAATAACAGAGAGAAGCAGTTAAAAAGAGATGGGGGTGGGGAGGCATCATACTCCACTGGTTCACGGTTCACTCCCCCAGATGGCTGCAACAGCCAGAGCAGGGCCAGGCTGAAGCAGAGGAGCCTAAAATTCCATCCAAGTTTCCCAAGTAGGTGGCAGGGATCCATGTACTTAAACTGTCACCTGTTGCCTCCCAAGGTGTACATTATCAGGAATCTGGATCAAAAGTTGGGTAGCCAGGGCCCAAAGCAGCTACTCTGATATGGGATGTGGGCATCCCAAGTACCAACTCAACCACTATGCCAAATATCCACCCCTTAGCCAGATATTTGAATTCCATTCACAACATAGTTCACAAAAGCCTGCCAAAATTTCAACGTGCTTCTCTTGAACACCTCCGTTTATGATTGGCCTAATGTGTGCCGAGAACATAGTCTGGCAAAACTGCTGTACCTAAACATGTTTGTGTTAAGTTGGAGAGAACACCTGTGGAAAGGAAAGGGTTATCGGAAGCCTATACAAACAAAATGTGGCCAGTGTTTAATGAGGAGAAGCCCTTGGCTCCTTAAATGTTGGTAGCAGGTGAAAAAAAAATCCATCAGTAGAGGAAATCACCAAAATGTCTCCAGTCCAGGATTCTTCCAAACCAGTTTTCTCATAACTGAACATGCTATGATAAACACGATGGATTGGTTTGAGGTCATGGAACACCAGTTTTAGAAACAACTGCTTTGGCCTGGGCCGGGCTCCATTTTTGCTGAAATAGGGAATCTTCCCAGATTCCTACAGGGTTTGGGAAGCCTTTTATTGCCATAGTGGAGGTCACGGTTAACTTTCCAACTTGCCCAGAGTTTATGTGGTCTACCACTCTATTGGGCATGTTAACTTGTTTGAATAATTTGTTTTGTAGCCTCTTGTAACACATATTTTATTCTTGAGGGGGAATCCAGGCTATTTCACTTTCCATTACTTGTTGTTCAATACCAGCACCTGAGGAATCCAGGGTGTTTGGTGCTGAATTTGGTCCTAATTTAAGTACTCATCTTTTGGCTTACACAGTTGGATCAGTGCTCTGACTCCTAATATTTAGACTGAATCTGGAAACACCCCACTGCTTTTAGACCAAGGTATGAGGCTGGGTGGTCCTTCATTCGCAGCTCATCTTAATTCCATATCTTGGGAGGGTGCTCTGCAGTCTTGTTGCATGTCGTAATTTTAAACCACTTGGAATAATGTTCTCCTTTGCTTTAATGTTATACATCCCTGTGCATGTTCTTCAGTAATTGAAAGGGATATCGAGAAAATTTGATCTGTCTAGCTTTGACTTATGCTGTCCTTATCTTGGCCTTTGTGTCATTAAGAAAAAAATTGGTATTGATCTTGGACCATACCACTACATTGTGCTGCAATTTTTCTTCCTTGCTAGTGGAATATAAATCGATAAAAGGCAGCTGCTTTAGACGAGGGGCAGATATGGTACTGTCATTTATATATTGTAAATCCAATGATAGCTGATCAAATCAGTGCCTCTCCTGTTCCAAACTTGACATGATTGAATTGTCAATAAAAAAGATTTTACAGTAAGAGAAGGAGAGCTGACAGTGTAAATGTCTGAAAACCCAATGAAGCTCAATATAAAATGAAACAATGAGCTAGGATATCATTTTATAATTTCCAATGGGAAAAAATATTTAGTGAATCATGGTTGAAATTGGGGATGATCACAGAAGGGGGGAAGCAGGAATGAAAATCCAGCTATCTTGCATTGTAATTCTTGGGAAATCTGAAATGCAAATTTGCAGATGCAAATTTTAGGAATTATGTGATATACTCACTGAGTTGTTTATTTACAGAAACGGTTGAAATGCTCTCCACCTCTTCTCTCCTCCATGCACATATTTTTCTAGTGATAATACTCAGTTGTTGGGGAAAAAATGAGCATATCCTTTCCTGGGAGTCCTGCTGACTTCTAATAAGTGACTCAGGAGCAGAGCCGATAGAACTTAACCTTGCATTCTTAAAGTCAGGCTGCAGAGTGTTAGTTTCACTTAATAAGTCCCTAGAAGTTGTCTGTCTTTTTTTTTTTTTTTTTGAGAGGAAAAGCTGTAAATAAGCTGCAGAACCTTCTCAGGGAGATACATCTTTCTAGGTATGTGTCCTACCAAACCTAGCTGAGGAAACTAAAATGCTGTACCCAAGAGACCTGATTCATCTATGTGCATAGAGAAGAGCAAGGCACTTATTTGTATGTTGAGAAGCATATGAAGTCCCCTAGGGAGAAAGCAGGCTAGGAACTGATAAGAGAATGCTGTTTCATTTATAACCTACCACAGCCTTGTTTGCATGGAGTTCTTGCCTGGATAGTTGTTGTAAATGCATGGAGACTGATTAGGGGGAGAATTAGCTTCTGAGATGCTTGACTTCTGAGTTTTTAGCTTGAAAACACTATTCTGAGTTTGTTGAAGCATTTTTTGGAGGACTTGTTTTCTAAATTTTCGAATGATGATAGAACCAAAATTATAAACCATATCTACTGCACAAGGCCTCTTGATTTGTGAGGAGATTAGTCACCTTGGGATTTTTTAAAGATTTATTTCATTTTTTTGAAAAGCAGAGTGCCCCAGAGAGAGAGACAGACAGACAGAGAGACAGAGAGACAGAGACAGAGATACACACACACACACACACACACACACAGATCTTCGATCCATGGGTTCACTTCCAGAATGGTTGCAACAGTCAGGGCTGCGCAAGGAAAAAATGAGGAGCCAGGGACTCCATCTGTGTCTCCCACATGGGTGGCAGGACCCAAAATACTTGGGCCATCTTCTGCACATTAGCAAGGAGCTGGATTGGAAGTAGAGCCACTGGCTGTGATCTGGGATGGCAGTGTAACAGGCAGCAGCTTAATCCACTGTGCCACAACGTCGGCCCCCTCAGGATTGTTTTGATCTGAGATAAGAAGTGTTTTCGTTATTGGTTTTCACTTGATTGATCTTCTAATTCAGTTTTTCTCCTTCTCCGTGAGACATGTGACATCACTAACCATGCTTTTTCTCCTTGTGTAATAAACTCTTCTTCCAGGTAGCTTGTCTCCTATTTTTCTTTTGAAATAGTCTCAGAACCGCATTGATGATTTATTCCTTGTCTCATTCAGCCAACTTCTTCATTACCTTTTCTGGAGAGTGGAGTTTTTAAAAAGTTTGGTTATTCTCAAGTCAATATCATGGCTACCATTTAGTAAGAGCTTTTTACAAGCCAGGGACTATAGTGTTTTGATTACATGTATTATTTAATCCTCACAAAATCTATAAAAGTGAGCTGAGTATATAAAGACAAAAGGAAGTCCAAGGGTTATTATAGATCGTTGGTTAACACCCAGTTTTACTGGACAAGGAAAAGAGTAGGAACCAACAAAAGAAATGGAAAATTAGTGATCAGAAAGGAAGGAGAGAATCCAGGAAGGGCAGGATCCCGGATGGAAGTCAAAAGCAGTTCATTGGCACCCACTATGAATAAGACTCTCTAATCTGTTTATCTCCATCCTCAGTGTACCAGAATTTCTGTGGGTCGGTTTGAGGAGTCACTGGTTCTCTGAAATGTGATGCAAAAATTTCATTGATGTACATTTGTATGCTTCCTGGGAAAAGGGTTCACAGATTTCTTTAGGGACCCATAAACAAAACAAAGTTGCATCATCAGGCTCTTATCTTCTATTTTCTATTGGATATTTCGCATTGTCCACCAAAAGTAATCATGTCTAATACTTAATATCTCCCTCTGCCACCTCCCTGAAAAGTGGTACTCTTCTCACCCGCCCCCATCTTTTGCTAGTGCCATGACTTCCCCCAAACATCCTCTGCTTTTTCACATTCATCTAGTACCTCACCATTCCTGCTAGGATTTATTCCTCCTTTATTGTTACTTTGGCCACTGTCTCTTGGGACATTTCTTCCTGGTATCTGGATATATGAGATTTCTCCTAGCTGGCATCCTTGATTGGTTTACAATGATGTTCCATTTATGTTAAAAAAAAAAAACCTACCATCATCATATATAGCATGGTCTTTAACAGGAATCAGATATATCTATGTGATTCTAAAATTTTTTTAACATTTATTATTCATTCATTCATTTGAAAGAGTTACACAGGGAGAGAAGGAGAGGCGGCGGTGGCGGTGGGGGGGTGTCTTCCATCTGCTGGTTCACTCCCCAGATGGCTGCAACAGCCGGAGCTGTGCTGATCCGAAACCAGGAGCCAGGAGCTTCTTCCAGGTCTCCCACAGGAGTGCAGGGGCCCAAGGACTTGGGCCATCTTCTTCTGCTTTCCCAGACCACAGCAGAGAGCTGGCTCAGAAGTGGAGCAGCTGGGACACAAACCGGCCCCCATATGGGGTGCTGGCACTGCAGGCAGCAGCTTTACCTGCTACGTCACAGTGCCGGCCCTGTGGGTTCTAATCTTAATCTCTCTGTTTGCTATGTAACTATATTTAAGTTGCTTAATATTTCTGATCCTCATTTTCTCCATATGAAATAAGGTAATGATGCTGGTGTCTCATAGGCCTGTGACGATTAAATGAAATAATCCATGTCAGGAACTTAACACAGGGCTGAGACATTGTGAGCTTTTAGGAGACAGCTATAATTTCCTGCTCAAGAGCATAAAGTATCTCCCTAATGCTTCCTTTACAGTGCATGAATCCTCTGTGTGAATTTTCGGACCTGCCAGAAACCGGCCCCTGCTGTTACCTTGCCAATCTTACCTCACATTCGGCAAAGGGTGTACATCAAGCCTGTCTCTCCTAAATGCCCTCTCGTGATGCTGACCGCACTCCTACCTCTGAAATTTTTTTTCATGCTATTTCCTCATTCTGGAATATGTAATCCTTTCTTTAAGCTCCAACTCTTGTACTTTCTCCAACAGCTGCTGTCTCCACAGAACTTGCTATATTCTAGTATCTTCCGTGATTATTCTGTCTGCTGCCCAACTGGGAACTTATTCTGTGTTATGCATGGCTTGTGCTCTTGTTACGGATTCATAGTGTTGCAAATATGAAGCTGCCTTGCTCACTGCCCTATTCACTCAAAATAGCTTGTGGACTTTCTTCCATTGCCTGTGAGTCACAACAATTTCTAGTTATTCTCTAATTAATAAATATATTTGTTTACTCAATTGATAAGTTATCAGCTTACTAAACTTTGGAGGCAAAAGACAGGTTATTGGAAAAACTTGCTGCCCATAATGTACTTTCTGTGTATTCAGTATTTGGAGACATAAAATCTGCTGCCCAGCTGGGTGGCTTAGGGAAAGCCTTCTCCCTTCTCTGGCTGTCTTATGTTCCTCATTCCTAGAAATATTTTGTTAAACAAGAGCATTGGGCTAAGCGAACTCCCCGAGCCCCTTCCAAAGCTTGCCTCCCAGGACTCTGGGCTGCTGATAAAACTAAAACTGTGTTCCAAGACCTTGCTCAACTTTGCTATCTGCCTCTGCCCTGCCTTGCTTGGCTTTTGACAGAATGTAGCATCTCAGACAAGGCTTACGTGCTGCCTTTAATTGAAACTGTTTGTCTCTCCTAGTGAGCAGACAAGCCTCAGTTTTAGGAAACCACATCAGCAGATTTCATTCCAGGGTGGGGAACTATTTCTGACAAGGAGCCCCACAAAGTATGTGTGCTTCAGAGAAAAGGGAAAACTGAGTAAACAAATACTCCCTTTGCTGCAGGAGGATGTGGGTTGAAAATCATATTAGAGAGGAGGTATCCTGGAGTGTCCTGGGTAACCAGCCAAAAACTTGATCTGGTTTCTCTTAGCATGGGGTAACTCACCACGCCAACTGACATATTTCTCCAGTGACCTCTGCCTCTGAAAATGTCCCCTAAAAGTACAGCTGTCTATTCTCCATGCTGCAAGCCTCACTGTTTGCCCTCACAGCCTGCAAGATGCCATTCTACAGAGATTTCTTTGGCATTGCTCAACACAAGGGCGTGTTAACCTTCGTTACCTTTCTGACATTTGTACAACTGAATCCCCTCCTGGAGCTCGGACATTACTTTTATAAACGGGCCATTGAGGCTGGAGAAGCCTGGGCATTGTGGAATGGCATCTTATTGCCATTCATCCACCATTTCCACCAACTGCCTAAATGCAGGTTGCTATTTGCTTCCTCCAGTTGTTCCCTCGAGCAGAGTGGGAAGAAGAAACTCTGGCCTGTCCTCTGGAATTGTAACTCACCAGAACACTCTACTGATGGGCGCTTTGTGCACCGCTAGCTCCAAACCCTCACTAATTACGCAAACTCACCAGGAACGTCACCTGCTGTTCCTCCATTTAATGCGGGATTGTGCACCGCGCTTCTTTCATTCTGCATCAGAATTATTGACATGCTATTGACATTCACGGACAGGCTGGTTTTCTAATGCTGACCAGAGAATCAAAGGTCTTTTTGGCTTGTTTCTTTCCTGACTTTACCTATCCTTTGAAAACCCAAGCATGCCATTAATACTTAATGCTGTATATAGTGCCTTCCACCAATACTGCTTTCCCCAGAGATTAATTCTCAGGGTACATAGGATGGGGTAATTAGGTCTATTGATCTTTGCTTCAGCCAATGCTATCGGAATGGTGATCAACGTTATAACTAAGATGTGGATATTCATTTTAGCTAAGGAGCTGTGACAGCTCTTGTTTCTTGAACAGTCTTTGCTCTAACAGAGCAGCTAGGAGGAGATCCTAGAGAGCTAAAACTCATGTATAGGCCTTATGAATAGGGGCCAGAATGAGTAGTCACTGCTAGTATCAAGAGTGGGAAAGCCTTAAACTTAAATAGGTTTGACCTGTGGGGCATGCTTTTCCTAACGTCAGAAACTCTGCCAGGAACTCCTACCCCTGCCATTTAAGCTGACAAGAGAATTCTCTGAGAGGAAGCTTCTCAGGTAAAATACTTGGCATAGAACCCTCCTCAGGTGGCTTTTCGTTGACTGAGCCGGAGCGTAGGGCAGGTAACAGTTTAGCTTGCAGTTGAAGATAAATCTTCAGCAGGTGGCTTTGACAAATGCATTGCAATCTAGAGACGCAGATAAACATCTACCTACAAATCTAGAGAGTTTGTGCAGTGGGCAGGCTTGTTTCCTGGATAGTCCGGTGTTTAATTCCCAAAGAATGTGAGCTTGCTGCACCAGAGTGGCTCACAGGGAGCCAGGACACCTTGCGTTTATTGCATTTTGTGGTCACCTTGAGCACTTTGTCTCTTCTCTTTGATTTCCCAAGGGGTGAACTTTTTAAGAGAACTTAGACACATGTTTCAGAGCCAATGAATTTTCTTATTTGGCTGCCACAGCCAAGGGAGCAAAAGTCCAGTAGCCAGAGAAATGGTTTACTGAGGAAACTCGAGTCATACCCCAGGCAGCAAGACCCGTTTGAAGTCAAGTCAGGGACATCTAGACTGAGGTTTCTTTTCATCCCTAACCTGGTCCCCTTCCTCTGCCCGGGGCCCCTCCCCATTCCCAATTCCCATAGGGCTTAGGGCAATCACAACCACTGCTTTGCAAACACATCTGTGTATCTGTATACACAGCCTGAGTCAACTACAGTGAGATCCAAATGCATTTTGAGTTTAAATATTAACAGTGCTTTGTTTCTCAGATGGCTTTGGAATAAAAAAGTAGATCTTTCTGGACAGAATGGTAAATGGTTTTGAGATTAGACCTTTCAGGTCCCTCTTCACCAGAGTATCTACATCTTACTTTTTATATGATGAAGTCCAGTAGGCACATTCATACCTCTATGTATCTTGAAAAATGGCAATATTTAGATTTCAATAAATGTTCAATAAGAACTTATGCAAATAATAGAATGTTTTTTGAAGTTATGGACTATTTTAATCTCAGAACACGAGGATTGGGGTTTTTCATCACTATTTTTGACAAAATGTCTTTGACTTGTTCTATAGCTAAAAGGTATGTGAGACTTACACATTATAACTAGGCCTAGATACCTGTCTAAGGATTTCTTTTAGGTGGCTTCAAAATTAAAGAAGTTATTTAAGCCTGAAACTCTGGAGACAAGTTTAAACTAGCACCCTAAACTCTATGATTAGTCCAGTGGGGATTATTTGTGGATACCTAAGGGCAGATTTTGGCCTACATGAGCAGCTTTGTTGACTCTCTGACTTTAAAATGGCTACTTTTCAGAATTAGACCTTTTTTTCACTTGGTTTAAATTATGTGACTTGATGTTGGATGATAAAAGGGAGTGAGTCACAGTTAAGCAGTAACATCATTGCCTCTTAAGCAGAATATAAATAACTGTCTCTAGATATGCAGCAGAGATGGGAGCTGAATTACATAGGAGAGTTTCCTGTGTAATTATTCTGAAATAAACAGAAAACAAACCAAAAACCTCCCTAATTTCAGTTAGAGAGATCTTTCTCTTTAGCCAAACAGGTGAACCTCAACTTTCTGTGTTTCTTTTTATCTCACTGATTTTATAGTTCTTTTCTTCTTTCCTCCTCCCCTCCTCCTTTTCCTCCCTCCCTTCTATTCTCCCTTTTTCACTTCCTTCTTTGCTTAAGAAAGGAAGCTCTGTAATTTTAAGTGTTTGCAAGAGAGATGTAGTTAGGTAGAGCTGTGTACCAAAGTAAAAAGATTACATTTTTAAAAATTACTCAGAGTGATGATATAAATTATTATTCAACCAGGGATGTTTTTGAGAGTAAAAGAAAGTGCTAAAAATAATGAATGGGATACTTGCTCTACAAGGCATAGCCAGGACTATAGCAGGCTAATAAGTACGTGTGCTCATCCTATTTGCACAGATAACTAGGATGCCAAGATGTCAGAAGATTTGGAAAGCACCTAGCCTACTCCCTCTCCCCTTTAAAAGAGGACACTGAGACTGAACCAGCAAGAACTGGTTCTGATCCAGGTGTTCTAACTTCTAGTTCAGACCTCTTCCAACTATTTTCCCCTTCTCGCCACTCTAGCAAGAAGACGAGACATACACATCACAGAGCTGCCTCACTTTCATGGATTTTTGTTTTCTGTCCAATGAGTATCCTTTATAACACGCAACTTTCCAGATGTGAGAATCCTTGGCCCCTCTTCCCTCCAAATCAGTGCTTCCCAACGAAACAAGCACACTGATATTGGTTGAACCTCAACTGTGAACTAGTTCATGACCTTTGCCCCATTTTCTGTAGCTTAGGAAGGATGGTAAATTCACAATTAGATATTATAGAAACATCCATGTAATTCAAATAAATAACATTGTTCTTTACAAATCGGAAGTGTATGTATTTTTAATTGATTTTGAGACACACTCTTCAGACTAGCCATGCTTGAATGGTTATCTGCTAACCACCAGGTAAGGCAGGGGAGTATGGTTTCTTCTAAGATAATGGACTTGAGCTTGTGAGAGGTGAAAATGAAAACTCTCAGTTGACTTACATTTTGAAACTGAGCAGGATGTAGTGGAAAGAAAATGGTCCAGAAACCAGGATTAAATTTATAAATGTAAGACTCACTGTGTCCTTTTGCTGTTATTCTTTCATTCCTGTTCACACACCGAATTCATTGCTCTGCTGATAGGCAGCATAGCAATTCACTCACTAATGAAGAGAATGGGCTGCGACTACTACACTTTGTTGTTAGAAATTTTGTGACTGATAGTAGAGCGGATGGCAAAAACATAAAGATGTGTATTATGACATGGGAAAACAAGGACTTCTAAAATAAAAATATTGTCAGATTCTTTGGGAAATACGGATGTGACTGATACAAGGCCCTTGACATTGAGATCAATGGCTCACTTCCCCTTTATGTGTAGCTCAATAGTCATTTGTTGACCAAATAGTGTTTCTGGATGCCACCATTGATTCTTCAAGCTTTTGTGAGTTCTTCCTTCCATTTGTCTAATGATTTCAAGTAGGAGGATGTTTTGTGGCTAGTTGTGACAACATTGGGGTTTGTGTTACCAAGAACTGGCCATTTGGAGTGCAAGGTTCAAATGAAGCTAAGAGGCTGGGAAGCTGCAACTCGCTGTATCTAGACTGGCCAGGGATGGCCAATGGAGGTGTCTTTAACTCTTTTGCACTGTCTCCTCTCCTTTTCTTATTCTTAATTTGTGCTGTCTGGGGAAATGACCACTGGAGACTTTTCCCCTTCCCTTCAAATAAAGCTCTGTGTGTCCAGGCAGACTAGCCACTTGGGCTTCACAACTTGTACATTTTAACAAGTGACTAAAAAGGACAATTCAACTAACTTCATTGTGAGTTCACTTCCTTGAAAGCTTTTTTGATGGAAGTATATAAAATGTAAATATAGCTGTGGGTTGGCCAGTTATTTATTTTCCTGAGTCATTTGTATTTTATACTCAATGTAGTCGAAGGTTTACTACTTGGTCCTCATTTTTGTTCACTTCCTCTCTTTACTCTTATACGAGTGCAGATTTTCTCCACATTAAGTCTTTTCCCAGTACCATTGACAAGGATGTTAATGGGAACTAAAGAATAGCTTAAAAGATAATTAAAAAATAAACATCTTTAATGCATTACGAACATCTCTCTATATATTTGTCCTGTGTTTGTATTTGGGAATACTGAAGCTAAGAACTATTTTATTGTGTACTAAGTTTCATTTTGTGCTCTATTTATTTTCGTATATAGGAGTATGTATAGGAATACAGTAGAAACTATAAATGATAGTATTCGAAATTTGCAAAGTTAGAACAAGTATTTTGTTGTATACTGGTTTTATAACACTTATAACATCCCGAGCTCTTTAAATATATGATCTCACTTAATCCTCACAGAAATTCCACAAAGGTGTGTGGATTCCTGCCCATAATATCTCAGCAAGTAAGTGATAGAAGTGGAGTTGGAATCCAAATTTGTCTGATTCCAAAGTGCTTGTCTCTTTCCTTTATTATACTGATTCCAACCGTAACTTTTTCTGGGTTTTCCTCTTAAATATTACAGCATATAGGACCAGGCATATTTCCCCAATGGCCTCAGTGTTCTTATATTCAGTTTCTTTATATCCCAAAGTGTGTCAACTCACTTTTTTTTTTAATGTACAAAGCGTTGTCAACTTTGATTTGTATTTGGGATTGGGTAATCTGCCCCTTCCCCACTTGCTTTCCTCAACACACATGAATTTCTTTGGAAAATCACACTGTCGTTTGAGACTAAGAAGGAAAGGCAAAGTACGCTGAGTTTTTCTCTGTCTTGAGGACATGTTTTTCATTAAGCTCTCTGCCTTTCTTATAGGGAACACCTTTGTGGGCCCAGACTTATGTTTAATGTTCGTTTTTTGCCAATATGATCTCCAGCCTACTGTCAGGATCCTTTCATAACTGCTTTTTGACTTAGACACATTTTTAAGTTTTCTATGATCTTATCATTTTGAATTAATTCTGAAAGTAGTCTCTATGACTCTTTGTTGTTTGTCTTGTTGCAAAAACAGAAAGGGGAATCATACCGGTATTGGTCTTTTTTAAACCGCAACCATAAGAATGAAAACAAGACAGAACCTCCTACATTTTGCTTTTGTTCTCTGAAGCATAGCTCACTGCAGATATTAAGTTGCACTGTGCACCTTCCACTGCATGAAGTCGTTTACTTTCTTTAATTCCAAAGAATCTGATTGTATCTTTGCCACATATAACCATATATCAAACATAGTGTACTCTCTTCCCAAGGTATATTTCTTAAAATGTTAGGTTGCACAAGATAAAATTGCTAATATTTGCCTTTAAAAAATCAGAAGAAATGGCAATTTGATCTGGTTCATTCAATCCAATACTTTTAAACAGTACAGTTTTAAAATAGAAGTATAAAGTGACTTCTCAAGGCACTTGATGATGATGATCAGGATAGTGGTGATGATGATGTTGTGATATGGATAATAACTAGAATTTACATTGAGATTGCTATGTGCCATACACTTGATATTATTTCTCATTAACTCCTGTCAACAACTTTGGAGTTAGGTGTTATTAATACTAGCAATATATGTTCTTTATAAAGGAATATATTGAGTCTCAGAGAGGTTAAGGAACTTGCTCAAATTCATACAATTACCATTTATGGGATTCCAATTTAGATCTGACTGATTGTAAAGTTTTTCCCAACTGTATCATCATTCTTACATTGTAGTTAAGCATGGAGACTTGTTTATGATGAGGAAAATGAGGCAGAGTTCATTGGTGATCCCATTCAAAGATAGGCTCTCTCACATCTAGCTGTAATTTTGGCCTAGAACTAGATTGTTCCAAGATCCTAGGCTGCCTCCACTTACTTTCACTGGTTCATTTCCTTTCCTAAGATGTTCTGAGAAAGGGATTTTCAGGATGGACTTACCTACCTTAATTTTTCTACTGGTGTGATATGGGGATGGAGATAATTGGAGGGGTACTGGAATAATATGAGGCCCTCAGAAGGTCCAGTTTGTGCCACTGCCCCAACTGTCTATGTATGTTTGATTTTTGTCCTTTTCATATTTCCCTTTGATTTGCAAGACTAAATAATAGATCAGATAATGAAGTAACGATACAACTTAAATTCCGTTCTCAAAACTTAATATAACCCCAGGTCCGGTTTTGACCCAGAGGTATCTGCTTCTGTGTAATCTTGTGAATAAGTCATTTCTCATAAAAACTGATAATAGAGTATATATCTCATGGAACCACTGATAGCTTAACCAGGGAATATTTTAAATGGATGACCATGTAGTATCCAATAGTAATGCTCCATATCTGCAGATAGATAATATAATACACCTATTAGATTTTTGTTAGTACAGATATGTGCTAGGATTCATTACTTTAAAATATATATGTAGTGTGTAAAAAATGGCAGATATAAAGTGATAAAGGTTTGTATCATATTGGGGGGGTCAGTTTTTAAAATAATATTTGAGAGGGAGAGAGGACAGAGAGAGAGAAAACGAGAACACTCTCATCCATTGATTCATCCCAGAGAGAGAGAGAGAGGGAGGGAAAGAGGGAGAGAAGGGAGAGAGAGATAGAGAAATATTGTCATCTATTGATTCATTCTAGTGAGGGGACATGGGGAGAGGGGACACACAAGAGAACACTCTTATCCATTGATTCATTCCTCAAATGGCCTACCATGGCCAGAGGTGGGTCAGGTTGAAGTCAAGATCCAGGAACTCAGTCCAGATCTCCCATGTGAGTAGCAGGAACTTGAGATGCCACTGCTGCCACCCAGGGTCTATATCAGCTGGATTCAGGGGCCTGAGCTGAGGCTCAAATTCAGGTATTGCCATATGGGGTTGCAGCTGTCCCAACCAGTCTCTTAACTAACTGCTAGGCCAAGCACCTGCCCCCAGGTCAGTTTTGGCAATTATTTTTGAATAAAGATTGAGACATATATGATTGGGAACAAGTTAGAATTCTAGTTTATCACAATTCAAGGAATCTTTCCACAGGTCTGTTTTTGAAATATCATGTTAAAAACAACTTGAAATCAGACTTTAGAAAGGAGCAGGTTGGAGAGGAAAAGAGGTGGGTTCAGTATTTTGGCATTGGTGCATTTGAGTTGTCTGGAAACACACAGTGGATTTGTAGGGAGCTGAAGAGAGATCAGGAATAGGGAGATATTTCAGAATCCTTAGAGGAGAGAAGAGATGACACCTGAGGATGCGTTGAGCTAGTACAGATGGTTTTGAAGCTATTTAAAAATACAGATTCCTTGGTCTTGTCTTTGGAAGTTCTGATTCAGCACATCTGGGATGAGGTTCGTTCCCCCATCCCCTTTTTTTATTTAACAAGCTCCCCAGGCCATTCCGATTTGCAGCCAGGTTAGTTCATTGGCTCATCCATCAACTCAGGACTTGGCTGTTGCTTTGTTGCTTCCAAAGGGGATCATAAAATGTGAAAGATTCTTCTCCTGTCTTTTCAAAAGAGGATCGTTTCCAAAACAAAGCAAGTTTTAGAGATGTATTTTAAGGAAATATTTATGAAAATTCTAGAAACAGTGGAGCCATTTCCATTGCACTTCTGGGTTTGATTTGTTTGTTTAAACCAGCAGGAATAATTTCTTGTGGATTTAACTCAGACATTGAATGGGTAATGTTTGCATGTTTTCAAAACTCGCATAAAGAATAATAATTAAAAGAAATTCAAGATGCTGGGCTAATTTTATTATGTTACATAAATAGACTATCCTTAGTAACTGTTAGTTGCTTCCACTTTGAAAATACTATCTTATTTCAAGAAATAGAGCCCTATGGATAAGAAAATCATACGTGGGCCTTGAGAAAAGATTGTCTCTGGACAGTAATGTAGGGTAATTTATAGTTCTGATACAAATAACCTGAATGCGCCATAATTTGAGGTTGACTTTTGGATATTTTCCTCTAAGTGCTATCTCCAGATCTAATGTAAACCCAGGGCACTCCAGGCTTCCTGAATCAGATCTATTTCTCATTTGAGAAATAGATGAAAGCATCAAGCATTTTTTCCCCTTTTGACTATGTCTTGGGAGAAGAGAGTGCCATTCCTTTCAGGTACACTTAAGGCCAATTCAAGTAGTCAAGTTGAAGGATGGAGGAACAATGGCTATTACAGGTCCCGAAGGGTCAAAATCCTTTGCCATGGCATGAACTAGGCTTGCCTTCTCAGATGACCTTTAAGCCTGGAATAGGACAGTTTGGGAGCATGGTAGGGGACTTAGAAATGTTAGTTGGTCCAAATTCCAGGTTATGCTATTAAAACAAATTCTATCTACCTTAGTTATCATCCTAGTCCAGTATTTTATTTTGGCTCAGCTCTACTGGAATCATACTTTACTTTCTGAATTGTGACAGTGAATCTTTTACCGATTTCCAAGACTTCTACTCATACTTTCCCTCTGCTGACCTAGACAGATGTTTCCTCATGGAAACATTTCCTATTCTCTGGACAGGAATTCGCATTAAATGGAAAGCTTGGAAAGATTTCTGAATGATCAATTACTATTGTGTAATGTATAGATGATTTATACGGTAACATGCTATGCTGGTAAATGGGGGGGGGTGGTTTTTGAAAGTTGTATATGTGTTAGCCAGTTCTCATAATAGCTGTATGAAATACAGAGCATAGAACTGGTTTAAGATCACCATTTTATTGAAATCTTTACTTAATATATGCTAAACTGATCTTCTGTATATAAAGAGAATTGAAAATGAATCTTGATGTGAATGGAAGGGGAGAGGGAGCGGGAAAGGGGAGGGTTGCGGGTGGGAGGGAAGTTATGGGGGGGAAGCCTTTGTAATCCATAAGCTGTACTTTGGAAATTTATATTCATTAAATAAAAATTTAAAAAAAGAAAAAAAAGATCACCATTTTATAGATGAGAAATTGAGACTTGAAGTATCTCAGTCTAGCATCATTGATATTCAAAATTCCTGTAAAACCAAGACAGGAGTGATGGACAAGAGAATATATGTGCTTAGGCTTTGAAAAAGTTTGGCAGATCGGTAGACATGTGATTGGCATTATGAGTTTTTCCCAAAGGGAGAAAATTATTAAGCATGGTATTCAGAACCACACAGTTCATGCAAGACCATTTGTAGGTTGGAGTGAGTTACAGAGTTGCCTCTTAATAGTTTATGTTGTTTTGAATATAATGCCTCCTCCTAAATGCTATTAACTTTTCATGACCTGAGAAGGGAAAGTGTGTGAGTGTATATACTCTAGAGTTCCTTGGCTTTTGTCTCAATGATATAGGACTTTGGGTCTCAGGAATGTGCCAGTTTTCTGTGCCGTATTTAATATTACACAGTACATGATCTTGTGGATTGTTTGTGTCTCTTCCTTCACTACGTTAGTATCCATCTGCATGTTCTATTTGTATTGACTCATGTTGCGAAGCAATTATAAAACTCGGGAATTATGATTAACAGTGTTAGAGTATTTAATTGTGTTGTGAATGGCCAACAGAAACAGAGAGGTCAGCAAAGATTCATTTTCCTTCCCTGGGCCCATTTTCTGTTTCTCAGTTGCAATCTTTCACTGTCTCTAAGCACACACACCCACACATATGTGCCCCTAGATGGTTAATTCATTCATGTGCAATTAAACTTAGAATGCAGACTTCATGGAGACAACACATAAAAAACAAAAGCTTAGGAGACCTATTAGTGAAGTTCATTTGAGTGCCTAGGGTATAAAGAATCTTTATAACCTTGACAAAATCTCTAAGTGTTCTTTGTTTAATGGAGATGTGCTAATACATGTTGTGTTGTATTTTAGTGTTTTTGACCTTTTAATTAAAATCTCCTGAAAGTTTCAAGACATGGCAGAGATTTAGTTAAAGTTACTTAACATTGGCATCAGTTAAGTGTGATGCCAGGTTTGCTGACAGTTATTTTTGAAAAAAAAAAAAAAACACAGTTGGTTGCTCTTTTCCCTAGAGGGAGGGAAGCCACACTTTCCCACATAATTTTATAAAATTGTATTACACTTCGTATGACCTTCCTAGATTCGGGAAGAAAGATGCATGCACAGCCATGTTAGTAAGCATATCTCGATGGCAAATATGGCTTGTGGGGCCAGTGTTGTGGTGCAGCTGCTTGAGTCGCCACCTATGACACTGGCATCCCACATGAGATCCAGTTTGAGTCCTGGCTGCTCCACTTCTGATCTAGCTACCTGCTAATGTGCCTGAGTAAATGGCAGAAGATGGCCCAAATGCTTGGACCACTGCACCCATGTGGGAAATCAGGATGGAATTTCAGGCTCCTGTCCAAGCCCCAGCTGTTGTAGCCATTTGGGGAATGAACCAGTGGATGGTAGAGATTTCCTTCTCTACCCTCTCCTCCTCTCCCCCTTTCTCCCTCTCCCCATCTTTGTTCAAATAAATAAATAAATAAATCTGTAAAAACTATGACCTTTAAGGTCCAATGCTGTGGCATAGCGGGTGAGGCCACTACCTGCAGTGCCAGCATCCCCTCTGGGTGCCGGTTCATGTCCTGACTGCTCCACATCTGATCCAGCCCTTTGCTATGGCCTAGAAAGTCAGTAGAAGATGGCCCAAGTGCTTTGGCCCCTGCACCCATGTGGGAGACCAGGAAGAAGCTCCTGTCTTCAGATTGGTGCAGCTCTGGCCATTGTGGCCAACTGGGGAGTGAACAAACAGATGGGAGACCTCTCTCCCTCTCTATCTGCCTCTACCTCTCTGTAACTCTGCCTTTCAAATAAAGAAATAAATATTTAAAATATCCGACCTGTGAACCCCCATTTACAAAAATAGGGAAAGAGACACTTGGCAGCTCCATTGGTTTCAAATCCTCTCAGTTGAGCCTGACAAAAGGTAAAAAATACATTTCAAAGAGCAACTCTACATGGGATAAAGTCTGGGACCATCTTGTCTATCTAATCTCTTTGGCCACTGCAGATGAAAAGCTCGCGGTGGTAGAAATGTGTCTTTGAATAAAATGAAACCACCTCTGTGAGCTCTCTTGCCATGATTTTATTTTTTTCTTGAGAGCTGTGTTCCTTTTGCGAGTGTGTCAAAATTCTTAGATCAAGTCTGCCTTTCCTGCCAACCGTGATTACTAGTGCTCAGACCCCTTGGTTCATTTCCAGAAGGAAGCTTGTTTATTCTCTTGGTTGCTTGTGGGGGAAGATGTCATACAGGAGTAGATTTCAAATGAAAGCAGGGATGGCCTCGATGCAGTTTAAATGATTTGAAATGGACTAGATGTGCTTAAACAGAAGGCTTTCTTCTCTCATGAAATGACTGTTTAGGCATGGGTGTTTGTCCTGGCAGTTAAGATGCCCACTTCCCATGTCAGAATCCCTGGCTTCAAGTCCAAGCTCTGCTCCCAATTCCAGATTTCCTGCTAATGCCCACCCTAGGAGGTAGCAGGTGATGATGGATGGCTCAAGTAGCTGGATCTGACTCCCATGTGGGAATCCTAGGTTCAGTTCCTGGATCGCAGCTTCAGACTAGCCCAGCCCCAGCTGTTGCAGGCATTGGAGGAGTGAACTAGCAAATGAGAGATACCTCTCTCTTTCTGTATGCCTCCCTACCCTGTGTGTGTGTGGCTCTCAAAATAAAAATATACCTTTTACAAATGGCCATTTAACACTTGATAGTGAGAGAGATGGGCTTCAATATGATTTCAAGTTCTCCTCATAGACATTAG
The DNA here is from genome assembly GCF_964237555.1 of Oryctolagus cuniculus. Taxonomy (NCBI): domain Eukaryota; kingdom Metazoa; phylum Chordata; class Mammalia; order Lagomorpha; family Leporidae; genus Oryctolagus; species Oryctolagus cuniculus. The sequence goes on along the minus strand of NC_091453.1, from coordinate 111,451,473 downwards.
TGGTCTCCTTCCATTTTGATTTTTTAAAAATTTATTATTTGAAAAGTAGAGTTACAGGGTGAGGGCAGAGGTCTTTTGTCTACTGGTTCATTTCCCAAATGGCCCCAGTAGCCAGAGCTGGGCTGATCTGAAGCCAGGAGCTTCTTCCGGGTCTCCCACGTGGGTGCAGGGACCCAAGCACTTGGGCCATTGTCTACTGTTTTCCCAGGCACATCAGCAGGGAGCTGGATCAGAAGTGGAACATCCGGGACTCAAAGCAGTGATCTATAAGAATGCCGGTGCTGCACATGGCGGCTTTACCTGCTATGCCACAGCGCCGGCCTCCCATTATGATTTTTAATTTAGTTAAATTCCATAAAAACTGAGAGTCCTATTTTGTGATCAAACTAGCCTTTCCTACTGTTCATACTCTGGTGGCTCTCTGTTGACAGTCTTCCTAGTATGCACTTAGGAAAGTTCTTTCCTTTTGAATTTTGACTCTTCAGCCCATTCTTTTATGTGCAAAGCCATTCACATGTGCTTTATTGTATTGTTTATTTTTCTGAAATGACCACCCAAAGAGGTTTCAGAACAAAATGAGCCCAAACAGGCTAGATTGACGGTACTTATCAATTTATTGCCTGTCTCCTGACATCATAATAACCATATTTCAGAGTTGTGCATTCTTGAGTGTTACAAATGCCTGGAGCAAATCAGACTTAGAGTGCGGCTTGGAATTCTTTGCTCAAGTCCACAGAAATCTGGATGCCCTGGTTTGTAATCTCTAATATCTGGACTCGTCTGGAATTTATAAAAGATTGCCTGCTTCCTGTGTTAAAGAAACATTTCCATGGTACATTCCATAAAGCTCTTTGGCTCTAGGGAATGCTTGGATGCTGGAGGAGGTCAGATGAAGCCAAATAGTCTTCCAATCACATGATGACGTAATTATTTTTATCTGATCCAAATGCTGAATTTGACTATTTTTTTTTTTTTTGCGCTGTCTCTGTTTCCCCAAAGCAGTTAATCTATGGGAGGCCAGAGAAAGAAGGGATGAGAGTTACCACAAATCGAACAAAGGACCAGGTTAACTGGCCATCTCAGGAGGGTGCTGCCACCACCATCATCAGAAAGTAATAGAGCTGATCATTCTAGAAAGGGGGCTAGATGAGGGACCAGTGGGAAACTCTGCCTTTCCTTCTGTAGTCTCAGATTTTTGGCCTTTTAGGCTCCGGAGAGAATTAACAGCTATCTGAAGACCCAAACAAGAGAGATGGTAGCCACATTATTAGAGACAACCATGATGGTCTTGCCTGAGGATGAGGGAACAGGTATCATGGAATGCCTAAACTGAAACTTTAAGGGTCAGCAAGGATTTGGTATATAAAATAAAAAAGGGAGTGCAAAAACAAAAAGGAATTTTGGCATAAGGAACACACGGCATGCACAAAAGCTGTGTATGGAGATGAGTGGAGTGAAGCCCTGCCCCTGTGGGTAGAACACCTATTGTGACTCACTTTCTTAGTAACAAAAATGATTCTGTCCTCACGCAGTCAACTTTATGCCTTGTCTCCATGGTTGGCTTCAGGAATGCGCAGCCTGTGCAGCCATCCAGGGCCCTCCACTAAGAAGAGCCCAGTACTTAGTTCAATGCTCTGCTGTTCCCATCTTGCAATTCTTCCTATTTTTTTTTTAAAGGACTGAATTTTCATGTTGCACTGGGCCTCCCAATGATGAAGGCAGTCCTGCTTTTGCCCCGTGATTACTTCGATAAGTGCCATTGCCCTTTCTTTTCTTTTCTTTTTTTTTATGACAGGCAGAGTGGACAGAGAGAGAGACAGAGAGAAAGGTCTTCCTTTGCCGTTGGTTCACCCTCCAATGGCCGCTGTGGCCGGCACACCGCGCTGATCCGATGGCAGGAGGCAGGTGCTTCTCCTGGTCTCCCATGGGGTGCAGGGCCCAAGCACTTGGGCCATCCTCCACTGCACTCCCTGGCCACAGCAGAGAGCTGGCCTGGAAGAGGGGCAACGGGACAGAATCTGGCGCCCCGACCGGGACTAGAACCCGGTGTGCCGGCGCAGCAAGGCGGAGGATTAGCCTAGTGAGCCGCGGCGCTGGCCCTATTGCCCTTTCTTAAGGACCCTTTCCTCTGTGTCATGCTCCCCTTGCTCTGTGCCAGTAAGGGACACTTCAAAAAAGCCACTGCTTCCCTAGTTTAAGGGGCTTAATGACTTTCCCTTTCAAGGAATATTTGCCTTTGAAAGGATACAAGGTAAAGGATAGTGTGCAAGGGAATGCATTTTAAGGTGGTTCTTTTAATCCAAGGCATTCACTAGAGTTAGAGTGACAGTAGCAGCAATAGCAGCAACATCTGAACTGTCTGGGTTGTTTACAAAGCTCATTCTTGCGTATGATTCTATTCCCAGGCAGCCTGATGGTTTTGGTGTTCTGCTCATAAAAGGTAAATAAACAACTTAGAGTGATGGGCTAAGCTGCCTAAAACAGGCACACTCATTCTGTGACTTACGAGGGGTGGGGGAGGTCAAATGTTTGTGCTTACTGTTGACAAGTCTTGGTGGTCTTCCTCCTTCCTTGGCAGCATCAGTTAGGATGGAAAATTGGAGCACCAAAGCATGTAAGAATGGGAGGCAGTGTCTGGCTGAGCGGCCTCATTCTTCATGCAGAAACCTTCACATGGGTCCATCTCAACCCACTGGCCTGAAAATGCGCGGCCCTGGCTCTCCTCTCTCACCAGCGTCATTGTCACACCATCTGCCTGACCAGGACCTCTTGTAATTATTTACAGTCTGATCATTCAGGGAAGGAGAGTTGATTTGCTCTGTTGTTTTAGCTGCATAAACTTAACACAAAGAATGAAACCTTAATAATGTATTATTGAGCTCTAGTTGAATTTAAAACTGTCCTTTCTTTACTTGTGCTAAAGACACATTATAAAAAGGGCTAACTTGACATTTTGACAAACTTACTGTATTGAGAAAAGATTTTTTTTTTTGCAACTCGAGACTTTAGAAAAGTTATTGTATATTTTCCTCAGAAAGAAAGTGGTTTTTTAAAACATTTATTTTATTTGAAAGTCAGAGTTGCAGAGAGGGAGGGATAGAAAGAGACACAGAGAGAGAGATCTTACATCCACTGGTTCACTCCCCAAATGGCCACAACCATCAGAACTGGGCCAGAATGAAACCAGGAGCCAGGAGCTTCTTCTGGGTCTCCATGTGGGTGCAGGGACCCAAGTACCTGGGCTGTTTTCTCCTGCTTTCCCAGGTGCAGTAGCAGGGAGCTGGATTGGAAGTGGAGCAGCTGGGAATTGAACCAGCACCCATATAGAATGCCAACCTCTCAGGTGGTGGCTTAACCCACTATGCCACAGTACTGGCCCCGAGAGCGTTTGTTTTTAATAATTTAAGGGAGATTGAAACAAGGCCAAATACTATATAAGCTGTTAGATTTAACAATCATTTATGGGCTTTAGAAACAACAACTAATAATATGCTTGTCCTGTAGTCTTCAGGGAGACTGAGGGAAGGGGCTGGGGATGACAGAAAGTTTAGTTTTGTGGGCATGCTACCAGGTTCCAGCAAGTATGGCAGCAGGTGATAAATATGGCAACAGTCTACTCCTTCATTCTCTTCTAGGCTACATTCTGGGCATTGTCCTCTGTTCTGTGGAAAAAAGATGAATATATACATATATACATAAAGATGAATATATACATATATACGTGTTCAGTGCAGTAGCAACTTTTGTAATATAGTCAACCCTATACTACATATCTGCAGGTTCTGCATTTGCTGATGGAACCAACCAAGGATTGAAAATATTTGGGAAAAATAATGCTGCTGTACTGAACATGTATGGACTTTTTCTAGCCATTATCCCTCAACAGTACATTATCTCAACTGCTGATGTAGCATTTACATTGTGTTGAATATTATAAATATTCTAGATATGATTTAAAATATACAGGATAAAAGGTGTAGGTTATAATGCAAATATCATGCCATCTTACACAAGAAACTTGAGTATTTGTGGAATTTGGTATCTGTGGGAGGGAGGTGCTGAAAACAATCCCCCAGAGATACCACACAACAGTTCTTATTATAGTTTTATAATGTTCATTTTTTTAAGATTTTATTTATTTGAAAGGCCAAAATAGAGATGTTGCATCTCTTGGCTCACTCCCCAAATGGCTGTAATGGCAGGGGCTGGGCCAGGCCGAAGCCAAGAACCAGGAGCTTCTTCTGGATCCCCCATGTGGGTGCAAGGTCCCAGCGACTTGTGCCATCTTCCACTGCTTTCCCAGGTGTATTAGCAGGGAGCTGAATTGGAAGTGGAGCAGCCAGGACTCAAACCGTCGCCCATATGGGATGCCAGCACTGCAGGCAGAGGCTTAGCCTGCTTTGCCACAACACTGGCCCCTTTAATGTTCTGTAATAAGGTCTTCACTCTTCAGCTCAAACGCTAGGTGGAGAAATAGTGTATATTTTATCGGGACATCTGATTGTGGCTGAAGCCATCTGATTGTAGTTAAAAACTTGGATTTCTTATCCAAGGCTCAGTGGCAGTTCTGGTGACGAAACCAAAGCAGGGCTTCAGTCGAGCAAGATAGAGTATCAAGACAGGGGCAGAATTGAGGTTCTGTTAAATTATGAGGACTTGTCAAAGGCTGAGTTGTTGCAGCTGGCTAAGTAAGGTGTCAGAGCAGAACTAGAAGCCCAGGGAGACTTGATGCTGAACACTGTGCTGATTTCCTGGGAGCTTCTCTGGCTTTGGAGATTACCACGAGCCAAGGTAGGAGTTGGCTACTGGGAGGAGTTATAAGAAGGCCTTGTCAGAAAAACACTAGTCATTGAAGTTGAGCCTAGTTTACATGTGAAGACAAAGCTGAAAAGTGTTATGATTTCTCAAAGCCTGAAAAGAAGACAAGGTTATGTGACAGTTTCTAAATTGTACCTCTTCAGTTATTGGTTAGATTGCAATAATGTGTCCTGTTGAATGTTTATCTGAGTGGTGATTCTCCAAGTAATAGAGGAAGTGGAAGGTAGAAAAACCTCATCCAAATAATCATTGAACTGATAGATAGGAGTAGAGGGTGTTCCAGATTTAGAGAAGGCTGCCTTTTAAATAGTTTCTATTTAGAGTCTCGGATAGGGAATGCCAAACTTCTAATTAATGTAGTTTAACTCTTTCTTGGTATTACTGCAGTCAAGGTCTAACCTGGCCATGTATTTGTCTTTAGGAATATTTACTTGTTCTATGTGGTAGAAAGTCATATTTTTAACTGTGGTACTTTGGAAATTTGTTTATTTATTCATTTATTTTGGGGAGGCAGATAGAGAAAAGGAGAGAGCTCTCCCATCTTCTACTTTACTTCCCAACTACAAACAAATATCTGGGGCTGGGTCAGGCCAAAGCCAGGAGCTGGGAATTCAACCCAGGATTCTCATGTGGGTGGCAGGGATCCACCACTTGAGCCTTCACCTGCTGCCTCTCCAGGTGTGCATTAGCAGGAAGCTGATGGGGCCTGGGAGCATCCCAGAGAGGGTGTTAATTGTCTTGCCAAATACCTGCTCCAAGACTGTGGTAATTTTAACTATATCAGCTTAGAGTTTATTTTCTACTGATGCTTAAGCATAAAGAAAGGAAATTTTGTTGAAATGTGTTGAAAATGACTCTTACAGCCTTTTATGTTTCAAAGAGAAAGTCTAATATTAAACTATGAAAAATGGCCCTACTTACTTCCCATGAGGACTTTTGCTCTATGGAATGTACCGGAATTCTTGTACTGTATTGACGATGATTGTTTACTCGGAGACTCTTATGAAAGAGTGCTGGTCCACGTTTTTCATATTGTAGCAGTTCAAGGAAATTGAGTGGTATTCCAGCACATAATGTGTTTTTTAAAAGCCTCAAGATAATTCATATTACTTGTGATATAACCTTTCAGAAACAGATTTTTAGCCCATAAGCATTTAGATATACACACACAAGATAGTAAACGTGTTTCACTATTTTTTTTCCATTCTGAAGATTTGAATGAAAAGTTATGATTCACTGGATAGCTTTCGTGACAATCTATGTTATGGGGAACTAAGCCACGTGATTCAGAATAGAAGCTGGAGATGTTCTCTTGTCTCACCGCACCTTGACCAGGCATTGCACCATGAATTTGGAATTGGGACCATGTGTGACCCTTATCCATGTATTTAATATCTAATCCTAGCAAAGCAGAAGCAGGCCCGATGCCTTTGTAGTTTTTCATGGCTGTGACCACTTTATGTGAATTACCGAAAGGGGAGGACTGGGCCTTGAGAAGCAGAAAAAGGATAGACTTGCCAAAGGACATTGTTCCCGAGGAATAGAATGGCTTTGTAAATGTTCTTTACTTCTTTCAATTATATCAGTTGTTTTCTGGTTGTGAGAGCCATGTATCTTAGCTACTATGTTTGAAAAACATTCCATGATCCACACACCAGATTCTTTTCACTTGGCATATCGTAAGCTGAAGCCATTGTTTTGTTGCCTGATGATACAGAGCTTGGTTCAAACAAATGTGTATTAAATGTCCCCTTCTGTGTCTGGTTCTGGGGTAGATACTGAGACACCAAGATAAGAGGGACACAATCTGTACCCTCCAGGGGCTCACGGTCCAGTGGGGAAGGCAAATGGATAAATAGAAAATTTCAATTCATTGTGATACACTTAGATTGAAGGACACAGAATAGGCTATTGGTACCCATATGAGAACATTGTATCTGCCTCTTTATATCTCTTCTTTACTTACAGCTTATTTTTAAATGCATTTAAAACATGATTCCTTAAACTAGACCGGGAAGTCACTAGCATCTTCAGCCACTTAGGAACCAACCTGCTATTATAGGGAAATGCCTATCTGTTGGGGATTCCACTGAGATCAGAAAAATTCAGGCTGTGCGGGGGCCTGATTCCACGTGGAGGCAGATTTACAATCCCAGTTCCCTGTAGTTTCATTTTGTCTTTCTCTGATTAGGAAGGAACAGACAATGAGTGGACATCTGAGGAGGAAAAGAATGGGAGAGGGGCAGATGTTGTGGTGCAGTAGGTTAAGCCACCACTTGCGATGCTGTCATCCCATATCAGAGTGCTGGTTCAGGTCCCAGCTACTCCACTTCTGATTCAGCTCCCTGCTAATGTGCCCAGGAAGGCAGTAGATGAAGGCCCAAGTACTTGGGCCCCTGCCATTCATGTAGGAGAGCAGGATGAAGTTCCTGCCTTCTGGCTTCAGCCTGGCCTTATCCCTGGTGGTTGTGGCCATTTAGGGAGTGAACCAGCAGATAGAAGACCTTTGTCTCTCCTCTCTTCTCCTCCCCTCCCCGCCTTTCAAAGAGACAAATACATTTTGAACAGAAAGAACAGGAGAGAGCTAGAGAAGCATAGGAGGAAGGAATAGAGAGAGGGAAAAGACACAGGTGGTAGCCGCATCCCCTCCTCCTTGCCAGATGCAGCCCTTGGAGGCTAAAAAGGTGGCTGACCCTAGTGTAGACTTCATATATTTGCAATAGGCTATATTTAGCTATATACTCCTTGAATTTCTCTTTAGCAGCTTACACACAAATGGGGCCTCCTTTGTGCTTAGGGACATTCTCAGGCACTTACGTTTTTCCCCTGGAATTCACAGGCCCTGCTCTGTTCTGTGTTTTATTGCTTGCAGCTTATTTCCTGTTCCCTTGATTAAAAACTAGAGCCTCTGTAGAAATGATAAGTTAAAAATGGAGCAGACACCAAGGCTTTGCCTGCTGGTGTCCACACTCTGTCCAGGTGAAGTGAATCCAGGGCAACTTAGGAGCAAAGCAGTCTATGGGCCCAGTGTTCTGCACATGTCTCGTTCAGAGGAAGAAGAAATGCATTAGGGGCCAGGTTATTTCAAATTGGCCGTGGAGTGATTTTGCTAAGTTTAGAGCTGTTTATTTTTTCTTGCACTCAGCTGTCTTCTGCACGTATGGAGCAGAAGCCTCCTGTATTCCTTTGGTATGTATCGGGGGTCGGCTGAAAATGATCAGCTCCGACAGCACAAGATGGACCAGCTCTTTCTTTCCACCTCCTGAGGGTTTAAACACTCTCAACTTTATTAACAGGAACTTGCAGGGACAAGCCTGCTAAGCTTATCTCGTTCCAAATGAACACTTGAATTCATCAAAAGCTTACAGTGAGGCTATGCAGGTTTATAGAAGAAATACCACACAAAAGCCCCTCTGAGGTCCCAGGCAGTGAACTGGTTCTGAAGTGAGAGAGTATTGGTTTTGCACACAAATATATAGGCTGTTAGTATTGTGAGCCACCGTAAAGTTGTAGCTTGAGGGTTATGTGTGAGAGTGGAGTTTCAAAGGATGTCGTCCAGGGTGCAGAATTAGGTATGTCTGAGTTTCTTTGATTTAGGGGAAAAAAAATGAAGGTTAAGTATTTAATTTGAAGGCATAAAGTGGCATAAAGTGTGTATTTACTAAGAGCTTCCAACCTCTTATTTCACAAGAAGGCATTAGTCAACCTAAATGTGTACATCACTGTAGCCAAAAATTCAAAAATAAGAGTCAATATGCCTTTACAATAGAAATTCTCATATTGTATGGTTTAGATATGCATTAAGCTCCCCAAATTCTGTATAGTCATTATGTGCAGAAGCCTATACATGTTCATTCTAATAGATTTTTCTTTATATATTTTCATGTTCAGCTTTACTACTGTAGCAGGGTATTCAATTTTTGGATTTAATTATACTCTTCTGAAAACTCCCCAATTTACACTGTGTACAGTGTTGTAATTAAAATGCATTTTCACCAAGTCAATATGATCAATTTTATGGAGAGACAAATAATCAGCTTGTAGTATCAGCTTACTTAGATGCCAGGGTTTGGCTTTCTCTTCTCTTCTCTTCTCCTTTTCTGTCTTTTGGTGTTAACTCAGGAATAATCATGAGCCAAAAGATTATCATTATCATTTTATCGCATTATTCTAGTTCAAGAGAATACATCAAAATGAAGATTGTATTCGGCAGTCCTTTGCATAATGGCCTTTTGCAACAAGGAAATGTGGCTCCCTCCTCTAGTGTGTATAGAACAACCCAGGACAATTCTGGCAGCTGGCCATGGAGTCCATCCTGCTTTGGCAAGAACAGATGGTTTTGGGGTCTGTTGTTCACATTTGATTTCCATGTTACAAATTTTGAATGAAGTCTTCACTGAACCCTTTGTCCTGCAGTCTGCAGCCCCTCACATCAGGGGGCAGTTAGGCGCCGGTCCTGACGTGCCAGTTTAACTCCTGAGTACTACCATTTATCCAGAACTTGGATTCCCCCTACCTCAGGCCCTCTACTGGATGGAAGCAGTAAGTGTGGGTATACTGCCCTCTGGTGTCCAGCTTAGAGAGGTGCCGAAAGCTGGAGTCTGAACTCTAGGAACTTGGATGGACACTTGAGTCTTTCTGTCTCTGTCTCTGTCTCTTTGTCTCTGTCTCATACTTAGGCTCAGCTGTCGAGGTGGCTGTTGAATGCGAAAGCCTTGTTGGAAAAGTCCCCGAGATGTGGGCGCTGTGGTCTATAGACTTTCAACTCTGGGGAAGACCTGGAGGCTTATCCATATCATCACAATCCTTATATCAGTCTGCACACATTTATGGAGCATCTACTATATTTGTAATATTAAACTTGACAAATAGTTATTAGTTCTGCTGTGTGCTAGGCATTGAGCCCTCAAGCAAGGGATACAACAATGGGAAAAGGTACAAAAAAGTCTCTGCCTTAAAGGAACTTAAATTCTCAAGTAAGTTGCGTTCTGTCCTAATTGCTAGGGTAGGGACTGGATGGCAAGGAGACTGACAGCATGAAAATAAAGTAATTGTGTAATTTAAAATTCATGATAAGTGCCACAAAGAACAAGTAAACAAGGGTGGAGAGAGATGCTGGCCGTGGTGAGAGTCCAGATGAAGTGATGAGGAAAGACATTCCCAAGGTGGGGAGTGAGGGTGGTATTTGAAAAGAGAGATAAATGAAAATAGGGAACAAGCCATTCTCAATGTGTTTAAGGTACAGAGGCCAGAAAAGGGGGCCAGACTGGCCTTCGATGCCACAGCTCTTCTGTGGTAGATGTAGGACTAGCCCGATCTTCCCTCATCCCAAAGCCAGTGCTTTTATCTCTGCGCTGCATCCAGGAGAAGCGGCAGATGAAATTCTGTTTCCAGGGAAGCTGCATTAACAGGTCACTAGCTGTGCCCCCTGCCACAGCCTTTTCTTTTTTTGGAGGAAGTCTGCGGAGGGAAGGTCTCTATTATCCACCAGTGGCAGTGGTGGTGCACAGAGTTCATCAGATTCCGAGACAGGGTCAAAGCACTCAGAAACTGGTAGTGCAGTCCCTAGGACACATGCAGCAGATGCTGCCTGGGTTGAGACCTTGTCCTACTCACACTTACCGTCCTGCCCTTGGCCCTTCCAGCTGTAACCTTCCAACTCTCATTCCTTTCATGGCACTGTGCGTACTGCGTCGAGGATTTTTCTTCAGAAGAAATGCCCTCTTCTCATTTCTTTCTTTTTTTTTATGGTTCAGAGATGAGAAGGGAGGATTTCTCCATTTGACCTTTAAGGCCAGATTTTCATCTCTCTAAAATCTCTTATCATATGCACATATGGTGTCCTATCTGACAGCCTAATTGTGGGTATAACATTTAACACACCCCAGTAGGCTGTATGGGACTGGAGTGGGTAAGTGATTCAATAATTACCCCTACTTTCTTTACTGCCAAAGGGAAATTTAAAAAAAAAATCAACCCTTTTGGAGTAAGAAAATTCCTAGCAGAAACTATTTTCCTTTGAAAGATAAGTATATTCTATCTTCTGCAGTAACATGGCCCTTTCTGCCCCTCCCCAACTCACAGAATAGCACATGTGACAGAAAAAATAAAAAGACGTGCGTTGTAATTGAAATGTGATGAATGTAATCTGAAGTCAACTCTTCGGATTGCTCATGTTAAGTGTGATCCGTCTCCTAAGGAAATGATCATGTCCTCTTCCCAGGGAGAGAGACACTCCATGTGACTGGTGGCAGGGGAGGACACTCTTTGTTTACCTGTGGCACTTGCTGATTGCCAGGACCTTTCTGCTGTATATACTTTAGTATTGAGGCTTGCAAGTTCATTCTCATTCTATCTCTCCCTTATTCTTTTTCTCATTAATCACCTAGGATATCTTTTTTAAAAAAAAATTTGGCTGACTTCCCCTTCTCTCATGTCATCCAGCCAATTGACTCCTCACTTAACAGTTAACAACTAATTGTACACTGATTGCCCTAACTCTCTCCTAGCCCCGACTGGGGAGGAACCTGCACTCCCTGACCTCATTTCATTGTATATCTTGCATCAGCCCTGTTGTGGAATAAGGGATACCCTTGGGGAAACAACAACAACAAAATAATATTTGAGCAGGAGTTCCCCCAAATTTTAAGCTGAGAATTTTACCCTCATGGAAATTCTTCCACTAAGCGCTCTCTGTGTCATTCAGTCCTTTATTTCATGAAATTGAAAGATAGTAAAATGATCCATTTGTGCTGATTTACAAATGATAATAGTTTACATTTGCACAGGACTTCACCAGCATCTTTACATTTGTCACGTACAACCCTGGGAAGGGTATGAGGTCATTCCTGTTTAATGGGAAGGCACGGAGATGCAGTCGAAAGCATTGCAGACTGAGGATCTTAAAACTTGGTGTGTGTTAGCAATGTGTAGAGGGGACAGGTGTCCCCTAAAGATCCTGAAAATAGGTTGTTCTCTGATACTTAAACAATAGGTCAAAGCAGAGGGTATGTCTGGGAGGTATTAACATAATCTAAAATGATATATTGATGAAGCGGAGGCAGGGCAGAAAAGCTGAGGCCATTTTGCATGGCATGTCCGTGCTAAGGGCTACTTCCTATGGCCAGTTTACCTCCATTGTAGAAATGATTCATTAGATTACAAATATATGATGCCATTGAACATTTCCATGGTTTAAATAACCTACCTTGTAATGATTGCAGGCTCACCAATCAACCTTTTGTTTATAATTCATGGTATCATGTAGCTTGTCCATGCAGTTGGTATATGGCCAGAGAATGTGAAAATCTAATCCCTTTGGTAGCTATATTTCATATTTCAAAGGAATATTGTGACATTCTGGTTGCCCATGCCAGTCTCATGAGAGCTTACTTAACCTGAGTCAGGTGAATAGTAGGACGCACCATATCAAGTTTCTGGATGGACAAAGCTAAGGAGCAAACTGTCGACCATAGGAAATTTACCAAAGTGGAGCTTCTTCCTGTGAAGCCTCAGGGTGGTGGCTTAGTTCTTCCTTGAGTGAGTGACAGCCTTCAGTATTGCTATTATACATGTTCTTTTGAATCTCTAATGTGTAAGGATTCCTGCATTCAGAAGCTACATGGGACCGTGAATAAATCATTTCTCTCTCAACCTGTGTGTCTGCATCCTTAGAGTGCTTTGGAAACTACAAACGTAAGGTAGTGGCATTATGAATAAGATGGAAAAAAACAAGTTAGACGTTGAGCCACAAAAGTAATTTGTGAAAACGTTAAGTATCTAGCCAGTGGCAACCAAAAGTAGCGTGTGACTGCCACTGGGATCTTTTCTACCTGATGGAGCAGCGCAGGGGTGAGAAAGAGCCTGCTGTGAGGTGAGGATAGGAAGGCAAGAAAGGGGCGAGCTCTTGAGCAGGTCAAAAGGGGTGACTCTCATCAGAGTTGGAACAGTAAGGCCAAGCTCTGTCTGAGATGAGATTGATTACAGAGCATTCAAGAATTTTGCACAGTGAGAAGACACCTCATTCCACATCTGAATTCTTTGCTGTCCTCCTCAAGTTTGAGTCCCCTTGCCTTCTATGTCTTTTCCTACAGGCCGGGTACAGTCTTTCCCTTACATTCCCATCGTGCCCTCCTTGTGACTGCTGGATCTCTTTACATAGGAGGCTGGATGAGATGAGTTGACTATGAAGTTATTGGTATTTGCCTTGGGCCACTGCAGATATTTCTATATATTATATATACGTGTCTCATAAAGCTTCTTTTGAGGGTAGAGACATACTCGTCTTTAACCCCCAGGGGCTAATAGGGTACTTGGAAGTAATGTTTATGACAGCCCAAATCACTTGCTTAGTAAATCAGTTTATTTGAGGTGGATCTGTCACATCTTCTTCATCCCAAGTCCTAATGATGATGAGAAAAAAAAAAAGAGTAGCCAAAGACCTTGAGATTGAATCATAGGATGTTCAGAAAGGCAGGTTATCTAGCTGTACTTTCATATTTTACAGAAGTGGACACAGAAGCCCAGAAGGTTGAAGGTACTTCCTGAGGTTATGCAGAAACTGGCAGAGATGCAACCAGAAGCCACATCAGTTGATAGAGAACAGAATAGAATAAAATGAGTTGAGAAGGTGACTAACCTCACCTCTACTTGGTAATAGCCAAAGGCCCTTTGAGTACCTGCCGCTTGCTCTCTGTTCAGAACTTCTTTGTGCTGGAGGGATCTGGTTAATTGGATTCCTACAGGTTCTTCACCATTTACCTAGTGTTCCTTCTGGCTAGAACCAAGGCTGGTTGTTGGAAGAAGTAAATACTACCCACAGCTCATGGGGCAAAAAATCCTAATCCTAATGGACTTTGGCATGGAACCCACAGTACCCGGCTAGAATCCTAGACTGCTTCTTTCAGATGGCTATTGCTAATGATTGAGAGAAAGAAAGCATCCATTCCGATACCAGGTTGATGGTAAATAATTGTGTCAGACCCCTCATTCCTTTGGCATTGGTAAACATGAGAGGCTACAGTTGATTCTTCCTGGGCATAATTATATGATGCTGGACCAGGGATTCAAAAGGCAGTAGTTTGTTAAGACTGGATATTCTTACAGAAATAGAAATCTGCTGAGAACCACTGCTTTGTGATTATTTTAAATTGCCGCCAGCAGTATTATGTGTCAAGTTACTGTTGAGCAAACCTGAGAAAGGAGTTAAATACCCACCACAGATGGAAACGTATGCTGATTCCCTTGTTTTTGTCAAGCAGATTGAATGTGCATGCAGTTATAATGTATTTGACTTTGGCCTTTTTATTAGTGCAGATAGATGTTTGATTTTGTTTAAAAATCCTTTCAGATTTTTCACATATACTCTATAAAATATGTATTCTTCATTTTGACAGGATTATGTTCAAAGTAGCCTTTTTGATAAGAGACATTTATCTTTCCTAGATCTTTTGTCCCTGGTGATTGGCTGTAACTTTTTATAAATCAAAGTTCTTATTGATCTATAGATTTCATATTATACTGTGCATGAATAGCTGTTGCTGCATTACTGGAGAAACTGCCTGCTGTATAGTCAGGTTGAAGCATATTGATTTTCATGGACTATAGTATTCTTGGCAGAAAGAATGCAATGAATTTTAATTTCCTGAGAATGTCAACTTGCCTTGCCTGTCAAGAAATTAATCTGGGGCTAGTGTTTGCTGATGTGATATCAGTCTCACATACTTGATCAGACATCATGTCATCTTATTACACTGATATCTTACAGAGTCATTGCCAGACCTTTTATTCAGAATCCCATATTTCCTTTTGATGGGGTGCACTTGGCACCAGTAAGTAAGTAAGCAGGCAATACAAAAATCAGAACAGGGCACATAATAGGCGTTTAACCTATCATTTGTTGATATCTTGCTAATGCCTGTCATAGCGCCAAGCGCTTGTATCTTCTATCTTCCATCAACCTTTCATTTAGTACTCAAAATAAGTCTTGTGAGAGTGTACTATTATTTTCCTTTTTCAGTTGAGACACCGAGAAGGTCAGGGTGGCCGTAGCCTGTACAGAGTGCTAGAGCTGTGGCTTGGAACCTAGCTTACGTGACTTGATGGTCTGTGCAGCTGTGTTGCTTCTCACCAACAGATTGCGCTGGCTTTGAGATCCTAAGATGTGCCCTGTCTCAGACAAAGAGCAATACAAGCCCCCTGGCCCAGACCCCCTCAACTCCCCTGGGGAGGAGGAGAGAATCTGCCCCGGTGTGAGTCTGTGCTCAAGCAGCTGTCAGCAGCTGGCCACATCCACAAGTGAAGCCCCCTAAGGGAAGTGTCTGCCACGGAAGTTCCTGCGAGTTCCTGCGCTGCTTTATTCAGAGATGCGAATTTCAAGTGGGACGGACTTCCGCGTTTCCTTCACACCTGTGTCTGCAGGGAAGAATTCAGGGGTGACCAGACTCCTATGCAAAAAGGAATGGTTTTCCCGAGCAAGCAAATCTATAGAGGAACAAGGGTAGAGGAGTGGTTGTGGGAGAAGAAAGCAAGGGTATGGGCAGTGACTGTTAATGTATACAGCACTGCTTTGGGAGGATGATCATGTTTGGGAAGTATGGTTGTATGTCTTTGTGAATATGTACTAAAATAATGAATTGTACTGATATGTAAGTTGTTTCTCAGCTTAGGTCAAAGGAGTGATTGTGCCCACCCCACTGCTTTTCCAACAGTGACAGCGTTTTAAATTCTGTGTATTATAAACAGTCTGCTGATGGTGGAGGGCGTTCCTGGGGATGGATTGTCTCCTGAAAGCACCCATGTCCTTGGGAGTTCATAGCTCTTTTGGATGCCATTTGTGGCCTACGACCCTTGGCTAAACAACAGTGGTGGCTTTGAAATCACCTCTGCCCTGGTGCTGGTCAATCTGAGCTGCTCATTCTCCTAGTTACCAGTGGGGACTTTCCACCCTCCGATTCTAAACTTCCTGTGAAATTGGAAGAGCCTCTTTGGGTCCCTGCCTCTGTGCAAGATACTCAGGGAAAGGCTGTTTTCGCCCCCTGTAGGGTAAATGTTTTATAGTTAATGTGTAACTGTCCCAAATAGCTTGATTTATCTTGAAGTGTAGCAATTTGCTACACGTGCGTTTCTCAGAAAGCACTAATCACTTCCAGGTCAGAATCAGTTAAAGCGCCCCACAAATTGACAGTGAGGTCTTAAAAAGGCTCAGCAGCTCTGGAACGTTAAATTTACTTGCTGTAAATTTGGAATAAGAACATAAAGAATCACTTTCCAGCAAGATGATGAAAATTCATCATGTTCATTATGTGTTTCTTCAGAAGCACACTACATTAATTTTCCAGCTCAACTAAGTGGAGGAAGTAAGGTTTCTTGTTACTAAAAAGTTGCTCTGATGTTTAGAGAGGCAGTCCAATTTCATTAATGAGTCCAATCTGCTCTGACTTGAGATACTGTTTAATGTGTCCTAGAGACTCTAATATGGATAAGTGTCATACAAACCAATATCAGGTTTTGTCCCCTTACAACATTGGCCAGCAGGTGTTTATAAAACTTTGGTTTTCCAAGGATCCAGATACAACAGCTTCCAGTCAGCTCCTGGTTATAGGTGATCATGAGGGAGACGGTGGTGTGGCTCCTCTGAAAAGAATCTGTCTTTGCCTCTGGGGCACGTACTCCTTGGGCTCTGGGATGTCTCAGAATGAAAGTCAGAGGAAGAGAAAGAAGTGTGGCTAGCTCAATGGGAAGAATAAAGTGTTTCCTTGATGAGCTGCAGGGCCAGAGTGGAGAAGTGAAAGGGAAATCAAGGTAATGAAGTGCATGGTCAAGTGTCCTATCCCCTCGTTTGCTTAACTTGGCTAATAAGAACTTAAGAGCAAGGTGACTGACCTGAGGGCATCCAAGACATGTTAGCTTAGCTTTCTGTCTCACTGAAAGAATCCCAAAGGCCCTGCAAACTATGCTGTGGTCTCATATTGCTTGATACTTCTTGAAATGCTACTTTTAGGTTGTGGATGTGAGCAGCTGGTTAAATAGCTCACAGCAGTGCTACCCAGAAGTTCAGATCAAAAAAGGGGAGGTCTTACCTGGGGTTGCTGGCATGATATTATGATCACAGAGACCTCTCTGTCCAGCCCTCTATCTATTGATGTCTTTACATCTGCAGGCCTAATGAAGACCCAGAGTGGGCCTCTGCTGACCTGTCTCCTTGCTGCCTGGGTCGACAGGTTTGGCAGCCTGTTTGCATAGATGTGGCACCTATTCTTGTGGCAGATCGCTATCTGTAACCATGGGAACTAGGCACAGAAGTTTATGCAATAGGCAACCGGTCTAGATCTCTATGCTCATTTAAGTGGTATCAGAGCTAATGAAGAGGAGCAGAGGCATGGGTAATCTGACAGAGTGGGTGATCCAAAATTCATTTGAGTTTGAAGTTGGAATGGACATGCACATGCCATCAGGCAGCCATGTATCAGCAGCGACTGCCCTAAGTCTGATCATGACTTCTGTTTTACAGTTAGGCACTAGGAAGGGATAAGGAAGAGGAAATAGCAAAAATGAACAGAACAATAAGGAGGGAGGAAGGCTAGAAGGAGGTGTAAATGTGGAACAGGGAGTGCTGGACGACATGCTGCGAGGTGGAGTGTTTCCCTGAGTGAAAACGGGTAAGAGCTGAGTGCTTTTGTAGGTAACTGGCTCGCTCTGCTAGGTGGCTTTTCTTTCTGTTCCATAAATGGTAACTCCGGATTTGCATTTCTATCACAGAGTTGTAAGCTTGGTCACTGTAATAAGTGCTTCTCAGATAATCACCATTTTATTATAGTTTTGTAGAGATGAAATGTAGCAGGGGGTGCTCATTTACGTCAAAGGTCCCAACCCCTAGCAGAAAACACGAGCTGGCAGGGTTCGCGATTAGCCATGAGGCTGCCTTGGTGCTGGGCCAGGGGTTTAGGGCTAGTACTCGCTCTGTCACAGAGAAGATGGAAGAGAATGCCCAGTGTCTTCAATAAGTAGGCTCCCTCTGGTAGCACTTAGGGCTGTCTCTTCTTGGAGCAATTGCTCGTTTGGGAATGGATTCTCTGATGAGTCACTGTGGTTTGTGTGATTCATGGAGGTCTTTGCAAATGGCAATGCTTCTGACCCAGAAGGAGTTATGAATCTCCATCCTCGGAAGTACTGGGAAGATTTAAAGCCCCTGGAAACCCTAAATAAGCTCTTGAGAGCATACTAGAGATTGGATTTCATACCGGATAGGAAGTGCCTTCAGAACAAGAATCATGCCTGACTGTCTTTTAGGCTCTTGGCACGCTGAGTACCATGTCTGGCACAGAGCTGGCACTCATTGAAAAGAAGTAGAGGCTAATCAGGTAAGCGTAGCTTTAGCTATCATGTTTCCCTGGCCTTTCGCAGTTCCTTCGCTGCCAACTTGCCTCTTCCCTGCCTTCCCACTGGGTGTGCTCACATCTAGTTCCAAATTCATTAACTTTGTCCAAGAAAAGAAGTCTACTCCGATGTATCATTGTACCACACAATGTGGAGTTGGCCTTGCCACCAGAAGTCAGAGAGATGGTATTGTGAGTTACTTTCTCAGCTGGTGGAGAACAGGCTTTAAAGTCAGCCAGTGCAGTCCCCAGTTGGCTTCGTGTTGATCCCCGACACCTGGCTCAGCTCTAGCCACTGTGATCCCGGCAGTATAGCCAGCCAGCTGTGATGATCACCATCTGGTCTGACCTTTCACTCTTTCCTGCATCAGGCTTCACCGGCGTGGCAGGCAGGCGTTCCCATTCCATTGTTGAGGATGAGGCAAGCAAGTGCATTTAGCTTGGAAGGGAAGGAAATGAGACCAAGAGAGGTTTCCATCTAGCCTATATTGTCTGAGAACTCTTTACCATCAGTAAGGCAGTTGAGAAAGAAAATAGAGAGCTACCTTTGTGGATACAGGGGATCGATTCTGAGAGAGAAATAATAATAAAAAATACAGAATTAAAAAGAAATAAAATGTAACACTGTACTAGGGGGAGGAAATACAATATCTCACATACTGAGAACATCGTTTCTGAAATAATTTTCAATAAGTCAGAGCAGTGCAGTTCCACAGGGCTTGAGATATGAGAGAAATAAAGCAAATATTTGAAATAAGCCATTAGGGGAAAAAGTCTCTGATGAGTTGCTATTCACCATGACGATAACCTAATGATACTCAAACAGAAATCCTTTGGAGCCTTCTTTGTGGACATTTTTATCGCTGTACTCAGCTTCATTGTTCTTTCTCTTTGAGGTAACAGCAGCCCAGGTAGATTGCACAGGGTTTGATTAAGGTAGTGATTTTTTATTAAAAAAATGATTTATTTATTTGAGAAGCAGAGTTACAGACAGAGAGGGAGATGGAGAGAAAGGTCTTCCATCAGCTGGTTCACTCCCCTAATGTCTGCAACAGCTGGAGCTGGGCCAGTCCAAAGCCAGGAGCCAGGAGCTTCTTCCGGGTCTCCCATGCAGGTGCAGGGGCCCAAGGACTTGGGCCATCTTCTGTTTTCCCAGGCCATAGCAGAGAGCTGGATCAGAAGAGGAGCAGGGGCCGGCGCTGTGGTGCAGTAGGTTAATCCTCCACCTGAGGCGCTGGAATCCCATATGGGCGCCGGTTCGGGTCCCAGCTGCTCCTCTTCCAATCCAGCTTTCTGCTATGGCCTGGGAAAACAGTAGAACATGGCTCAAGTCCTTGGGCTTCTGCAGCCGTGTGGGAGACTGGAAGAAGCTCCTGGATCCTGTCTTCAGTTCAGTGCAGTTCCAGCCGTTGCGGCCATTTGGGGAGTGAACCAGCAGACGGAAGACCTTTCTTTCTGTCTCTCCCTCTAACTGTAACTCTATCTTTCAAATAAATAAATAAAACTTTTTTTTTTAAAAGAAGAGGAGCAGCCAGGACATGAACCGGCACCCATACGAAATGCTGGCGCCACAGGTGGAGGCTTAGCCTACTGTGCCACAGCGCCAGCCCTGAGGTAGCGATGTTGCTCATTGATTTCCTCCTACACCTCTGGCAACAGAACTTGCTCCTTCGTAAGGTAAAGACAGCATTTCTGAAGGTCCATCCAGCTTTGGGAAAGCGAGCTGGGAGGTCATTATATGTGCCTGTGGATTGCTTTCAGAATTGGGTAATTAATGTGAAAGCGCCCAGCTGGAACTCAACAATTAGTTCATGCCCAGGCTTCTCAGGCCACCAGCAACTACCTGTCTTTGAGGCGGGGTGATCTGTGACACCTATTTGCCTCTCTTAAATGTTATAAGATAGAAAGGCATTTAAAATGTGGTATGGCTGGGACCTCTAGAATAAACAACCATCTGTTATTAATATCCAGTTGCAAAAACTGCTAGCCTACCTTTAAAAACGCTCCTGTGGGAGGGACAAGGAAGAAAAGGTATACTCTTAAATGGTTTTGAAAGGAATAGTTTCAAAATTTAATATAAAAATATTTCTTGAGAAATGAATTACCCCATTGAATATTTAGGAAGCTCTAAACTACTTCTCTACCCTCCGGATAGCTTTCTCTCCAATCCCACTTTTACAAGAACAGAAAGATTCAATGATTCTTTGTAGCTTACAAGATCAAACCTAAACTCCCTAGCATAGCATCTAGGTCCCTTCCCAGCCTGGCCCCAGCCTGCTTCCAGCCTCCTCTCCCATATGGTCCCCATAATCATTTCATTTAATCCACGCATATGGCATTTATAGAGAAGTACCATGTGCGAGAAAGACATTGCTAGGTGTGTTGTGATCTAATGCCACAATATTCCACTTTGGTGGGGACTTTATTGGTTCACCATGCTCCTTACTCGGCCCCCATTAAAAAATATTATGAGGTGCTGAGTGCCTGGATAAGGATTGTGGCAATGGCCTGGGGGTGGAGGGAAGAACCAGGATATGGTGGAGGAGGGGAAAAAGACATTGAATAACAAAAAGGATACATGTGTTCTACAGCCTGATTTTGTAGTTTTCAAAGGAAATGCCTATGAATTCGGCAAAAGTCATGCAAGATGAAATTGGCTGATGTAATAACATAGCGAGACATCCCATAAGCTGCATAAAATATGCATATTAAATATTATTAATAATAGTATTGATTGTTTATTGTATGCTTGCTGCTGTGCTAGGCATTTCATGTATATTTCAATGTTGCAGATAGAGAATCCAAAGTACAGAAAGTTTCAGTGACTGGCCCAGGGTCGTACATTTGGCATGTGGCAGAACCAGGATTTGAAAGGACGTATTCTGGTTCGAGTTCATGCTCTGAACTTTTTTTTTAAAGATATGCTTTATTTATTGGAAAGGCAGAGTTACAGAGAGGGAGAGGCAGAGGCAAGAGAGACAGAAGTCTTCCCTCTGCTGGTCCACTCCCCAAATGGCAGCAATGGCCACGGCTGGGAAAGACCAGAGCCAGGAGCCAGGAGCTTCATCTGGGCCTGCCATGTGGGTGGTACGGGCCTAAGCACTTGGGCCATCCTCTCTTCTTTCCAAGCCACATTAGCAGGGAGCTAGATCAGAAGTAGAACAGCTGTGTCTTGAACTGGTAGCCATATAGGATGCCAGGGTTGCAGGTGGCGGCTTAACCCACTATGCCACTGTGCCGGCCCCACTCTCCGAACTCTGTATGCAACTCTCTCTGTGCATGAAGAAAACATCAAAGAGTATTTAAACATAGCTACCCACATATAAATACACTGTTGGCTTGATGCAAAAGGTTGAATTTAAGGTCAGATTCATTCTTCTGTAAAGAGAATGAAATTCATAAACAGAAGAAAGAGAGTGAGAATAGTTTTTTTAGTGCCACGGAGGTCAGGGGTAAGCAGTTTAGGATGGACAGTGTCAACATGTCAAATGTAACTGTGTCAGGGATTAATACCTTTTAGCTAAGCGCTTGGCCTACTACTAATTGTGTCCTCATCAGTACAATTTTCTCTGCCTTTTGGCTATCTTTTAAAGATTAATGAGATACTGTTAATAAAGTCATTGTAATTAACAATGTTTTGATAATGAAGAGTTTTGCAAAACACCAAGCATAATTACAGATCATATTTCTAGGGGCAAAAACTAAAGGCAGAAAATGTCTGATCTTTTCAAATCCTGTACACTAATTTAACATATTCCATGTCCTTCAATTCTGATTGGGTGACAACGTAACCTGAAACGTTTTAGTATCTTGAGGAAAGAACAAACAAGCAGACTTCTGATTGGGTCTCATGTAGACAAACCGATTGATGAATCAGTTAAATTCTCCATGTTTTAATATTCATTTTGGTACTGTATGACATCCACGATGTCTAGGAAGCAGCTTTTAATTTCTCAATTCATTCTTTGTTCACTCACTCACTAACAAACATTTATGAGAACCTTCTGCATACCCAGAAGCTACCTAGTTACTAGATTTAAGGTGAAAGAAACAAATAGTCCTTGCCCATAGAGCATTTGTGATCTGGCTTGGGAGACAGATTTGTAAGTCTAGTCTGTTATTACACTCTGCTGTGCACAATTTAGTATGGAAAATACACAAAACGTTCTGTGAGATCACAGGAGGGAGAGACAAAGTAGGGAGGCTGCTGATTTTTTCTCATTAATTTTGACATTTGGGCAATTATGCTTTCTTTTCAAGTGAATAAAATACGAATGGGTTGAAAAGTAGAGATGACAATTGAAACTTCTGAATTCTACCAACCACATATACTACACCGACTTCTAGATTTTCAGATTCTGTCCTTTTGTAGACAACTTCAGTACAAGACTGCTTCCCAGACCACAGCCAAATGCTTCTGATGTCCTCTATATTCACTTGTGTAAGGCCAGTGCCTTTGTCACATCTTTTTATGACTCTTTATGGTCCCACCTGCTATCTCTCAGAGGCATCTAGGCAGTGGCAGGTCAGGAAGATAACCTGAAAGTGCTGATCCAGTGTCTCTTGCACTTCTTTTGCTTTCCTTCTTAAGCTGTATTTAGTTATTTGAAAGAGTTACAGAGAGGCAGAGGCAGAGGCAGAGGCAGAGAGAGAGAGAGAGAGAGAGAGAGAGAGAGGTCTTCCATCCACTGATTCACTCCCCAAATGGCTACAATGCCCCACACTGCTCCAATCTGAAGCCAGGAGCCTTAAGCTTCCTCACGGTCTCCCATGCAGATGCAGGGGCCCAAGCACTTGGGCCATCTTCCACTGCTTTCCCAGGCCATAGCAGAGAGCTGGATGGGAAGAGGAGCAGCCAGGACTAGAACCAGCATCCATATGGGATGCCGGCACTGCAGGAGGCTGCTTTATCTGCTATGCCACAGCGCTGGCTCTTGCAATTCTTTTTTGAAAGTGTTTCAATTAATGTCACTTGCTAAGTAGATCTACCCCTAATTTTGTTTCTAAAATATGAATGTATAATAGAAAAATTCTTTGTAAGAACCTATTCTAATGGTTCCATGTGAGTTACTGCACAACTCCAAGCATCTGCAGAAGGAAGCTAAGATCTAGATGTTTCTTTGTTATTGCTTTCTTTCCATGCTGCTATTGCCTCTTTGGTTCACCTTCTATAACCTTCTTAAAGCAAAGGTAACATAGTTCAGAGAGCTCAAATAATCATCACAATGTCATTTCTTCATTGCTAAAACGTTAGGCTGTCTCTCCTGCTTTTGATTTATGTACGTTTTAGAAGGAGGCAGCGTATCTCTTAAGTAGTTAATGTTTGTCACCATGAGATGGCTGTCTTTAATACTGTGTAACCTTTTTCAAAAGTAAGGTTTGAGAGAGAGAGAGAGAGCGCGAGCGTACTGTGTTAATTACAAAGTAAGATTTTCAGTTAGCCAGTCGGACTCAGTTTAGATGATTCCAATTTTGTTGGCAACATCTAAAGCATCATAATCAGGAGCTTGTCAAATATATGTCTTCTTTTCCCTGTCAGGTCTGATCAGAGTGTTGACTGTGGTCACATCAATGTCAGAGTTTCTTCACCGCCTGTTTGATCTGGTGCTTGTTGGCCTTGACATCCAGAGTGAACACGTGTGTGTTATTGTCTTCTACTACATGGCAGACTCAGTGGTCAGGGGCAACTTGATGAAGGCGTAGTGGTCAAGCGTGTTTCTCCTGGGGGCGCTCTTGCTAGGATATTTGGGCTGCCACCAGAGGAGTTAGGCTCTTGGCTGCTGGAACATGAGTTATGTGTAGATCTTTTTTGGGTGGTTGTGGGTGTCTTTCAGCATTGTCTTCTTGGTCTTCAAAGACTTTGCTTTAGTTTTGGCTTTGGGAGGGGTGGGAGCTTCCTTCTTCACTTTCAGTGCCAACTTAGTGAAAAAAAGCAAAAAATAAGATTTTTGTTAGTAATGCACTTTATAACTAGCTCTCATGCCAAGGCAGTTCCAAATACTTCTCCCATTAGGAGAGGACAAAATACAATGGAAAGAACAGTAGACTGGGGCTCATGAGACCTAGGCTTTAGTCCTTTCTCTACCAATTTTCTCATCTGGAAAATGATAATAAGAATGTCCAGACCAGGTCCTGTATCACATTGTGCTAGGGAGCCTGTTAAAATCTGGATTATTGGGACCAATGCTTAAAAACTCTGAATTTATAGGGATATGGTAGGACCTAAGAACCTGTATAGTTAATAAGTACCCCAGGGGATTGTGGTATAATAGGTTTGCTGACCAACAATATATAGAAGCCAATGAACTAGATGCTGTCTAATGTCCTTTTCAGGTTTAAGCATATTGAATTTTAATATCAAAGACTGCAGTCTAAACAATGGATGAAAATAAACAGAATGGATGAGAGGAAGCTTATATTAATGTTTTATTGCCAGGATGTTGTGTTCTGAAATAAAAATTTTGAGTGTTAGACTGAAAACGATATTGGCAAGATAGTTGCTGGACTCAGGGTTCAGAGTCGGAACCAGGAAAAGGAATGTGGGCATCAAGGGATAATGGCTTCAGGTCAAAGATTTGGGTTCCAAGGGTGGGCATTTGGTGCAGCAGTTAAGGCATCATTTTGAACACCCGCATCCCATATTAGAGTGCCTAGATTTGGGCTCATCTCTGCTCCTGATTCCAACGTCCTGCTAAAGCACTTCCTGGGAGGCAGCAGGTAGTGACCTATGTACTTGTGTTCCTGCCACCCACATGAGAAACCTGGTTGAGTTCCTGACAAGTGGCTTTGGCCTCACCCAGCCCCAGCTGTTGCAGGCATTTCGGGTGTAAACCAGTAGATGGAAGATATTTCTCTCTCTCTCTGTCTCTCTGTCTCTCTCTGTCTCTGTCTCTCTCTCTCTGTGCATCCACCCCCTCTTTGTCATTCTTCATTTCAAATACATAAATAAATAATTTTTCTACATTCTTTTATTTATATAAACGGAACAAATTTCATGCATTTAATATATACAGGTTTAAGAGCATAGTGATATGTCCCACCACATCCTGCCTCCCTCCTTCCCTCACTCCCACCTTCCATCCTCTTTATTTTTCTTTTAATTTCCACCATGATATACTTTAAATTTCCTTTATAATCACAAGCTTAACCCTCCACTAAATACATAATTCAACAAGAAGTTAGTACAAAACCCCCTGTTCCTCAAGAATATAGACAGGGACTATAAACAGCAAAGTTCAAAATGTCAATTCTGCTTATTTACATTACACTTTTTAAAAAATTTTTTAAATTTTTTTTTAATTTGACAGGTAAAGTTATAGACAATGAGAGAGAGACAGATAGAAAGGTCTTCCTTCTGTTGGTTCACCCCCCAAATGGCCACTATGGCCAGCGCTGTGCCGATCCAAAGACAGGAGCCAGGTGCTTCCTCCTGGTCTCCCATGCGGGTGCAGGGCCCAAGCACTTGGGCCATCCTCCACTGCCTTCCTGGGCCACAGCAGAGAGCTGGCCTGGAAGAGGAGCAACCAGGACTAGAACCCAGTGCCCGTATGGGATGCACGTGCTGCAGGCGGAGCATTAACCAAGTGAGCCATGGCGCCAGCCCCTACATTACACTTTTTTGTACTCTGTGTATCAGTTGCTACAAATCAGGGAAAACATATAATATTTGTCCTTTGGGGACTGGCTTATTTTACCAAGCATAATAATATATATATAAAAAAAAAAACAACAACAATTTGGTGTCCGAACGGTCAGGGCAGACAAAAAAGCACAGGTAGGATCACAGGAAATGCTTGAGATTGGAAATGAAAGTAAGGAGGGAATAAAGAGGGGGTGGAGACCGAGAGAGAGGTAGAGAAAGAAGAGTTGAGGCCAGGACAATATCTTAGTTCTTGGAATGGCTGTGGCACATGCATTAATACAGAAAAAATGTGACTGCCTATTTTCTGTGTGAATTTTTAAGTATGCTCATTATGTAAGAGAATGAAAACAAGTGCATGAACTGTGATTGGAACAGAAATATCTTAGGCTCCAAGGTATTAACGATGCAGCCAATTAAGTATTCTTCTGACCTTTGGACTATCAATGCACGGGCTGAGGGAAATGACTGCCTGGAAAGACTTAAGAACCAGGTAGTGTGGACAAAGAGACAGGAAGATGGGGGTGGATCTGGAGGAGCCTGGGATGTCCAGTTTAAATGACCCAGAGAGGGTTGATAGCAAAGAATAATGAATGATAGTGAAGGTTCTTGGCATTGGCGGCTCCATCTAATGGAGAGCCTGTTCACTTGACTGTTTTCCAGGTACAGCAATGCCCTGTATTAGGTGCATTTTGCTACTCTAGTTGAAAGCCAGGAAGAATGTGGGTGCCAGAACAGTTGATGGCCCCAAATGCTAGCAGCAGGACCCACAGGGAAACTATTTATAGTAGGCATGCACCGAGTGATACCTGAGAAGACTTCCACGAAGTACTGAGACATGCAGAATATCTATGTCATTCCTGGGCAGGCCAGGAGGCGGCGCCAGTCATTTGAATGATACCCTATAATGTGTATGATGAAATTCTTCCATAGTGTGTCTTGATCAAAAATAGCAATGAATTTAGTTTACAGTGCCTCCGCAGTTTTTGCAATAAGCATCATGAGAAAGATATATTTAGAAAGATAAACTAAAAATAACTCCGTAATTCTAACTCTGCAAAGTTTAACATACCATGGACTGAAAATGGCTTCTTTGATTTGCTAGAAAAGATGTCTTTGATTATTGTTCACCGTGCTCACGTGTTGATATTTGCCATGCACACCAGTTTTTCCCTTCTGGGAGGCTTTTTACTTTCTATTAACTTTGTGGTCTTATTCTTTACCTCAGATAACTCTTTACAATAGTTCTGAGTGTATACCTTTATTTAAACCCATAAACCAATGTGCCTTTTAAGTTTTCATTTTGAAATAAATATATGCTAAATTTTATGGTTATCAGCTATCACAAATTATGCCTGTGATACTCAGGAGATGTCCAGATTTGCCTTCTTGATGGGTTACTTATTTCCAAGGTGTTTCTATTTTAGAGCAATGCTTTCAATTCCGCTGAAGTCATCCATGTAATAAATTGTTTATGTACAATTCTGTAACTTCCTTGCCAATATACGCATCCTTTTGTTTTACTAGAGTGAGACTGTGTAATCACTGACCCCTGAAAAATATGAATTTTCGCGGTTTTTATGCTCAATTGAAATTTTTTGAGCAGTTTATGAGCTGACTGTGTATATTAATCTCACCATATCTGGTCATGTGTAGTTGTGACATAGAAGCAACATAGAGAGGGCTCTCCAAAGTTATGGATGAGAACACAGCTATGCAAATTCCCTTTGAAGAGAATGAATTACAAAAGATCAATGTAGTCATGTATTAATTGTTTAATTTAATACATTATACATGAAGGAAAAAGAGCAGAAGCAAATTGCCAAAAAGTTAACTCTTGCTGAGAACAGTTGACGGAAATATAGCCGAATATCACTTTACTGGTTTGAACTTTTGTTTTTAAAATTTTAAAACAAGAGAGAGCAAGATTGAGACAGGGACAGATAGAGTTAACAGCTCCCAGAGGAAAAAAGACCAGACAGAGGCCTGATGGATGCTGTTAACCCAGTTGAAGAAAGAATGTGTCAGTCAAGAGTGGGGGACCGGGGCCAGGTGTCGTGAAAGCAGATTGGAAAGGAGAATGTCAGGGAGAAATATAGTTGCGCTGTGACAAGGCAGAAACCACCGTCTCAGACTCTGAGCTAGGCACACAGTCAACACAGCTAAGTGATTCTAAGTGAGGTTCCATACCTAGGCTGATTAGGGTTCATATCTCATGCTGACCACACCCCAGCTTTATGCCCTTGAATATGTAGCTATATCCTTCTAAGCCTCTGTTTCTATCTGTAACATGGAAATTTTATTAATGATACTTGCTATAACAGACCATTATGAGAATCAAAGGAGATAATTGATATGTTTAGCCCAGTGCCTGGCACATTGTAATTCTTCAAGCTATTGTTAGGTTATTTCATTTATAGTATACTGTCTATATAGGTAAATTTTGACCCAATGGCGTAATTAGACATTCAAAGCTTATTCTTTTTTAAGGTTTTTATTTAATGAATACAAATTTCATATGTTTAGCTTCTACAAATATAGTGTTTCTTCACCCATTCCCACCCTCACTCCCATCCCACCTCCTACTCCCTCTCTCATTTAATTTTTCATTAAGATTCATTTTTAATTCCATTTATATACAGAAGATCAACTCTATACTAAGTAGGTATTTCCAGTGTTTGCACCCACATGGAAACACAAAGTATAAAGTGCTGTTTGAAGACAGGTTTTACTGTTAATTCTCATAGTATACCTCATTGAGGACAGAGGTCCAACATGGGGAGTAAGTGCACAGTGACTCCTGTTGTTGATTTAACAATTAACACTCTTATTTTTGATGTCAGTGACCACCCAAGGCTCTTGACATGAGCTGTCAAGACTATGGAAGCTTTTTGATCAGGGCTTATTCTTTTTTTAAAAAATATTTATTCATTTGGAAGTAGATTTACAGACAATGAGAGGGAGAGACAGAGAGAAATGTCTTCCTTCCGCTGGTTCACTCCCCAAATGGCTGCAACAGCTGGAGCTGTTAGCAGTGGGGACATGTAGCTACACTGCCAGAGGTTTCTCAAAGAGTTCTGAAATCATGGGCTTAGAGATTTGCTAATAAAAACTTGAGGCTTGTTAGAAGCTTGTGGACAAATTGCAGCTGGGTCTCCCTCGTGGGTGCAGGGGCCCAAGGACTTGGGCCATCTTCTACTGCTTTCCCAGGCCACAGCAGAGAGCTGCATTGGAAGTGGAGCAGCCGGGACTCAAACCAGCGCCCATATGGGATGCTGGCGCTGGAGGTGGTGGCTTTACCTGCTACGCCACAGCACTGGCCCCTTTTTTTGTTTTTTTTTTTAAATAATCACTGACCTCTGTCTGGCATTTGTTGAGAGGCATATAGTAAGGAGACTGAAAATTTAATAGAGGAAGAGGAAAGGGGCACGTTGTAATTTGTCAGCACATGTGAGTACTGGTAGCTTTTTCTTTAGTAATAACTCAGATCTGAACAATTCTGAAAAGCTTGCAGAAAGCATAGGAATGGGATAAGCTAATTAAGGGTCTATTACAGGGGCATTTTGCACATGATTTACATCGATATTCCAGTGAAACACTGATGTCTGTTTTCTTTCTCGTCCCCCTGCCCAGAGAATTTATAGCCTACAGAAGAATAGAAAGTAGCAGTTGACCTCTCTGGTTGGATTTTGGTCATTCTGGGCCAGAGGCATTGACTTTAGTGACTTGCACATGTACATTTTCGAAAGTGGCAAAGTTGGATTTTCAATCATCTCCTTGTGATGCTTATCTCAAACCTGAACAATAACATTTTGAGGAGTTTGCCTTCATCATTGTTCCTTTGAGCAGAATTTTCGGTGAGGTCACCTCCACTGTTCTTGAACCCATGAATTGGAATTTGTGACTTGGGTCAGGCGAGGAGGTCAGCTGAAGAGAACATGGTGCCGTTGTACAGTGTTTTCCTTTGCACTGGAACCAGGGACACCCCCGAGCCCACCCCGAGGGTTTTGGATCCCAGGTGTGTTTAAGGAAACTGCTTAATAACAGGATCCGAAGGCCTCGTCAGAGAAAGTGACTGGACATTGTGTTTTAGTGATTTTGTTTAAAATGCCCAGTCTCAAACTCAGCCTATTCTAGGCACAGTGCCAAATGAGAGCAATGGACCATTTTTTCAATGTCCATCGAAAATAAGCTCTGTTTGAATGCAGCACTGTGGCAAAAGGTCCTTCTGGCCGAAAGCCACTTCAGACATCAGATCACTCCAAGCATTATTTTTAAATAGTGCCTAGGCTTTTTATTAATCAGGCACTGTTTCCTTTGAACCCAGAAAATGTCACTGGATCAAGAACAGACATAAATGGGGCTGACTGGGCCAACAGTTGAATTTCCTTTCCCATAGATGTTTTCTTCACATGGTTTGAGCCTTGAAAGTGTCTACTGTCCCTTATCCATCTATCCAGATGAAGCGGTCTCTCCTGATTCATCCCTATTCTCCCATTCCCTCTCGGATTTAAATGGTAAATTGAATTTGTTGGGTTAGTGATAGGGGAGATGAAGGAAGGAAATTCATGTGAGGAGGGGGAAACTCCTAGAAGAAAACAGAAAAGTATCCTGCTATGCAAAAGATTCTGAGCTCAGTCTGTCTGCATTATCTGGAATAGCATGGGGACATGTAGCTACACTGCCAGAGGTTTCCCAAAGAAAGTTCTCAAATCATGGGCTTAGAGATTTGCTAATAAAAACTTTGAGGTTTGTTAGAAGCTTGCGGACAAATTGCAGCAAAAAGTATTCTTGTCTCTGATCTCGCAAGTCACCAAGGCATCACTTTGTGCCTTGCTTCCTATTTTGAGCT
This sequence comes from Oryctolagus cuniculus, assembly GCF_964237555.1. Taxonomy (NCBI): domain Eukaryota; kingdom Metazoa; phylum Chordata; class Mammalia; order Lagomorpha; family Leporidae; genus Oryctolagus; species Oryctolagus cuniculus. Next base: position 111,420,788 of record NC_091453.1, on the reverse strand, counting down.
AAGGACTGGGGACTTTTTCAGAGATTGTAATATTCCATATGGTGGTTGCCTGCAGTATTTAGGCAGATTCAGTACAGTTAAGAAGCTGGCCAGCGCCGCGGCTCAATAGGCTAATCCTCCGCCTGCGGCGCCAGCACACCGGGTTCTAGTCCCGGTCAGGACGCTGGATTCTGTCCCGGTCGCTCTTCTTCCAGTCCAGCTCTCTGCTGTGGCCTGGGCGTGCAGTGGAGGATGGACCAAGTGCTTGGGCTCTGCACCCCATGGGAGACCAGGAGGAGCAACTGGCTCCTGGCTTCGGATCGGCACCAGCACCGGCCGTAGTGGCCATTTTGGGGGGGTGAACCAAGGGAAGAAAGACCTTTCTCTCTGTCTTTCTCACTGTCCACTCTGCCTGTCAAAACAAACAAACAAACAAACAAACAAAAAAAACAAAATTGGGAAGCTGAGTCAAGCATTTGGATGTGTAGTCGTGATTGCTCGTGTTTCTGACCACACACTCTCTTCTTCTAGGTTATAGTCACACAATTATTTCAATTGCTGGCTCTCCATTTTTTAAAGATTTATTTATTTACTTGAAAGATGGAGTTAGAGAGAGAGAGAGAGAGATCTTGCATCTGCTGGTTCACTCCCCAAATGGCCATGACAGCAGGAGCTGGGCCAGTCTGAAGCCAGGAGCCAAGAGCTTCTTCCATGTCTCCCACGTGGGTGCAGGGGCCCAAGGACTTGGGCCATCTTCTGCTTTTCCAGTCCATAGTAGAGAGCTGAATCAAAGTGTAGCAGCTGGGACTCAAACCAGTGCGAATATGGGATGCTGAAGTTGCAGGTGGTGGCTTAACCCTTATGCCACAGCACCAGCCCCTGCCTGGCTCTCCATTTTTGTAACTTTGTGCTAAATTCATTTCCACATGCTATTAAACTAATCAACTGTTTAAGGCTGTTCATGTCACCTGGTCCTTAATCATCAACCAGATACCTGATCATTTCATAGGACAATATCGACAACCCTTTTGGCCAGCCGATTCACTGCTTTGGGGAGGAACAATATGTATGGACATACACACTGGGCATCTGGCATTTGCTACAAGGAATGGTTGCGTGTCCATTACACAAGGATAATTCACAAAGTTCGTGGAAAACTGAATTGAAAGATAAGTTTATCTGTTCATAATCTTTTCATGATGTGCATTTTCCATGAACTTCTGGAAGATTCTGTATAGATTTAAGTAATAAGAAATTTTCCAAATGAAAACAATGAGATATCAATAGAATAGCTAATACACAAAAGACAAAAAGTAACAAATACAACCAAGTATGTGTAGAAAGGGGAACTCATATACTGCTGGTAGGAATGTAATTAGTAAAGTCACTATGGAAAATAGTATGGAGAGGTCTTTTTTTTTTTTTTTTTTTTTTTTTTTGGACAGGCAGAGTTAGACAGTGAGAGAGACAAAGAAAGGTCTTCCCTCCATTGGTTCACCAAATGGCTGTTATGGCTGGAGCTATGCCGATCTGAAGCCAGGAGCCAGGTGCTTCTTCCTGGGTCTCCCATGCATGTGCAGGGGCCCAAGCACCTGGGCCATCCTCCGCTGCCCTCCCGGGCCACAGCAGAAAGCTGGACTGGAAGAGGAGCAACCGGGACTAGAACCTGGCACTCATATGGGATACTGGTGCCGCAGGTGGAGGATTTACCAAGTGAGCCACAGTGCCGGCCCCAGCTGTTCCACTTCTAATCCAGCTCTCTGCTATGGCCTGGGAAAGCACAGATGATGGCCCAATCCTTGGGCCCCTGTACCCACATGGGAGATCCAGAAGAAGCTCCTGGCTCCTGGCTTCAGATTGGCCCAGCTCCAGCCGATGCCATCATTTGGGGAGTGAACCAGCAGGTGGAAGACCTCTGTCTGTCTGTCTCTCTCTCTGTAACTCTACCTCTCAAATAAATAAATAAATCTTTAAAAAAATAAGCTAAAATAGAACTACCATATGATCCTGCATTCTCAGTACTAGTTATATACCCAAAAGATATGAAATTATTGTATCAACGAGAAACCTGCATTGTTCACAATAGCCAAGATATAGAATCAATCAAGGTGTCCATCATCAGATGAATGGATAAAGATAATGTGGTATATACCCACAATGAGATACTAGTCAGCCATAGGAAAGAGAATGAAATCCTAGCATTTGTAACAAAATGGATCAAATTGGAGATATCATGTTAACTGAAGTAGGTCAAACACAGAAAGAGAAATACCACATGTTCTCCCTCATGTGGGATCTAAAAAACTCAATCTGAGCTCACCATGTTTATTCCTAGAGTCTAGGAGGGGCCAGTGTCGTGGCATAGCAGTTTGAACTGCCAGCAGTGATGCTAGCATCCCCTGTGGGTGATTGTCATCCCATATGACACACCATATGATCCCATATGGGTGTCCTGGCGGCTCCACTTCTGATCCAGCTGTCTGCTAATGCATCTGGGAAAGCAGCAGATGATGACTTGAGTGTTTGGGCCCCTTCCACTCACGTGGGAGACCCTGATGAAGCTCCTGCCTTTTGCCTGACCCAGCCCTGCCCATTGTGGCTATCTAGTGAGTAAACCAGCAGATGTAAGATTCATTCATTCTCTGTCTGTCTCTCTGTCTCTCTGTCTCTCTCTCTCTCTTTCCTTGGCCCACCATAGCTCTGACTTTCAAATAAATAAATAAATCCTTTTAAAAATATATATAGTCTATGAGATAGATGGAGTTTAGATAGTGGATACCAAATCAGTCAGATCAAAGAAGTAAGTTCCTAGTGTTACACAGTGTTGTAGGGAGGCTATAATTTTCAATAAGCTAGTATATATTGTATGAGCCAATAAGGAGAAGTGCCAAGCCTCCAATCATAAAGTAGTGCCAAAGAATGGTAAATGTTTATTGCACTGTTTTGATCAGTATATACTATATACATGCATTGAAATATCACCCTGTAACCCACACATATGTCCAAGTTCTTTTTTAAGATTTTTATTTATTTGAGAGGTAGAGTTACAGACAGAGAGAGGGAGAGACAGAGATCTTGCATCCGCTGTTTCACTCACCAAATGGCTGCAATAGCAGGAGCTGGGCGAATCTGAAGCCAGGAGCCAGGAGCTCCTTCCAGGTCTCTCACATGGATACAGGGGCCCAAGGACTTGGGCTGTCTTCTACTGCTTTCCCAGCTGGATCGGAAGATGAGTAGCTGGGACTCGAATTAGTGCCCATATGGGATGCCGGCGCCACAGCTTTGGCTTCCCCAAGTATTTTTAATAAGTAGCTTTGGAAAGGAAATTTTGTCTTTCTTAAAAGCAAATATGATTGAGTATTTAATAACAGAAGTGTTTCTACAAATAATTTCTGTGAATTAATAGTAAGTTTTAAGGCTCTTCCGAGCTGGTAAAGCCCCTCACAATTGCTGCAGACCAGAATTCAGGAGGAAGCCTAGCCTTAGCACTTAGCTGGTTTGGTGTAAAGAGATGCCAAATAATAGTTTATTCAGATTGGGAGAGATTGGGTAACTTGCCTGCTAGATCACTCTGGTACTTGGTACTACTTTCTCCATTTTTGATGTATAATTGTCAAAGAAAATGCTATACATGTTTAGTATATATAAATGGATGGGTTTTGAGGTAAGTAGTAAGCTGTGAAGCCATAATATATGTCATGAAGATATCTAACCACTCCAAAAGTTTCTTGCTAGCCTTTTAATTTATTATATTCTGTCATAAGAACACTTATTAACCTACCCTCTTGGCAACATTTTAAGTATAGACAGTATGGTTAACTACAGGCAGTATGCTGTGCAGTAGAACTCTGGGACTTACCTTGGGTACCTGACCCTTTGTACCCTTCGACTAATACTTCCCTGTTTCACCCTCCCTCCTCTAGCCTCTGGAAACCAGCATTGCACTCTCTGCTACTTTGGGCTCTACTACTTTAGATTTCCTCACTCAGTGGCTTCTTGAAGTATTTGTCATTCTGCTCTTGCTTATTTCACTCAGCATAATGATATCATAAACATCAGAGTATCATTTTTTTAAATTTGACAGATAGGGTTAGACAGTGAGAGAGAGAGACAGAGAAAAAGGTCTTCCTTTTCCGTTGGTTCACCCCCAAATGGCCGCCACGGCCGACGCACTGTGCCGATCCAAAGCCAGGAGCCAGGTGCTTCTTCCTGGTCTCCCATGCGGGTGTAGGGCCCAAGCACTTGGGCCATCCTCCACTGCCTTCCTGGGCCACAGCAGGGAGCTGGACTGGAAGAGGAGCAACCGGGACTAGAACTGGCGCCCATATGGGATGCACGTGCTGCAGGCGGAGGATTAACCTAGTGAGCCACGGCGCCGGCCCCAGTGTCCTTATTTTTATTATTTTCCTTCTTTTGAATAATTGGCTACTGTTCGATTATATATGTGTACCACACTTCCTTCCTTCATTCACACTTGGAAGGACAATTAGGTTGTTTCCATGTCTTAGCTATTGTGAATAATGCCACAGTGAATGTGAGAGTGCAGACATCTCCATTGCTATAGCACCTCACCATTCTAGATGTCAGTAGAATTGGTTCTGTATCCAAAAGTGTCATGGGTGAAGACGGTATGGAGGGCAGTAATCATAGGTAGTGCTCAGGTTATGTGTACACTGTAGTTTTAGGTACAGGACAATGATCTTTGGCCATGAAGAAAGAACATCTCAAAAAGAGATTGTTGAAGACCTGCTGGAAAAAGAAAGAAAAGTTAGATTCTTGTAATGGTCCATAGAGTCACCTTTACTTACCCTTGAGTTCTTCCTGGAAGAGGAATTCTTTACTCTAGGTGCTTGATACTCTGCCTGTAAATAGTGCACACTACTGGAATAGGATGCAGCATTTTCAACTCTTCAGCAGTCAATTCATAATTGCAGATCATGTGTTGCTGTAGTGTCTCGGTGACCTTGTTTGAAAATTGAAGGAGACAGGAACTAACAGCCCAGTTTCACCAGAGACTTCAGAGTTGTATTTTTTCTGCCAACTGACTCAATTTGTCATGTTGTAGCCTTAATCCTGGAGATTTACCCTTTCTCCAGCTCCATACTCTCATATAGACTCATCTCTCACACACACACACACACACACACACACACACAAACACACACACACACTCCTCAGTTATAATGTGGAGGAAAATAATTTTCCATGTTTATAGAATACAAGGGCAGTTTGCTAAATGTATAATATCCCCTCCTTTTGACAAGCTTAGGGGAAAGCCACATGGTTGACCTTTGCTTATCTGCCACCCCTTCCCACCTGCCATTGAATTTGGCGGGAGTCCCTGGGGTGGTACTTCTTTTCCTGCCAAGTATTTTCCTGCTGCCAGGGAGTGTTGAGTGATTTGCACAGCTTTCTCCCTCTGAGTTAATCATGCCAGCCTCAGGAGTACCCCAGCATTCACCATTCCTGTGTTTCATGTGCCAGGGTACCCTACAGGAGACTGAGTCCCAGGAACCTGTCAGGATTCTAGCCCTTGGGTCCCATCTCGGCCAGTAATCCTTTGAAGGGACTGTGACTCAAGGGAGGGGCTGGCCTTTGTGCAAAGGCTACATTTTTAATTAAATACCGTAGTTTTATAGTTAGAGCTGAGACCTCTGAGATTTTATACCCATATCAATAATCCCTAGGAAACGCACAGTATTGACCTTTTCAACTTATTTTCTTAGAATTTCCATTTCATCGTGACTGGGAAGCACTATAGGCAATACATTTCTTGGGAATTATTCTCATAAGTAGGTGAATGCATTCAGACTTTTGCCTTATTCTTCATATCTCACCAACACTGAGGATTTCTGAAATATCCAGTAGATTCAGGATAACCAAACAGCTGAAAAATCATTTACTTAGAGTTCAGCCAAAAGGAAACCAAAAAAGAAAAACACACAAGCTACCCAGACCTTTAGGCATCACTGAATAGTCATTTAGTGGGTACGCTCTGAATTCAGACTGCCTGTATTCAAATTTTGGCTCTTCTAACCTATTGGCTGTATAACCTTTTGCAACTTAACCTCTCTGTGTCTCAATATGCTAACCGGTAAAATGGAGAAACAATATACTTACCTCATAGGGTGGTTCTGATAATGATGTGAATTAATTCACATAAAATGCTTGAAACACTGCCTGGCATTTGGCAGATGGTAAATTCTGCAGGGATGCTGGTTCTTTAGTATTCCTAAAGCTCATTTTAAGTACTTTAAGTAGAGTGTTTGCCCTTGAAGGAGATGGACCAAATGGGGAAATAAAGCTCAGATAATCTGTAGTCCCATATTTTATTGCTGCCACTATTCACCACACACCAACCTGATTGGAGCCATTCTTAGTTTCAGCTACCTCATCTGTGAAATTGGGATAATGTTTCCCTTAGCTCCTGTTGGCACACTTGCATGCCCCAGTGCACATACACACACATGCTCACTTTGCTGTGACAGAGGAGGAGGAGGAGAATTAAATTAGGAGATGTGCAACATCTGAAATGCCGAGGTGTTTTACGGGTAGCTTAAGGTGATTTCTTGCCCAGCATATCATATTTATTTAAACTATAAGATATTTTTGGAATAAACTGTACTTTCATATATATATATATATATATGAAATTTTTTTCTTTACAAATGAGATAGGCCATCCGGTATTTCATCACAGCTGGCTGTTGCAAGCCTTTTGTGCCTAGGGCCATGTTGTTTACATGTTTTTATTTATAGTCTAGCAGATAGTGTGCATTTGGTAAATATTAAAGGAAAATGTATTTTATATAAGTGCAGTCAATCTAATGAGACAGTTAAGCCTCCAAAATAGTCTTTAGATAGTTTTCTAGCTAGTGGTCAAGGTTGCTAACTTGACATGATGTCAGGGGGCTCTGATAATCTGGATGCAAAGAAGTTGAAATTTGGCTTGCACACAAGTCTTGCGAGAATGCTGGATAGGTCAGCAGTAGGCCAGAATTTTGGAACTTAATATCTCTTCTGCTAGATCTACCTCTCTTTTGCAAGATCTTGAAGACAGTCTCATGGCTCTCTATCATGAAAAAAGTGAATAGAAAATTGTTGCAATGAGTGTTCCGTGAGTACTTGTTGAGTGTATGAACAGTTAAGGCCTCCTGAGTCTGTGTGTGTATATATATAAATTGTAAGCCAACTCAAATTTAGTATTTCTCATTAGTGAGGGGAAGAGGATGGAAATGCATCTTCCTGTAACCATGGGGAAGAGGAGTCTGTTGCTTTTATAGTCACTAAAGCTTTGACTGTGAAGCAGTTGCAGAAATACAAAGTGCTGTGGAAATCCTTAATAACAGGTTACAAACACAATTATCTCCACTAGCAATGGTTCCATAAACTACCAACAATTGACCTTTCTTAGGATACTAATTTAGTGTTTAAGTGGTTAAAGGGAGAAAGAAGAGCAGAGAAAGACTGCATAAAATGCACACATTTATTGGCCTAACAAGAACACAAATTTCCTCTAGTTGTATTGCTTTTTCTTTTGAATAACTAAGTACATATTGAAAATAAATTTAGGTTGTTTTAAGATAAAATCACTACTAGAATGTTTGCTTTGGAAATCTTTAAATGAAGCCACTCACTTATTATGAAGCAGAATCTTTCCTTCAATCTGTCCTCAAAAGCCTATTTTTAGTTTCCTAAGTTATGGTTAGTAATAATAAATGGTTAAGACAAGAAACTGTACCCTTGATTCATGGGATTATGGTCATGAACTATAAAAGAAAATTTCACAAGTTGAGTAAACAATAACTGGACTTAATATATGTCTTAGAGATTTTTTTGGGCTAGCCAAAACATAAGCAATTCTTTTGATGGCCGTCTAGAGTAATTCTTGTTCCCTCCCGCATAAGCTCTTTGGAGAAAGACCTGTTGGGTTTTTTTATGAAGTGTTTTTAATTATGTGGAATGATTTGATGAGCTCTTGAATCCTTTTAACTAGTCAGTGTAATTCTTGAGTGATGTTAGAACTTTATTTCATTGGATAATGTCAGGCTTTCTTTTGTAAACAATGAACTAGGTTTTTTTTCTGTTTTAAGATTTATTTATTTATTTATTATTTGAAAGGCAGAGTTACAGAGAGGCAGAAACAGAGGGAGAGAGCCCCTCCATCCACTGGTTCACTTTCCAAATAATGGCGGCAGCAGCCAGAGCTGGGCCAATTGGAAGCTAGGAGCCAGGAGCTTCCTCTGGTTCTCCCACGTGAGTGCAGGATCCAAGGACTTGGGTCATCTCCCACTGCTTTCCTAGGTGCATTAGCAGGGAGCTGGATGGAAAGTAGAGCAGCTGGGACTCGAACTGGCACCCATATGGGATGCCGGTGCTGTACACAGAGGCTCTACCTGCTCCACCACAATGCTGGCACCAGGAGTGAACTAGCTTTCTCCTTTCCTCTGCCATCATGGTGAGTGTGCCTGATTCCATTCCTTTCCATACCTTCTCACAAGACCTTCAAGATCAAGAGATTCTTGGACAAAAAGCAAAGACAAACTCTCTATAATCCCCACACTCCCCAATGGGTTCAGATGAAAGGTAGTAATAAAATCAGGTTCAAGGGGCCAGTGCTATGGCATACCTGGTAAAACCACCACCTGTAGTGCCAGCATCCCATATGGGTGCTAGTTTGTGTCTCTGCTACTCTTCCAATCCAGCTCCCTGATAATGCACCTGGGAAAACAGTGGAACAGGGCCCAAGTCCTTGGGCCCCTGCACCCATCTGGGAATCCTGGAAGAAGCTCCTGGCTCCTAACATGGGATTGGCCCAGCTCTGGCCATTGTGGCCGTTTGGGGAGTGAACCAGAGGATGAAAGACTTCTCTCCCTCCCCCTCCCCCTCCCCCTCCCCCTCCCTCTCTCCCTCTCCCTCTCCCTCCCTCTTCTCCCCCCTCCCTCCCTCTCTTTCCCTCTTTTCCTCCCTCCCTCCCTCTTCGTAACTCTGCCTTTCAAATAAATAAATAAATCTTTTGTAAAAAAAATCAAGTACAACACCAAAAGGAGACATTGCAGAAGAATCAAGCAAAGTCTACAAAGAACTGCACATGAGATGGCACAATTTATACTGTATGAAAGCCACTATCATTTTAACCACATCAAGCTGGATATGTTACTGCTGTCTGGACGGTTGAGTGTGTTTCATTGAAAATGTGATTTTCTCCTTGTATCTATACTCTGCATTAGTGGTTTGCTTCAGTAATAAGCCCTGGCTATTGCAGGCATTTGGAGAGTGAACCATCAGATGGAAGATCTCTTTTCTGTCTCCCTGGTATTCAAGTAAGATGCATATGGATGAATAAATACATTTTATAAGTAATTTCCAATCAATCAAGAACTGACTAGTTCAAATGAAGTTTTGGAGACAGAAAAAATGAGAAGAGACTAAGGATCATGTCTTAAAACAGAAATAACTCACTGAGATGATGGCATGAAAAATGCTGTCCCAAAAGATCATTTTACAAGAACTGGAATTATTCGTGGTGTATCCACAGTAAAATGGGTTTTTAAACCTTAGTGACGGAGCTGGCACTGTGGCATAGTGGATAAAGCCACCATCTGCAATGCTGGCATCCCACCCATATGGGTACTGGTTTGAGTCCCAGCTGCTCCACTTCCAATCCGGCTCTCTGCTATGGCCTGGGAAAGCAGTGGAGGATGGCCCAGGTTCTTGGGATCCTGTACCCACATGGGAGACCTGGAGGAAGCTCCTGGCTCCTGGCTTTGGATTGGCACAGCTCTGGCCTTTGTGGCCAATTAGAGAGTGAACCAGTGGATGGAAAAACTCTCTCTCTGCCTCTCCTTCTCTCTGTGTAACTCTGCCTTTCAAATATATATATATATATATATATACACACACACACACACACACACACACATGTATATACATATATATATGTGTGTGTATATATATTTTAAAAACCTTAGTGGGTTCTGCAAGATAAATTGTTTTAAAATAAACTTTATTTATTTTACAAACATGTTGTCATTTGGGGTTCTTGTACACTGTTCTGTTAAGCTACTTTCATGGATTCTCAAGAGTACCCTGTTCCTAAATCCAATTTGAAGAAAACGGACATATTCTGATCCTTGATAAAGCCAGCCTTATTAGGGTCTACCTAGTTTTAAAGTTGCTATATATATATTTGTAGCAAATTTTCAAGATGTGGTAAAAGGATAAAAAGATAAAAGATTTTGGAAGAATCATAATACATATTCAGCCAAGGACCCTAACAACTACTGGGGAAGACAGTATTGGGCTTCCAACAAGTCCTTGAGAGAGTCCTGGCCATTTATGAATACAGCATTGCAATAGTTGCTACTCAAACTCATGAGAATACACTGTTGAAAGGATATTTTGTCTTCAAGTGATAGATAACAGCTCCTTTCTCTTTCTTTTCCTTATTTTTTTTTACCTACATGTTTGTTTACATCCTGCCTTGTCTCCAAGCAATTTAAAATGCTCTACAAAAGTATATATTGTAAAAGTAAGAGGCAGTACAACTAAAATGCATAGGCACAGTCAGGTAGGAAAGTGAGATGGAGCCAGGAGTAAAGTTGTGATGCAAAACGCATGGCTTGAAGTTTATTAATGCTTGGTAGACGAAGATTACAAGCTTTCTTCTAATCAATGTGAAGAGGGGAAAGAGATGAGATCTATGAATCACAGTGTCCAGAAGGTTAAAGCTAACTAGTTGTTCAGAAAAACTAGTGGAGGATAAATGATAAGAACAAATTAGGATAATGTGTCAAAAGGGCAGTCAACTATTGCAAACCAATAAATTTTCTAGTAGTTAGAGATATTCACTTCTTTCTGAGGACTCATTGAATGAATAATTTTAAATGTCCTCTGTGGTCTATAATAGCCTTTGTGGGAAATCAATCAATCAATCAATGTATCAATCATCTATTTACTGATATGTAATAGCTCATGAAAAGTATATTTCATTCATTTGTGTGTTTCCAATCTATGTACCTTGTATTTAGCATCCAAGTGTGTGAAATTTCAAATGCAAGACACATACATTTATAGGCTGGTCATGGACCTGCTCAAATAAATGGCTTAAGTTTATTAGTGACTGATTTCAGCCGGCACCGCGGCTCAATAGGCTAATCCTCCTGCAGTGCCAGCACACCGGGTTCTAGTCCCAGTTAGGGTGCTGGATTCTGTCCCGGTTGCTCCTCTTCCAGTCCAGCTCTCTGCTGTGGCCCGGGAGTGCAGTGGAGGATGGCCCAAGTGCTTGGGCCCTGCACCATCATGGGAGACCAGGAGAAGCACCTGGCTCCTGGCTTCGGATCAGCGCGGTGCACTGGCCGTGGCGGCCATTTGGGGGGTGAACCAACGGAAGGAAGACCTTTCTCTCTGTCTCTCTCTCTCTCACTGTCTAACTCTGCCTGTTAAAATAAAATAGTGACTGATTTCTAAACGTGATCAATTCTAGAATAAATTAATGTGGAACATGAAGTGCCAGGAAAATCCAACAGACACTGGAGCAATACTTTTAGTGTATTCTTTATGATTTATTTTTTTAGAATGGGGATTTTCATGCAACCTAAATTTGTAGTTTCTGTTTGACTTATTTTTTAAAAAAATCATTCAGTATTCAAAAGTAATATTGAAATGTGTTACCTATTTGGGTGTTTTTATCTATTAACTTTCTCCAGTTGGTTTTTCCAATTAAAAGTACATTGATGCCACGTGGCATGTATTTTATGCTAAAACTACATACTTAGGAGAGAAATGTCAAAGTAGATTCAGGAAAAATACTATGAGTGACTTAACACTTTTCAGTGGTTCCAATCACTATTTCTAGCAGGGATTAATTTCTAAGATTTGGTTTTGTGTGTGTGTATAAAAAATTAATAGGCTTGTTTAGAACAGTTTTCAATTTAAAGAAAATCATTCAGATGCACAAAGTTCCTATAAGCTCCCTCTCCCCTTTCACACAGTTTCCTCTGTTATTAACATTATTAGCAATAGTGTGGTGCATTTGTTATAATTAATGAGCCAGTATTGATGTGTTATTATTAACTTAAGTTCATAGCATACATTAAGGTTTACTTTGTGTTAAATAGTGCAAATTGACAAATGCATAATGTCTTGTGTCCTCTGTTACCATATCATAACAGAACAGTTTCATCAATCTAAAAATCATTGATCTTTTTAGGGTCCATATTTCATATAGTTGAATTATACACTATGTAGCCTTTCATACAAGCTTCTTTTGCTTAGAAGTAGGCATGTAAGGTCTCTTCATGACTGTTGGTGGGTCGATAACTCATTTCTGTATATTGCTGAATAGTGTTCCATTGTAGAGATTAACCACAGTTTGTTTATCCTACTGAAGGATATTTTGATTGATTCTGGTTTTGAGGGTTATAAATAAAACTTGTAGAAATGTTCTCCACCTCTGGTTTCTTTGAAGACTTTGCCTTTGGTTTCCTCCAGTTTGAATAAGATATGTGTTGAAGTACATATTTTAGTATTCATCCTGTGGGTTGTTCTCTGAGCTTCCTGAACCTATGGATAGTATCAAAAATTTTAGAAAATCCTTGGCCATTAAATCTTCAAGTATTTTTTTTCTGTTAATATTCTGTTTCTAGAATTATAATTACACATTTTTATTACTTTGGAACTTATCGCACAATTCTAGGATATCCATTTTGGTTTTCCTTTTATTTTTTCATTGTTTTTTCTCTCCTCATTTCAGTTTAGGGAGTTTCTACAGATATTATCCTCCAGCTCACTGATTCTTTCTTTGGTTACATCTAGTAAATTGATAAGCCTGTAAAAGACATGCTTCATTTCTGTTTTAGTATATTTGATTTCTAGCATTTCATTTAGATATTTATTACAGTCTCCATCTCTGTGTTTAAATTATCCATCTCTCCTTACATATTCTTATTCCATTACTACTATTACCATAAAAGTCATGGTTATTTTTTAAATTCACTGTCTGATCATTCCAAGATCTGTGCCACATCTGAATCTGGTAATCTTTGTGTCTTTAGGCTGTGGTTTCCTTGCCTAAGTTTTAACATGGCCTGTAATTGTTTGTTTAAATCAGGACATGATATACTGAGTAATAGGAATTTGAAGTGATCAAATTCGAAATGTGAAGTTTTATATTAATCCACATAGGAGCTGGACTAAGTAATGTTTGTTAGAGCTGGAAGTGCCAGAGTCCTCAGTTTCCTCTAGTGCTTTTTATTTACTTGTTTCTTACCTATTTTTGAGTTTTCCTAGGAACTTCTCCTAAAATGCAGGCCTGCGTCTTGCAGCACCCTCAGTTGTAATCTGCTATTATTATACTTAGGACCTATTGATATGGCACTAAGCTACCGGGAAGTGGAATTTGTCTCTAATCTTGTGATTAATCTCAATATTGTATTTGGCTTAAGACCTTGGGCTGTGACCTTCTGAAGTTTTTCTTAACCCTGTTCTTTTCTTAGCCCTGTTCTTTTCTTCTGTTAGGTAGAACAAGAAAGCTGGAGATAGGGCTGGAGTTACCGAAGTTTCCTTCACACAAGCATATCAGGCTTTGGTGAAGTTGTGCCTTCGTTGAACAGCAGGCCCTTTTTATGGAGAATGCTCATGGTGGTTTTCAAAATCATTAGTTTTTTTCCCTCCCTCACCTGAAAAGAAAGGAATTTTTTTTTGGCTCTTCACTATGAGGACTTGGGTGGTAAAAACCCGTGGAAGTATAGGGAATCCATAAGTCTTGGGCCCCCATGAATTTTTCACTCTTAAGCTACTCTAGCAATTGATGAAAATTATTGTTGATAAATACTAGTTTATGGATCCCGTGGTTTCTGCTCCAGGTAAGTTGATCTCAGCTGTGATTCTTTATATTGCATGCCTCTGAATTCCATGGTGCATGTTTTGACTGACATCTGTACCCTGATGAATGGAAGAATGATTTGACTTTTGGTTTGTTCAGCTATTGTCTTGCTGTCGAGGATGGAAGTGATGATTTCCAAGTTCTTTACATGCCAGAGTTGGAAGCAGAAGTCTCCCAGCATCCAGCTGTCAAGGCTGAAGCATGTTTTTACATTTGCAAGGACTTCGCTATTAGACTGACCAACATTCCTATTCAGGCCCTGACATTTAATTAGACACATTACCTTGTATGAGTCACTTCACCTCTCGGAGCCTCAGTTTCCTCATAAAAGTAATTCCTATAAAAGTAATTCCAAACATGAGATTATGTTAAAGTGCAATCAGAGGACATACATGAGCAAGTTTAGCGTGGATTCTGGTGTGTACCTTGCAGGTACCTTATTCTCTCCTTTTCCATTAAAATACTCCTGTTTGAAAACAAGGATCATTTTGAGTCTAACCCATTCTGGGGCAATTATTCTGCTTCTTTTCAACTATTTGCCCTTCTTATTGTGCAGAAAAAAAAAAAGCTGCTACAAAAAAAAATTAACCTACTTCTATAAGGATTCTCTTACTCTAAATTACTTGAAAAAGATTTCATGGTTCATTTATTGCTCTCTTCTTCGAACTGCAAGTATACTCTCCTCTTTTTCTAATACCCACCCTACTGCTGACATGGTCCATAGAAGCTCATTTTCCTTCCCTCAGGATCTAAATACAGGAATACCAGCACCAAATTCTAAGGACTGTCATTTTGCTACAGTAATAGGCTGTATGCACTGGGGTAGTAGAAATGGTTGAACCATTGAAAGACAGGGAATAGCCTGAGTGTGCAGTCTGCCTATCAAACTACATCTGCAGAACTGTGTCCCTTTGTGAGCACCATAACTGAAGGGAAGACATTGACAACACTAGAGGGGGTCCAAATAGTGGTGGCCAGGGGTCATCTGGAAATCAAGGAACCTGGTTATATTAGGACTCCAGTGACTCAGTTTATTAGATCTATTTTCATGCATCTTTCTATATATTGTAGAAAGTTAGAGTATATTCTATTCAGTGTGAACTTTTTCATGATAACTCTGATGTTACATTGTTTGCTGCATTTCCCCCCCGGGCATAACTCTTGACATCTTCCTAGAAAAGAGACAGAGGAAAACCTCCCCAAGCTGAAGTATACATTATTATCTGACCAAAAAAAAAATATCAATGGACTGAACTTCTTTTCAGTAATTCTCACCCTCGATTTCATTTCATGAAATCTCAAGTTGCCAAGAAAAACTGAACACCACTTTTCACCTAGGAGCCTTTGCTTGAGCAGTCATGGTTTGATCTGTTGTAGTCATGGTTTGATCTGATATAGAAGTAAGGGCATGGGGGAAAAACACAGAGACATGCTACGTGAATTCTAAGCTATGGAAGTTGGAGCAGGGAGCACATGTGAACTTGAGGTTTGATATGAACCCCTAGCCCTTTCCCTCTGTATATGCATTGTTGTTCTCTCTGCAGAAGACTTTGTGATCTTCTCTAATTTTCTTTTTATATTGATCCAGCAGTTTAGTAACAGAAACTTTAAAAAAAAATAGGGCAACACAATCTATGGGATTACCATGTCATATGTCTTGCAGATTGGAGAACAAATCCACTCTGTAATTGATATAAAACTCACCTTGTAGAGAATTCATTTTTTGTGGTCTGGGTGATTAAGATCTACAGGGGTATCATCCGTGAAGCAGTCTTTTCCGTTTCCTTGCTTCATACTAGCCCCAGGGCCAAGCTGGGTGACTTTGGTTTGCAGGTCTATAGGCTGTAGTTTCTTCCAGTATATTTCCACTAGGAGAGGGGAGGCCAATGGGAAAATAATGAGTTTAAAATAGAACTTAACTTTATATGAAGCTTTTGAGAATATGTGTCTGAGGCCATCTAAAGTATAACCATCACTGAGCGACCCAAGTTTGTATTGATTCTTCTATTCTGTAGCTGTGTGACACTAGGAAACTGTTTTAACTCTGTCAAGCCTCAGGTTCATCATCTATAAAATGGAAATTTCGGCATCTAATTTAAAACATTGATGTAAAATATAGGTGTCGTGATATACTTGGGGATGTTTTATAAACTATAAGCCATTCAGCTTGTAAATAGTTCTAAGAAAAGGATGATGTATCATTTATCTCCATTCACCCAGCACTTATGTACCCTTGGAACCTAGCACAGAGTCTAGTATAAAGTAAGTAATTGCTGGCTGAAATTAACATGAATAAGTAGTTTTAAATCTCCACATTTCTGTTGATTTTAAATAATTTGGTGACTGTCTTGCTTTGGGCTACGTGATCTCTTGACTTCATCTAACTTATAGATTTTAAGTATTGAGAATAAAATAGTTTGTGGGCTTAGGAACATTGTTATAATAATAGCCATATAATAATAAGTAATAATAACCATATAATAAACCATACTAACAAACAAACATAGATCAAATGGTGGAAATGGAGATTGTTGCCCAGGGACAAAGCAAGTGTAATCAACACAAACTAGTTTCTTCCAGGGATGGTTACATGCTAGCTGCCCTGAGACCGATAGCCAAAACACGTATTCTCAAAAACCTTCGTGGAAAGATAAGGTCTATTTATTTTAAATTCATTGTTTTCTCAAATGGGCTTGGAAGCCCATTAGAATTGCACTGGCATCTGTTCAGCATTGCAGGGCATGTCAGAAGCCCAAGGGGAGAATGTAGGGAGCATGTTCCACCTTGTGAGGGGTCAGGGGCAGATGGTGATGGCACAACCTTGGGCCTATTTCTGCCGTAAATGACTGAAATGTTGGACTAAGTGATCCCAAGACACTGTTGGAGTACAGTCTCTCTAGGAGTCTGAAAGTAGTAATAATTTGATTGTTCAAGGCTCATGAATTGGCATCATTTGGAGTACATCTGTCATGGACTTTTGCACTTTGGAAGGAAATGAAAGACAATACTAAATTAATTTTAAATATCTTGGGAAAATGGATTATTTTTGTTTGTTTCTGAGCTCTGTTTTATTTATTGAAAAGCCTATTGTGGTTGAATTTCCTTCTCTAATATAAATGTGCAACTCTTTTATTATTTGTGATAATTTGTGCCTGGAATGTTTCAGTTTAGAGAAAATGAGATGGTGGCATTACCACTTTCTCTCTCAAACCAGTGACATTGATTGGGCCTTATGCCAAGGGGTTGGGGCGGCAGATGTAATCATGAATTTGTGGTCTCTGCAGAGTAGATAAGGCTTCTGAGCCACGTGGAAACTAAACTTACCAAAGAACCTTAGTGGTTACCCTTCCAGATGTTCACCTGTAAATAGTAGAGGTGTTATTTTCAATATCAGATGTATAGATAAGTGCATGGATTGTCTTTTCTGTCCAGATACCCATTTGGTGGATAAATTCCATTTCTAGGTCTGGCAATCTGTCCTATAGCTCCCTTTAAACTTTCCTGGAGAAAATCTACTGAAATGATTAAATTCATGATAGCTTTTATTCTTGGCTAAGGACTTGCCTCTCCTCTGGGGCTGAACAGGCTTAGGTTGTCATGCGAGTTTATACAGTATATAGTTTGTTGTCAAATATTTATCTCTGTCTAACAATGAAATGTCGTGAAATGCAGTTTCTTTTTAGCTGAATAAATCAATGAGAGAAAGAGAAATAACTTCTTATTTAGCCAATTTTTAATCAATATTTTCATGAAAGGCTGAAATGTTAACTGAATCCTGGCTTTTGTCATTTGAAATGTAATTTGTGTGTTTAAGAATTTATGTGCACATCATGGTTTGGGCTTCATGTTCATAAAGGAAAATTGATTTATAGGAGCAAACAATTGCAGGAGTAAAAGCAATGCCAGAATTGAATGTGAGTCAATTATTTAAGGCAAATGGGGCCTTAATCACCACAGCAATAGAGAAATCTCAAATTCAATTATACCATGGCTTTTCGTGCTTTAATTTGTGGTCATTTTTGTATCTCTTCTTACAGAGGCCTTTGAAATTGTTGTTCGCCATGCCAAGAACTACACCAACGCCATGTTCAAGAATAACTACCCGACCCTGACTCCACAAGCTTTTGAGTTTGTGGGTGAATTTTTCACAGATGTGTCACTCTACATCCTGGGTTCTGACATCAACGTGGATGACATGGTCAATGAATTGTTTGACAGCCTGTTTCCGGTCATCTATACCCAGCTAATGAACCCCGGTCTGCCCGAGTCAGCCTTTGACATCAACGAGTGCCTCCGAGGAGCAAGACGTGACCTGAAAGTGTTCGGTAACTTCCCTAAGCTGATTATGACCCAGGTTTCCAAGTCACTGCAGGTCACTAGGATCTTCCTTCAGGCCCTGAATCTTGGAATCGAAGTGATCAACACAACCGATCACCTCAAGTTCAGTAAGGACTGTGGCCGAATGCTCACCAGAATGTGGTACTGCTCTTACTGCCAGGGACTGATGATGGTGAAGCCTTGTGGTGGCTATTGCAATGTGGTCATGCAAGGCTGTATGGCAGGGGTGGTGGAGATTGACAAGTACTGGAGAGAATACATCCTGTCTCTCGAAGAACTTGTGAATGGCATGTACAGAATCTATGACATGGAGAATGTACTGCTTGGTCTCTTTTCGACAATCCATGACTCCATCCAGTATGTCCAGAAAAATGGAGGAAAGCTGACTACCACCGTGAGTACCAGTCTACAGCTGTCAGAGTAATTTGGCTTTATTAGGGTGGGGTAGGCTGGCCAGCAACAGGTATTGCTGGAGAAAAATGAAAACAAAAATTAGGAGTAGGCATGGATGATGGATAGACTGAATGAACTCGCAGAGCTGGACAGAACATTAGAGTACAGGCTAGAAACTCAAAAAACCTGGCTTTGAATTTAAATTCCGCCTATTTCCTTGCTGTGGAACAGCAAGGGGAGAGTCATTTTAGCTTTATGAGCTTCATTTTTATGATTTGTAAAATATAGATAAAATATTTTCTACTTGGGGATGGGCATTGTGGCTCAGTGAGTTAAGCCACCACTTGGGATGTCCACATTCCATATTGGAGTGCTGGTTTTGAGTCTAGACTATTCTGCTTCCAATCCAGCTTCCTGCTAATGCTCCTGGGAGGCAGCAGATGATGAGTTCCTGCCACCCATGTGGAATACCTGGATGGAGTTCTGGGCCGCTGGCTTCAGCCTGGCCTATTTCTGGATGTTGCAGGCATTTGAGGGAGTGAACCAGTGGATGGAAGGTCTCTTTCTCTCTGTGTCTCCCCCTCTGTCACTCTTTCACATAAATAAATAAACCAATAAACTTTTAAAAGATTTTTTTTCTTAAGAGGAATGTGTTAAAGCCGTTAATGTGTGTCTGGCACGTGGTAAGTCTTCAGTAAATGTTAGCTACTGTTACCATTATTGTCTGTTATCATAATCCTCATAACAACCCTATGAGGTTGGAGCTATTATCTCCATTTTATAAATGAGGAAACTGAACTGGGTGAAATTACGACTTGCCCAGGTATAGTAAGTAGAAGAGTCAGAATTCAGAAACTGATCAGGTCTGCCTGTAATTTAGTTATCATGGATTTTTCTGATTCTGATTTCACGCATGTGCTCTTAATCGTGTTTATCACATGAGCCTTTTGAGTAATGACTTTATTAAAAATACTTTTATTTATTTGAAAGGCAGAAAGAGAAAGAGAGAGAGAGAGAGAGAGAGAGAATGAATTTTCATCCACTGGCTCACTCCCCAAATAGCTGCAATGGCCAGGGCTGGGCCAGGCCAAAGCCAAGAGCTTTCTCCAGGTCTCCCACGTGGGTACAGGGGCCCAAGTACTTAGGCATCTTCCACTGCTTTCGCAGGTGCATTATCAGCAAGCTGGCTTGGAAGTGGAGCAGCCAGACTCTAACCAGCACCCATGTGGGATGCCGGCACTGCAGGTGGAGGTTTAACCTTCTATGCCACAGTGCTGGCCCCTTGAGTAATGATTCTGAGCACTGGATACGCATCTAGAACCCACTAAGTAAATCTACACAAGAACATAAGCAAGGCAAAACATGCATGTTCCCTAATGGTTGTGTTTGCACACATGATTAAACCACTGTAGACCTGATGGGATTTGTGATGCGGGAGGGGCAGTTCTGTAAGTGGGGCAGCTTGGTTTCTGTCACACATTATTAGAGACCTACAAGTTTTCTCGGCACCCTCTTCCACTGCAGATCAGAACATACAGCCGAGGGCCAGGAGCCAGATCCCCCTGAGATAGTGACTGATTCCTGAATCTTGCTAGCTTTGTACGAGGAGGTACTTTGTTGAGCTCCTACTGCCCCTCAGTTGCTCTGCTGGCTAGTTCACATAACACTATTTCACAGTAACCATGAGATAGGACCTCATAAAGTCCCCATTCTACACATAATAACTACTTTGCCGCCCATAGGAAAGCTACTTAGGTGGGAGGAGCTAGGATTCAAATCTAGGCTTGCTTGGCTTGGTTGACTCACATCCTTAACAGTGCAGCTGCTGTGTGCTCTGAGCTGTTGCTTATCCAGAATGCAGAGGGATGATTGGGCCAGTGAGCCTTGTCTGAAAACTCTGGCTGTTCAAAATGATAGGGGTAATTGGTTTCTTCAGTGAATGCGACTAGGAAAGAGGATAGAAATGATGCAAGCCTCGACCTGGCTACTTAGGGAACTGCTCTAATTGCCCAGTTCACAGTCTCAGCTGTTTCAAATACATTTGCTTAGAAAATATTTTATAATAAAATGAATAGAAATATTTTATCCAACAATGGTCTTCTCCAAGGGCTAATCATTCCCTTGACTGCTTTTTAATTTGAGGTCAGGTTCTAGGACCTTATGCAAAAGTAAATCTCACAGAATTAGAAAAACAAAAAGTACATTCAGTGTTCCTTCACTTAAAAAAACTGACTGATGAACCACTATGTGTCAGACACAAAGCAAGAGTTGCAGAGGTGAGGAAATGTCTTCAGGAAGAGGAAACATAAGGAGACAATATTGAAGACAGCATTTGTGAGTGTTTAAAGATTGCCTCTCATATCTGTTACTTGGCAGCAACATGACTGGTGTTGAAAACATGTGTCCTCCTTGGGTGCTTTTAAACCCAAAAAGTCAGATGGGAAGTTGGCAAGGAATTAAATGCACAGCTCTGATCAGGTGTTAGGCATGATGGTTTATTTGGTAAACATTTTTTAGGCATCTGCTTGTGCATGGCACTTTATGAGGTGCTGGCTATTCAGAACTACCCAAGACATAGTTAAGTCTTGAAAATGTCACAGTCTGGTTGGCAGACAGATGTGTAACTGAATAAATTTCACCATGGCGAGCTTCTGACTGCAATGTGAATGTCGGAAGGGCCGTGAGAGATTAGCTAGCCCAATCCCACTGATTTTCAAATGAAAAAATAAAGTTCAGGGAGGCTTGCCCAAAGTGCTGTAATTAATGGGAGTGCCAGAAGTAGAAACCAGGGTGTTCTTCTGCTGCAATCTAATCATCTTTCTGCCCTACCTGTCTGTCCCCCATTAGACCTTTCCAGACTTTTGCTCTACAGGTTTCATGAGAATTTTTGCAAAGACAGAGTGAGCTGAAATAAATTGAATCTTTAGGTTTCTGAACCTGCTACCTCTTAGGTATGTGTGTGCATGCACTTGCCTGCACAGCACACTTGCATTTGTGCAAGGGGAGTGCATCTCATGTCATTATCATTCAGGAAGAAAGGGCCTTGGCTGTCAAGAGGTGCTCAGTGATGCAGTCCCTTTCTGTTTTGGCCATTAAGGGCCTGATTGCTCCCAGCTCCCAGCTGCTTATGAGAGTGTGAGTCTGCCACCCCCAGGGAATGCCTGAGCTAAACCAGAAAGCATATGTCAACTCTGCCTTGTTCCTGTTTTATGATCACCGAGTCTAAGTAATATGTACGAAATGGTGGGGGAAGGGGGGGAGGATCATGGGCAAGGTGCGACCCTGCGTATATTCTGTATGGGCCCGAAAGGGGCTGAGCCATTTATGGGGGTGCTGAGTAGACTGAACAACTCTGTTTATGTTAACAAAGCCACAGAATGCCCCAAAGCAAAAGCTGATTTAAAACTAAAGCTTTAATGAGATTCTGCTGTAGCACCCTCACCTTCCTGTTGTGGTAAAACATGAAAACCCTGCCAGGCAGTTGCACTTGTGGTTTAGTTTGAGTCAGCGACTTCTTGGAAAAATATGTCCTTCTGAGCTCTGTTGGCAGAGCCCTTTTAGCGAGTTAGAAGATGTGCTTTGAGGTCACTGTCACTCGGGGATGCTGCCTGTTTGTTTTGGTGACTACCATCCACATCAGATTTTGAAGGCCCTTATGATCTTCTTAGTAGCTGTGCACTGTTACATGTTTACATCTACGATTTGTTAGTGCCTTACTTCCCCCTAGGGTCGTTCTCACTACTGCAGGCTACTAAGTGTGAATGTTGGGGCGTTGTTGCTGGTAGTCCACCTGCAGGTGGTAAGCTTACAGTTCCCAAATTTGGCTCATCATCATCATCATCATTATCAGAGCAACTTGTTAAACAGATTCCTGAGTGTACCCAGCAGATTCTGGTACACAGGTTTGTGGGGAGACGAGAGAATCTGTCATTTACAAAGTGCCACAGTTGATTCTCATGTTTCCTTGAGAGAAAATCCATTTTCCTTGTTTGGAAGATAAAGAAAATAAGGGCCAGAGATTGGGAGTGAATGGCCTAAATTCCACTGGTTGGTAGTGGAAACATAGGACCTCAGACTCTTTTTTTTTTCTTTCTTTTTTGTTATTTTTTAAAATTTTATTTGTTATACAAGTTTCATGTATCTCATATATACAGAATTAGGAACAAAGTGATATAAATTTTTTTAAAGATTTATTTGTAGGTCAGAGTTGCAGAGAGAGAGGGATCTTCCATCTGCTGGTTCATTCCCCCAGGTGACCACAATGGCCAATACTGGGGCAGGCTGAAGCCACGAGCCAGAAGCTTCATCCAGGTCTTGCACATGGGTGGCAGGGGCCCAAGCACTTGGACCATCTTCTGCTGCCTTTCCCAGGTGCATTAGCAGGAGCTGGATCAGAAGTTGAACAGCCGGGACATAGTCTGGTGCCCATATGGAATTCCGGTGTCACAGGCAGTGGCTTTACCTGCTATGCCACTATCCCGGCCCCTCAAAATCTTTTTTTAAATTAATTAATTAATTTGAAAGGCAGAGTTACAGAGAGGGAGGGAAAGACAGAGAGATCTACTATTTGCTGTTTAACTCCCCATATGGCTACAAGGGCTGGGACTGGGCCAGGCTGAAGCCAGGAGCCTGGAATTTCATTCAGGTTTCCCACATGGGTAGTAGGGCCCAAGTACCTGGGCCATCTTCCACTGCATTCCCAGGTCATTAGCAGGGAGCTGGATTGGAAGTAGAGCAGCAGGGATGTGAACCAGCACTCATATGGGGTGTTGGCATTGCAGGCAGTGGCTTAACCTGCCACAATGCCAGCCCCAATCTCTAATTCTTGATCTGTAAAATGGGTGTGATATAAGGGGATTAAATGAAATGATGGGTTCAGGAACATGACAAATACTTGCTAAAGTCATTCCAGAATTCTTTCATGCTGTTCCAAGTTCCAAATGGACAATGGGGATTTCTTAAAATTATTTTTAAGTGTCAAGATCTTGTAATACATTTTAATCCAAAGAAAGTGAATAGGAGTAGTGTGTGAAAATGTGTGTGTGTGCACGTGCATGTGTGTGTAGGAGGGAAGAGGAAGGAAGGAAAGAAATTTTGTACTGAAAAGTCCAAGAAAATATTAATGAGGGATTGTAAATAGATCCATTTTGATTCTTCATATACATTTTCAAACTGGGATAAATATGTTGGCTGCAAGTGAGAATTGAGTGGAACTTTAATAGTACTTAGGTGAAAATACCATTAGTTTATGTGTACATTATTCAATTTCACATCTTATACCTTGAAGCAACTACAGATACATACAGTTTCCAATACATATGTTTTCTGCATTGTGAATACTACTGCTTCTTTTTAAAATATAACTACTGGAGGCTGGCATTGTGGTGTAGCAGGTAGCCTGTGACACTGGAATCCCATATGGCAACAGTTCCAGTCCTGGCTGCTCCACCCCAGATCAGCTTCCTGGTAATGACTTTGGAAAAAGCAGTGGAAAATCACCCAAGTGTTTGGGCCCCTGCACACACATGGGAGACCTGGATTAAGATCCTGACTCCTGGCTTCAGCCTGGCCGAGCCCTGACCATTGCAACCATCTGGGAAGACAACCAGTAGATGGAAGATTAATGTCCTTTCTCCCTCTCCCCTGCCTCTGCCTCTGCCTCTGTCTCTGTCTTTCCCTCTGTCTCTGTCTCTCCCTTTGTCTCTCCCTCTGTCTCTTCTGTCTCTCTCTCTGTCTCTCCCTCTGTCTCTCTCTCTTTCAAAATAAATAAATCTTTAAAACAATAAAGTATAACTTGCTATTCCAAAAACTGTATTGATTGGCGCTGCCATATCCCAATGTATGTACTATGTGCATACCTAGTTCACGTTTCTTGTATAATTCATGCATTTATTTCTTAAAAGATTTATTTGAAAGGCAGAGTTACAGAGAGAGGGGGGGAAGACAGATCTCAGCATTTCTCAACATTAGTGCTTCCTCTCAGAGTTTCATTATCTTGTCTTGTTATATGCTTCACTTAATGTTTTTGCAAAATTGCACCCTTTTCTACCTCCACTCTCTCTCCATTTTTTTCTTCATTGTGAAGTTCATTTTAGCACTATCTGAAAGAGTATTCATTTACTGGAACATCTGTTGAGCATCTAATTGTGGAGGCACTATGATGGACACTGAGGGTTGCAGGGAGTGGAAAGGGGACCACGATTCTGTCGCTGCTGTCAGAGATTGCTGGGTTAGTAGATGGCAGACCTAGCACTCAAATTCGGCTCTGACTCCCAAGCTCATGCTCTTAACCATTACTCTATATTGCTCTCCTCTCTCATATAGTCCCACTCTCTCTCCACCAGAATCTTCATTCCCCAAACACGAGCTAAATAGATTTTTATTGTGTTATTTAATATCCTGTATTACTCCCTCCTGTTTTTCCAGCTGCATGATCAGTTTTTGAATTCATTCTCCCTCCTTAGAGACTTTTGCTCTAGTATTTCCCCGTGAAGTACTAAAAACCATGAAGATTTTTCATCTTCGTAACACTTAAAGGCACCGAGTAGTTTTTAGGTGAGGGGGATGTTTGTGCAGGTGATGGAAGATGCAGTCGCGCAGGCGGCTGACTTTGCCGAGAAGCGATGCGAGCAGAGCCGATGGTGAAGAATAGGTTATCTTCTAGTTGCAGTGTTGAGTATCTGCTCATTGGACTGATACGGTGTTTATTTTTTTTAAATGCATCTGCCTTTGATTCCAGACATTCAGAGGACATCCAGATCTCTGATATAGACTTTGTTTAGTTAACATTGCCTAGTGCGAACCTAACATACTGTGGTATCCAGGTACATCCATTTCCTTTGCTAGGATTTCTGAAGATAGCGCCAAAGACAGTATTTATTTAGGTGTGCTAGGAAGCTCTGGGGAAAATTCTCTGTTGATGCTCAATAATAATTCACTCTATCAAATTCTTATATTTGGCTGTCAGCGTGAGTGACTATAACTCATCAGAATTTCCAAGATTAGCCTCACCTTCCTCTCCGCTTTTGAAGGCCGAGGTTATTTCTCAGGTGTCAGAATGTCAGTGTCTTTCTCCTTGTGCTATCACCTTGGGCTTTCATTTTTTAGTCTCAGATAGAGATACCTTGTCTGAATTCATGCATGCTGCTTTCAGTACCAAGTGATTGGAAAGTGATAAGAACAAGTAAATGGCTCACTACCTAATTAGTGTCTCAGGTCTGCATCTAGAACTGCAGGGAGTGACATTGTGTATGTGAGATCCATTTCTGGAAAGACAAAAATGTTTACAGGCTGCTGTCCATTTTTTCAATTCACTATGCAAGCAGCCAAGCAGCTTTCATGATTTTGTGGAGGAAAGATACTTTAAAAAAATACAAAAGAGGGGGCAACGTTGTGTTGCAAGGGGTTAAGTGTCCCTGTGTCCCTGGCACCCCCTATGGGCACCAGTACATGCCCTGGCTGTTCCACTTCCGATCCAGCTCCCTGCTAATGTACCTGGGAAAGCAGCAGCAGATGGCCTAAGTGCTTGGGTCCCTGCAACCCTCATGGGAGACCCAGATGGATTTCCAGACTCCTGGCTTCATCCTGGCCCAGCCCTGGCCATCCCAGCCGTCTGGGAGTCTTTCTCTCTCCCTCTCCCTCTCCCTCTCCCTCTCCCTCTCCCTCTCCCTCCCTCTCACCCTCCCTCCCTCCTTTTCTCCCTTCTTTTGTAACTCTGCCTTTGAAATAAATCTTGAAAAAAGAAAAAGTGGCACTGCTTTGGGGAGCAAAAGGTTCATTTCAGGGCAAGTTTCAAAAAGTGGTCATACAAGAAAGCTTTTAAAAATGTTTAACCCTGAAATTGTGTGTGTATGTATGTATATACACACACATATATACATACACACACATATAATGGCTCATATGAGGCAATGTGGTGGTCTCTTGTTTTTTAAAGATGTATTTATTTATTTGAAAGGCAGAATTCAAGAGAGGCAGAGAGAGAGAGAGAGAGAGAGGTCTTTCATCTGCTGGTTCACTCCCCAAATGGCCACAACGGCTGGAGCTGTGCAGATCTGAAGGCAGGAGCCAGGAGCCTCCTCTGGGCCTCCCACATGGGTGCAGGGACCAAAGGACCTGGGACATCTTGTACTGCTTTTCTCAGGGCATAGCAGAGAGCTGGATGGGAAGTGGGGCAGCCGGGACTTGAACCGGTGCCCATATGGGATGCTGGCACTGCAGGCAGTGGCTTCACCCTCTATGGCACAGTGCCGGACCCATGTGGTGGGCTCTTGACTCTTCTAGAATTGCTTGCCTTTGCCTTGGCAATAAGTGGCAGTATGATGACTAGTTGCTTACATGTTGAGTCTTTAGAAAGAAGTTGTATCTCTTTTCTGTGGTCAATGGACTAATGTGGCAGAAGCACATCCTCAAGAACTGTGAAAGATCTTAAGTTTTTTTTTTTAACCATAATTGTAAATTAATGTTAGACTGCCCCACTTTGCTGGATGCTAGTTAAAAGTAGAAGACTCTTGGGTCAGAGATAAAGGGCCATTTGTTTTTTGGCAGTAATCACAGTAGCCCAATCCCCAATCCCCAATTCCCAGAGGCTAAGACAAAAAAGGGTTGGGTGACTCCTGCACACGACAGCAAGTTACATTATAGGAGACGAACTCTGCGAAAGCAAAGTTTTTATAATTGGTTGTAAGGCCACCTGCCCTTTTCTCTGAAGGGAAACACTGTCTTTGTCTTCCATGGCTATTTCAAACAAAGGGCACTCAATGCGTGTGATCGCAAGACAGGCAAAAGTACCAGAGGTCCGTGGAAAATTGTCTTCTTACTCATGGCTCCCCACCCTTGATGGCTCTAAGAAAGTCTCAAATTGAAATGCATTTGGAAGGTCAGACAAGGACATTAGTGGTTAGTAGAACACAATTAGCAATCTCGCCTTGGCCAAAAGGCGGGGCTGTGTGCCACCTGTTGGAAGGTAGCAGACAACACAAGCAAAGACAGAACAGGAGCTGTTTGCTCAGCTCTTCAGAGACTGCTTTACAAAGAAAGTATCAAAGGAGCACTTGATTGTGGTCTCTCATTAGGAGTAAACTCTGCTACTTGGGGCCTCCAGCTATAACTCTATTTCTCTCTCTCTCTCAGTCTCTAAGCTATCGTTTCCTTTCTTGCTTGTTCAAGCTGTGGAGTTGAAAGTTCTGTGTTGCTAAGTGACTTGGCTGAAGGCAGTTTTCTCTTTTATTACACTTCTAAGGTGAAGAATGTGATAACCACAGGGCAGTAAGCAGATGCTTATTCACGTCTGCTGGGAGTGACTTGGAGCACTGATTCATCCTCCGAGAATAATTCAGAAAAGTTCGGAAGTCAAAGATATTTGCCCAAGTGGGCGGAAGTCCAGGAAGACCTCCCTATGACCTGATACTCTGAGAACCTGTGTGCTCCCAGGACAACAGCGAGGAAGTCTAAAAGACTAGGTTATATTTTGTTTGTTTTACTTTGGGTGGCCAGAGAATTAGAGTACAATGAAAGTACCCCCTTATGTAGTGAGGGCAGAAAACCCCTGGATGCTTGCTCTTTTCATTGCAAAAGCTGAGCTGCCTCAGAAAAGATCCGATTCCTTTTTCCCTACTTGAAATATGGTTGTCTTGGCAAATGTAGTGAGAGGCATTCACTCGCAATAGCTCCGCAGGTAACCTTGGCTCACTCGCTTCTTCTGTTGGTGCATTTGGCTGTCTTGCTTGGGTCTCTGGCCTAGAATGCTCCTAACACGGGCCATTCCTTGAAAAGATCAGTCCTCCCACTCTCACGTACAAACCGCAAAACACGTTTTGAAGGCCACAGACACATTTTTAATGAAGTTGCGCTGTGACTGAAGTCATTTCTTCAAGGGGAGGGAGGGGATTTAATATTTGTTGTAATAAAGAGTCGCACAGAAGACCAAGTTGAAGGAATTCTGGGCCGATATCTTCCAGTGTGTTGCAGCTTTTGTAAGCTAGAGTATCAACTTCACCATTGGCAACAGGCACATTTGCTGAGTGCTGCGCACCGCACTGGGTCTGGACTAGTTTACCATTCCTTTCCTAGCTGGGAGAATGTTAATGGGGTAAAACAAATAACCTTTGTGTTGGTGAAAGTGCAGATTTCTTAATGTCCTTTCAAAATGTCCCCTTTGGGAAGTACGGAATCCAACCAGGCTGCTTTCTTACTTCATACAGAGGTTGGGGGAGGCAGGAGGGAGGTGCTGCTGCCTCCTTATTACCCAATTCAAATCCTTTCTGAAAAATATTCAGCAAGTGAATTAATTTTTCCCTTTTTCATTCTGCTCAGAATGCCTAAAACAGATAAAGTAGGAAACGGAGTCATTATATTTGGGAGCTGTCTATTATCATTTACTGACTGAGAGCCTATCTAAGCCTTACTGCTTTTTGCAGATAATTAATTTTGTTCCTAAATGTAGGAAAGAATGATTGTAATCAGTATGTTTGTACTTTCAGCCACAAATAGAGCCCATCAAAGATATGCAGTACAAATAAACCTCATAAAATATGCAGCCCGAGCGCTGCTTGAAGTTAATGTGCTTTTTTTTTCCCCAAAGAAAAATTTTGTATGTATGATTTTTTAAAGTCATTCTTGGTATTCTTATATAGTTAATAGATGGATCTTTCCTTTCCTTTAACTCAAGCCCAGGCCTGGCATTAGTTTTATCATTAAATCTCATGTAGCAGAGCTCAAGGAGACTTTGATTTGGCACAGAAGTCAACTCATCAACATACACACATTTTGGCATTCTGGGAGTAGATTTTTCTTATGATTCCAGAAAATTATGAATGATCAGATCTAAGTTAGAGGCTCGGTTTCATGGGGTGAAATCTAAGAACACAGTGTTTGTGAAGGAATTCAGGACTCCCTGTGAACTTTTGTGGAAACCATGTGCCTTTTTATTCCAGCAGCCTGTCCCCCCACCTCTGGCTAACCCTGACTCTTAAGCATATCCCTTCTCCCTCTTCAGAATCGGACCTTACTCTATGTGTCATTGTCAGGGTCTGCACGTAATGGTGGGGAACCTTTATTCTTTATTCAGGGGCCATTTGGATATGTATAATACCATTCACCAGCCATACAAAATTATCAACTTAAAAATTTGCCTAATATAGATTTGTTGAATTTTGAGGCCTGACTTCTGTTGCCTTGGCAGTGCCAGACCAAATAATTTAGTGAGCCCCATATGGCCCACGGATCAGATGTTTGCCAGCCCTGGTCAAGTGTTGCTCTTTGATCGTGGTTGATTCATCATAGATAACCCATTTCTGCTTCTATAGTTCTCTAATATGTTTCTTCTCTAGAAAAACAAATTCACTTAGCAACATTATTGATTAGCAGAAAACTCTTTTAGAAGTGTTATTTATCAAGCAAGGTAGACCTAAGTCAATGTTATGCAGTTGTAGGGGTGACTATGTAGATGTACGTGGGACTTCATGAAATCACCTGCTTTGTCTCATAAGATATATAAAAGCCGCTATAATCCAGAAGTTGTACTTTGGAAATTTATATTTATTAAATAAATGTTGAAGAAAAAAAGATATATAACAACATAAGTTAAGAGATCATGATTTTGATATAGTATCTCTGCCTCCAGGCTAATGTCTTTGGAAAACCAACTTCTCAGTGTCCATTTCTGTAGAAAGAGGATGGTGATGATGAGTGACTATTCAGAACCTGCTGTGCCTCACATACAGTTCTAAGCTGTTTACATGAATTAACTCATTTAATGATTATAAAAATCCCAATGAGGGGGATTATCATTATTGCCATTTTCTTAGTTAAAGAACTGAAGCAGAGACTTGGAATGAGGTACCAGCTACATGGCTGCATCCACTGCTTTCTATTTCAGGAGCTCCTGAGAGGCATCTTTTGCCCAGGGACAAATTGAGTCTGAGAATACATGGGTGGCTCCTGTCCTTGTCTGGAAGTGAACCCAGACTGACTCAGTTATTGGCAATGAGGCAAGACGGGGGCCAGAAGTTGCTGAGGTTCTTTTATTTTTGCCTACTCTGTTTATTATTCATCCTGTTTCCTATATGTGGCCTTGATAATTGTATGGAAACTTCCAGTGGGCTTAGCTTTTCTTCTCTGCTTTTCCTCATACTTAAATTAATTAATCGTACTTAGATTTTTGTAAATCTTATTGGAGTTCAGGCTTCTCTCTACCCCCTGGATCAAGACCTATTGGACTCACCTTAAAAAAAGAATGAAAAACCCATTCTTGATGAAGTTAGTTTTAGAAGATTGTTTATAGGGGCTGGGAGGGATGGAAGGGATAGAAGATTGAACTAAAAATACAGGGGGATCTGAGTGCGGTTCATTAATTTGATAAATATCCTAATACACAATATTAATAATAGGAGAAGCAAGATGTGGGGTTTATGGGAACTCTCTGGATTACTACCTCACATTTTTTGTCTCGTAAATTAAAACTATTTGGAAATAGAGTTTTGGTAGTTTAAAAGATATATGGAGCCAACATTTTCTTTCTTTTGGATCAGAAATCCAAAGAATTCTAAAATACCAAGTGCTGGGACTGGTGCTCTGGCATTATAGGCTAAGCATCCACCTGTGGCTCCAGCATTCCATATGGGCGCCAGCTTGAGTCCTGGCCACTCCACTTCCAATCCAGCGCTCTCTATGGCCTGGGAAAGCAGTGGAAGATGGCCCAAGTCCTTGGACCCCTGCACCTGCGTGAGAGACCTGGAAAAGGCTCCTGGCTCCTGGCTTCGGATTGTCCCAGCTCTGGCCGGTGCAGCCATTTGGGGAATGAGCCAATGGATGGAATACTTTTCTCTGTCTCTCCCTCTTTCTGTCTATAACTCTACCTCAAATAAATAAATGAAGAAATCTTAAAAAATACCAGGTGCTGGGCTTTCCTCTTCCACATTAAACCTTGTAACTATCTCTTCTCAAACATGAAGGGTATTCCCTATTAACTGAGTTTCTGATTTAGTCAACTGCTCATTCCCCTTAAGAAATTCTTAATGCAGAATGAATGGATTTCTTAATTGTATCAACCTCCTAGCAGAATCTTTTTGAATTGAGAACACTTTAAATCATCTTTGAAAAGTCTTTTCACAAGTTTTCTAGACATAAAGTACTCTAGACTAAAAAAAAGCACACAAAAACCAGGAAACTAGATTAGTGCCCTTGATCTCATCATAAATAAATTAATAATTGTGACAAATTGGTATAATCAAACTTGACAAATAAAGCTATAGAATCCATGTTAGATTTCCTACCAATATGAAAATGATATTAACAGTCCCCAGATCATAGAAGGTAAAAGAATATAAACTGCTGGAAACATTTCCCCCACACATCTGTGTTTATCAAATTCCAAAGTCTGTTTCCTCCCCTCCTTTTTCTCCTGAATCTGTAATACAATTAATGCATGACTCAAGCTACTTTGCTCTGAAAGGCTCCATTCAGAATCAGCTCAGCTCTGGTTATCATTGACCAAAGTCTCTAGGAGATACCAGGAATAACAAATTACAACAAACATTCATTTCCAATAGCACCAGAGAGATTTTTAAGAACAAAGCTTTTGAGATGGAAGGTTGAGTTAATATCCTGCTCTGGAATGGGGGATCATCTTGACATTACAAAGAGCAGAGTATGACAAGATTGTGTGATTTGGTAAAAAGAACTTGGGTTTCAGGAGTTAGGATATGACTTTCTACTCAACCCTTCCTTATAGCAGAGCTCCTGGGCAGATTGCATAATCTTTCAGAGCTTTAGTTGCTTCATCTATAGAATGGGAATAAAAGGGCAACATCACAGAACTACCATGAAAATTAGCAATAATGTGTAGCACCTAGAAACACTGTAAAACCTGACCTATAACATGTGCTCTGAAGCACAAGAACCTTTTCTTCCTCGGTCTTCCCTTCCAAGGGGCATTCATCTTTGGGGATCTCTCATGAACAGCACTATCATTGGTTTATACGAATATTTACCAAGCTCCTGTGATAAACGTCCTATGTCAGCTGGCAACACACATATCAGGAACTAGCTGGGTTGCAACAGAATTTCTGGATTTTGTTTCCTTAACATTAAGATGGTGCTTCCAGGTGAAGCTGCTCATCCAGGTACTTCTCCCCAGGACTTGAGGTTCCTGTCAATCTTTGCATTTAGGGGCCGGCGCTGTGGCTCACACGGTTAATCCTCTGCCTATGGCGCTGGCATCCCATATGGGCGTCAGGTTCTAGTCCCGGTTGCTCCTCTTCCAGTCCAGCTCTCTGCTGTGGCCTGGGAAGGCAGTGGAGGATGGCCCACATCCTTGGGCCCTGCACCCGCATGGGAGAACAGGAGGAAGCACCTGGCTCCTGGCTTCAGATCGGTGCAGCGCCAGCCGTAGCAGCCATTTGGGGGGTGAACCAACGGAAAAGGAAGACCTCTCTCTCTCTCTCTCTCCCTCTCTGTCTGACTCTGCCTGTCAAAAAAAAAAAAAATCTTTGCATTTAGAGGTTGATGTGGTTTTACAAGTGTATTCAGCCTGTATGGCTGTAGGCCTCTTTCTCCATTTGCCAAACTCTTGCCACTAATAACCCGGAGAATCAATCATGTGCCCTCAGACGCACAGGTAGATTGATTCCCAGCTAGAAAGAGCAAGTGGAACACACAGGTTTTCTAGCTCCTCACAGTGGTCTTCACAGAAGACCCATGAATAAAGGGCGATGTGATATAACTGGAATTCCTGACGGGGGTTTTTTAGCATTCATCTTCTTTTGCTTGGCTTTAGTGTTGAAATCCTTAGGAGTAGAGGGAGAGCTCAAGCTGTGTTTATTGCTTCTTTGTTTGGGAGTGTGAATTGTGCAGTACAATGCTAAATTGCTTTTGCTGGGTACCACTGTTAAATGATGATTAAATTTTAAGTTGGTATAAAAATGAATAGATGTCGATTATATGTCTTTGGGATAATTTAATGAGATCCTCCGGTTTTAGATATTAACCTTTTATTAGATGCCTAAGTGTTCATATCTGTACTTGTATGTATTGCTGTCTCAGTTTTTGCTCCTTTATAATGAAAGACCTTTCTGATTCTTGGGATTTGGGTTATCACTCTATTTCTTTGATAGGAAGAAAATGAGAAAGCAATGGGGGAAGAAGTGAAGGGAGTTCAAGGGAAGCACAAGGAACATGGGAAGTGAAGCAGACCATTTTGAAAATGATTTTTTCCAGTGTAGGTCCTCGCAGTATTGACTTAATATAATCATTGCCTCACACTAGTACAATACTAATGTCACAAACTGTAGATTTTTAAAAATACAGAGAAAACATATTATCTCAACTATGATTTATTTGCTTTTTCAATTTTTTATTTTTAAATTTTGGATTAATATGTAATACTGGCACATTTCAAAGGGATAGAGCACAGCATTGCCATACGTATACACAGGATAAAGTGACAATACTAGAGAGCTGGCATTTTCCATTTCCGTGTCTTTTCTTTCTATTTGCATCCTGCAAGCACCTCTGTTGCATTTCTTTAATCAGAATATAATACATCATTATGATCCATAGTCACCTCCCTGTGCTACAACACACCAGGACCTGTTGCATTCACCCTACCCTGTGTTATTATCAATTATCCAGTCTCTTTCTTCCCTTTCTTTTACCCTTCCCAAACATGCATTATTTGTCTTCCTGTGTCTGGATAATTTCATGTAATATAATCTCCAATTCCATTCATTTTGCTGCAAACGTCAGGATTTCATTAGTTTTTATGTCTGAATAAAATTCCATTGTGCATATATACATTTTTGTTAACCATTCACTCATCAATGGATACCTAGATTGATTCCATATCTGGGCTATTGTGAGTAGTGTTGCAGTGAACATGGAAGTGCTGATACCTCTTTCATATGCTGATTTCACTTCTTTCAGATACATACTGAGAGGTGGGATAGCTGGATCATACAGATCTATTTTTAGTTTTTTCGAAGAGCCTACATACTGTTCTCCACAATGGCTGCCCTAATTTGCATTTCCCCAATAGTGTATAAGGGTTCCTTCTTTACATATCCTCGCCAGCATGTGTTATTTATTGGCTTTTTGATGACAGCCATTATAACTGGAGTAAGATGATACTTCATTATGGTTTTGATTTGCATATCCCTGATGGCTAATGATATTGAGCATTTTTTATGTATTGATCATTTATATTTATTATTTATTTGAAAATCAGAGTTATGAGGGTGGGAAAAGACAGAGAGAGGTCTTCTCTCTGCTGTTTCACTTCCCCAAGTGGCCGCAATGGCCAGGGCTGAGCCAGGCCGAAATCAGGAGCAGGAGATTCATCTGGATATGCCACAATGATGGCAGGGGCCGAAGCACTTGGGCCATCTTCCACTGCTTTTCTTAGGCCATAAACTAGGAGCTAGATTGGAAATAGAACAGCTGGCACACGAGTCAGCATGTACCCACTATGCCACAACCTGGCACCTTGTATTTATTTGTTAACACATTCATTTGTTTGTTTGTCTGAAAGGCAGAACAACAGAGATAGGAAGGGGCAGATAAAGTGATCTTCCACCCTCTGGTTGATTTCCCCAAATGCTGACAACAGCCAGGGCTTAGCCAGGCTGAAGCCAGGAGGCAGGAACTACATCCAGATCTCCCGCATGGGTGGCAAGACCCTACGTACTTGGGCCATGATCTACTGTCTCCAAGGCACATTACCAAGAAGTTGGATTGGAAGCAGAGTCAGGACTTGATCTCAGGAACTCTTATTATGGGATACGGGCATCCCTAGCTTTGGCTTAACCTGCTGTACACAATGCCTGCCCCAAATGTATTTCTTCTTTGCTTTTTTTTTTTTTTAACTCAAACTTCAGTTTTAGTATGGGAGATTACCATTCTCCTCTTCTTGTTTCCTAGTATACAAATTCTTACATAGGATAGTATTTAATTTTTCACTTGAATTAAGCTAAAGATGTTTAGGATTCATCCTTGCAATAGACAGAAGCCATGGTAGGTATAGAGAACCAAAACCTCAGGAACGCTGTTGTGGCATAGCAGGTAAAGCCACTTCCTGCAATGTCCGCATCCCACGTGAGTGCTGATTCATGTCCCAGCTGCTCGAATTCTGATTCAACTCCCTGATGATGGCCTGGGAAAAACAGAGGAAGATGCCCCAAGTGTTTAGGCCCTTGCTACTCACATGGGAGACCAAAGTGATACTCCTGGCTTTGGCCTAGACTAGCCCAGCCCTGGCTATTGCGGCCATCGGGGAAGTGAACCAGTGAGTGGAAGATCTTTCTCTGGTTCTCCTTCTCTTTAAGTCTTTCAAATAAATAAATCTTTAAAAAAAGAGAGAACCAGAATCTCCATCCATATATCAAAAGTGAAGAAGTGAGTGCATCTTTTCATTTTTAGGCTATATTTTTATTTGCTTTGTAATTGACTCTATTTTTTTTTAGAGTACTTTTAGGTTCATAGCAAAATTGAAAAGAAATTACAGAGTTCCCATAATACGCTCTGCCCCTCCACATAGTCTTTCACACTATCAACATCCTGCCCCATAGTGGTTCGTTGTTAAAATTGAACCCACCTTGACGTATCATTATCACCCAAAGTCCAGAGTTTACATTAGGTTCCACTCTTGGTTTGGTGCATTCTTTGACTTTCTCTACTTGAAAAATCCTCTCTGTGTTTCACCTGTTCACCATTTCCTTTCCACTAACCCCTGGCAACCAGTGATCTTTTCACCTGTCTCCATAATTTTGTCCTCTCCAAAATGTCATATATTTTTGTAATTATTTAGTATGTATTCTATTCAGAATGGCTTCTTTCACTTAGTAATATACTTTCAAGGTTCTTTCATGTCTTTATAGCTATTTTCTTTATTTTTTTAAACAAAAGATTTATTTATTTATTTGAGAGAGTTACAGAGAGGGAGAGACAGAGAGAGAATCTTCTATCCGCTGGTTCACTCCCTAGATGACTGTAAAGGACCAGAGCTGGGCCAATCTGAAGCCAGGAGCTTCCTCTGCATCTCCCATGTGGGTGCAGTGGCCATCTTCCACCACTTTCCCAGGCCATTAGCAGGGAGCTGGATTGGAAGTGGACCAGTCAGGACTTAGACTAGCACCCATATGGGATGCCCCCTCTACAGGTGGAGGCTTAACCTACTATGCCACAGTGCCAGCCCCAGCTCATTTCTTTTCAGCCTTCAGTAATCCATCCATCTTCCCCCCACTCCGTTCCTTCCTTCCTCTCTCTCTCTCCCTCTCCCTCCCTCCCTCCCTCCCTCCCTCTCTCTCCCTCCCTCCCTCCCTCCCTCTCTCTCTTTCTCTCTCTCTCTCTCTCTCTCTCTCTCTCTTCCTCTCTCTTCCTCTCTTCCTACCTACCTGCCTACCTGCCTACCTACCTACCTCATTTTATTCCCTCCTTTCTCTGATTTTCTTTCTTCTTTCCACCTTCTTTTCTTCTTTTCCTTTTTCCCCCCTCTCACTGCTATGGCTTGAACCTTCAAGTACAGCGTGGCCAGAGTGGGCATTCCTGTCTTGTTTCTAATTTTATCGTGAATGCCTTTCCTCATTAAGTATATGATATTAGTTGTGCATTTTCATAAACGCTCTTTAGCAGATTGAAGATGTCCCCTTGTGTTCCTAGCTTGTTACTTTGATCATCATCATCACGATCATCATCATCAAAGTAGACTGGATTTTTATCAATTTCCTCATCTGAAATTGAGCTAGTCATGTGGATGTGTCTTTTATTCTATTAATGCAGTGTATTACATTGACTACCAGATGTTGCTCAACACTTGATCATGGAGTATGATACCTTTTAGTGTTGCTGAATTCAGCTGGAGAGGATTTGGTTGAGGAGTTTTGTATCTTCATTCGTAAGAAATACTAGTCTGTTTTCTTGTGATCTTTTTCTGGTTTGGGTACTACAGGTTTCATAGAATAAGTGGAGATGTGTTCCTTCCTCTTCTATTTTTTGGAAGAGTTTGATGAAGATTGATATTAACACTTTAAATATTTGGTAGAATTTGATAGTAAGGTCTTTTGGTCTTGGGCTTTTTCTTCATGGAAAGTTTTTAAATTTCTAATCTCTTAATTGTTTTAAGTTTTACTCAGATTTTTAAAACTCAGATATGGTAGTTTTTATCATTGTAGGAATTTGTCCTCCATGCTAATTTGTTAGCATACATTTTTTCTTTTTTTTAACTTTTATTTAATGAATATAAATTTCCAAAGTACAGCTTATGGATTACAATGGCTTCCCCCCCATAACGTCCCTCCCACCCTCAACC
The DNA here is from genome assembly GCF_964237555.1 of Oryctolagus cuniculus. NCBI lineage: Eukaryota > Metazoa > Chordata > Mammalia > Lagomorpha > Leporidae > Oryctolagus > Oryctolagus cuniculus. The sequence goes on along the minus strand of NC_091453.1, from coordinate 111,382,894 downwards.
CTCCCCTTTCCCACTCCCTTTCCCCTTCCATTCACATCAAGCATACATTTTTTCTTAATATTATTTTTATTTATATAGGGCTGCTAGTAATATGCCTTCTTTCATTACTGATTATAGTAATTTGAATCTTTTCTTTTTTTTTTCTTGATCAGTCTAGCTAAAGGTTTATCAATCTTGTTTTTTCATAAAATCAACTTTTGTTTTTTATTATCTTCTCTATTGTTTTTCTATTCTAAGTTTCATTAATTCCCACTGTAATTTGCTGTTTTCTTCCTTCTGTTTGCTTTAGGCTTAATGTGTTTTTCTTTTGTTAGTGTCTTAAGGTGACAACTTAGATTTTTTAGTTGAAATTTTTCTTCATTTTAAAAATATGCATGCAACTATAAATTTCCCCCTTTGTACTACTTATTGCTGTAGATATACTCAATACATGTTGACATGGTATATTTTCATTTTCCTTACTCTCAAGGTATTTTCTCATTTTCCTTGTGATTTCTTATTTGATCTCTTCATACTGAGGTTACTTTAAGGACATGATACTTGGAGTGTGTTGTTTAATTTCCATATATATGCAGATTTCCCAGATTTCTTTGTTACTGATTCCTTATTCCATAGTGGTTAGAAAATGTACTTTCTGTGACATCCATTCTTATTAATTATTCAGTCTTGTTTTCTAGTCTAGCACATTGTGTGTCCTAGAGAATGTTCCAGGGGCAGTTGGAAGAATGTGTATTCTGCTGTCATTGGGCACAGTGTTCTACAGATGTTCATTAGGTCTAATTGATTTATAGTGTTATTTAAATCCTCTATTTCCATGTTGCAGTTCTTCCTAGTTCTTCTATCTGTTATGGAAAGTTGGGTATTGAATTCTCCGTTATCGATGAATAATCTGCTTCTCCCTTCAAATATGTCAGTTTTGCTTCATGTATCTGAAGACTCTTATTAGGTACATATTAATTTATAGACTTTATAATGGATTGACCCTTCCATCAGTATAAAATATTCTGCTTTACCTCTAGTAATAATTAAAATGTTTTTCTGATATTAGTGTAACTACCATAGTTTTCTTTGGTTGCTATTTGTGTAGCATATCTTTTTCATTCTTTGACTTACAAGGTATTTGTATCTTTGAACCTAAAATGTATATCCCATAGGTAGCATATTATTTTACTTTTTTAAAAAAAGATTTATCGGCCGGCGCCGCGGCTCACTAGGCTAATCCTCCGCCTAGCGGCGCCGGCACACCAAGTTCTAGTCCCGGTTGGGGCACCGGATTCTGTCCCGGTTGCCCCTCTTCCAGGCCAGCCCTCTGCTGTGGCCAGGGAGTGCAGTGGAGGATGGCCCAGGTGCTTGGGCCCTGCACCCCATGGGAGACCAGGAAAAGCACCTGGCTCCTGGCTCCTGCCATCGGATCAGCGCGGTGTGCCGGCCGCAGCGCGCCGGCCGCGGCGGCCATTGGAGGGTGAACCAACGGCAAAGGAAGACCTTTCTCTCTGTCTCTCTCTCTCACTGTCCACTCTGCCTGTCAAAAAAAAAAAATAAATAAAAAAAAATAAAAAAAGATTTATCAATTTATTTGAAAGGCCGAGCAAGAGAGAGAGAGAGAGAGAGATCTGTTTATCTACATATGTATGTATGTATCTATGTACGTATCTTATCTGTCTATCTATCTTCCATCTGCTGGTTTACTCTCCAAATAGCCATAACAGCCAGGGCTTGGCTAGGTCGAAACTAGGAGCCTAGAAGTCCATCCAGGTCTCCTTTTTGGGTGACAGGGGTCCAAGTACTCGGGCCATCTTCTGCTACCCTCCCAGGTGCATTAGCAGGGAGCTGGCTCAGAAGCAAAACCACTAGGACTCAAATCAGTACTCTTATGTGATGCCAGGGTCGTAAGTGGTAGCTTAACCCACTGCACCACAACACCAGCTCTACAGTATACATCTTAACTGATCAAAATATAATGAAAATCTATACCAGCTGAATTCTAGTGATATGTACATATGCTGTTCCTTTGACTTTCCTCAAAGTGTGACTGCTGTGGTGGCCAGTTAACTGTCTACTTCTTTTTTCTAGGGCTTGAAAACGATCTTGTTGCCGAGAAAGACACTAGAATACCTTTCCTACTATCCGTTCTGCCAACTGACCTTGAGTCTTGTTTTGTGATCATGCACTGCTTTCATATTCAATCTTCAACAGATTCTAGTATCCCCACCTTTACAATTCAGTGTACTTTGTACTGTCTTTTGTCCTCATTGTGTCTCAGTGTGATGTCCAGATTAATACTGTCCAAACAAAATAAAATGCAATCCTCCTTGTATGTAATTATGAATTTTCTAATAGCCACATATAAAAAGTAAGAAAAATAAGTGAAATTGATATTTTATTCAACTCTATATGCCCCCAAATAGCCATCTTTGGCAAGTAAGCAATCAGTTGATGATTTGTTCCTTTATTTTTTCATCTCTACTTGGACTTGGCATGTGCTCAATGGCCACATGATGCAGATTGGACAGTCAAGTTCTAGCCTCACTCCTAGAAATATGCATTCACCTGGCACTGCTCTTATCGGTGCATCTGGATTTCTTGCAATAGTGGAAGTGCCAGTCTGTCCCCAGGAAGGTTGCTTTCTACAAATATAGGTAATTGTCCTTTTGGCTTTCATGTTGAGAAGTAACCACACACAAAAGGGAAGTAATGAAGAATGTGGTCTCGGACCCACAACTGCCCATCCATAGCCCATTTGCATGCACTGAAAAATTAATTTATGAGAACCTGTTAATATTTCAGTTAGTAATAGCAAGTTTATGCCCACAAAGACTACAAGGTTGTAATTTTAAGTCTTTCATATTTGAAATGTGAGCTCTTTTTTTCAGGTTCATTTATTTGAAAGGCAGAAAGACAAAGAGAGGCAGACAGAAAGATATCTCCCATCTAATGATTCATGTGCCAAATGCCTGCAACAGCTGGGACTGTGCCAGGCTGAAGTTGGGAGCCAAGAACTCAGTCTGGGTCTCCCACAAAGGAGGCAGGAACCCATGTACTTGAGCCATTACTGTTGCCTCCCAGGGTTTGCATTAATAAGAAGCTGAAATCAGAACCAGGACTCAAAGCCAGGCACTGTGATATAGGATACAGGCCCCCTTATACCAAATACCTACTCTGATATGAACTCTTGATACCAACAATCTGGGCTGGAACACCTCCTAAGGACTGAAACAGAGTTTGCCCAAGCAAGGAGCAAACTATCTGGAGATTGGAGGGATTTGTGCCTTTTCACATGCCACTTTTGAGAGCTTCAGGCTCTCTGGAGCCCTATATCTCCTGAATGGTGTATTTTTTTCCTTTTTTGGCTAGAGATTAGAAGGTGGTGAGATGAGAGGATCCATGTGCACATCAGCCCCAATCTTTATCGTTTTGCCTGATTAGACTCATCATGAAGATGATTAAGGAGTTCTCATCACTTGAAATTAAGTCATCTCACCTTAGCTTTGCTTCTTAAAGAAGGGTTATCCCTTGTTCTCTCATCCAGTTCTTAAAATGGTTTAAGTCACTCAGTTTCATGTTTATTCTATTTGGGACAGTCCAACCTACACATCTGACTTTTTTTGTCAGGTTATACATGCTCTCTATTCCCTCACCTATTGCTCAAACTTTGGTTGCCAAGTGGCTTGGGATTTAAAATTCCTTTCTGTTAATTCCACAAGCCTGCCATTCAGACTGTATGTCAATGATGCTTTCTTCTTGTCCAAATTCTTTGCTTGGGTTCCTACTCTTCATGATTCATGGATTGTTATCTGGATCACTGAACCTCACAGCCTGATTCTAGAAGGCCCGCCGGCTTTCCTGACTCTTTGTCGTCTTCATTCACTCAGTTCTCCTATTTCAGCATTAGGGAAGTAGCTGGAAATCCCACCCACACCCACCCTAGCCAACTATCCTGGACTGTAGCTTTGGATTTCGAAGTAACAGTACAAGGGGAAGAATGAAATACTCATTAAATGTATTGCAAGGAAGTGCACAACTTTCAAGAAGCAGAAAATGAGGACACCTCTTTAGAAAGCTTTGTGCTACAGAGTGAAAGAGGCTATTGGAAGAAAAAGGAAATAAATCTATTAGCCCAGCCACTGGAAGGCTTAACATAGGGCAGACGTTTCCTGGTTTTATCTTTTCAAGCCAATATAAGGAGATTGAGTTGGTCAACTAAGGGAGAAAAACCAGCAAGGTAGAAAAGTGAGATTTTGCAGTGTGATGGCAAAGCAAGCAAAATGAGATATGGCTGTGGGTTGTAAAGACAGGAAAAACAAATTCCAAGTGGATATTTTTGTAGTATCTGGGTGTTCTAGGATCATAGGAAAAATCCATAAATATCCATAAATACTTTAAGATGTTTGCTTTGTACTGCTTGGCTAATTGGCCAAATGAAAAATCAGCTTATAAGGGAAAATGAAACACTTAAGACAGTCCATCTTGGCATATATGCACGTGTTCATAAAAGACACTGACCATAGAAATTGGAGGCCGGCGCCATGGCTCACTAGGCTAATCCTCCGCCTTGTGGCGCCGGCACACCAAGTTCTAGTCCCGGTCGGGGCACTGGATTCTGTCCCGGTTGCCCCTCTTCCAGGCCAGCTCTCTGCTGTGGCCAGGGAGTGCAGTGGAGGATGGCCCAAGTGCTTGGGCCCTGCACCCCATGGGAGACCAGGAGAAGCACCTGGCTCCTGGCTTCGGATCAGCACGGTGCGCCGGCCGCAGCGCGCTGGCTGCGGCGGCCATTGGAGGGTGAACCAATGGCAAAGGAAGACCTTTCTCTCTCTGTCTCTCTCACTGTCCACTCTGCCTGTCAAAAAAAAAAAAAAAAGAGAGAGAGAGAGAAATTGGAATTCTGTTCTTAGCATTAACCACTTAACATTTTTGGAAAATTGGCACTTCTCGGTCATGGGGTGCCACAGGAATTATCCTCCCAATTTGAGCTTTCTTTGATAAGCTGTTATTAAAATATACTAAAGATATACCAACCTTAACAAGTATTAGGACTTTGGCTTTGTTATCAAAGCCTTCTTCCCATCTCTGATACTGGAAGATATTTCTCTTAATTTCCTCTTCCTCTTATATATGTCCTATAGGTAGTATAAAAGTTTGGGTTTTGTCAGGTCATTTTTTTTCTTCCATTGACATTTACAATAAGAGAATAATATTTTGAATGGCCCTCAAAGAGCTAGTCTTGTCTCTTTACTTCAAAGAAAAGAAAACCAAGGCATATGATTTGGGGTGATGGGTTTGCCAAAGATGAGCCAGTTATTGTAAAACCTGGACTAAAACCCAGGTCTTCTGACAATTAGGCCAGTATTCTTTCCACTGCGTCATATATTTCTTTGATATGACATAGTATGCTTTTAAGGTTTGCCTCTGGAATTATTCTAACTTTTTCTAACTAATAATATTCAGACCGGCATCTGAAATGCTTCTTGATTTTCTTTGCTTTTTGATTGTGGGGTTCCTAGAAATAACAATAGATGCATCATTAGTATGAATTTCATTGCACAGACTATTATAAGCATTCATATATAAAAGAGAGAAATAAATAGGCAGAAGATGAAATTTCTTGCAATGATATTTTTGGATTTGTGTTTTTACAAGTTATCTGAAAAATTCTTTTTGAGGAAGAAATCAAATGAGGTTGAAACAAGGAGAACCTCTTAAATATGGTTTGCTATAGAAATAGTGGCTAAAAACTGTCAGTCTTGTTTCTCCCTGCTTCGCCCCTTGCACAAGTATAAGCAAATGAATATAAAAATTGTTGGTCCAAATGTGCTCCAGTTATAGATAACTAAAGGCCAGCTTTTAATTTACACAAAATGGGTAGGGAGGAAGAAAACGTATGTCTTGGACCATGAGAATTTATTCGGTTTCATATGCAGATGAGCAACATAAAGGTCACTGAAAATGCAGGATGCAAATAGTTGTATTGTGTGGTGTTTTTTTATTTTTTTAAATAAAAGATGCTTTGTTAAAAGCATTTTTTTCTGGGTTTGGTCTCTCAGCCTGTTTTATTCTCTTGTTTGCATGCATGCCATAGTCATTAGTACAATTGAATTATAGAACAACCTACGCTGTTAGACTGTTAGTCTGCTTGATTGAAATTATCTTTATAATGGAAATCAGAGAACACTTTTAACCTTGTTAGAGCACCACTGTACCGTTGATTAATACATAAAGCAAGTCATAAATTTCACAGTGAGCTATTTATTTCCAGACAATCTTGTGAAAGCAGTTTGGGCTGTATTACAGAAACTTTCTCCATACCTTTGTCAGGCTGACACTAATGATCCTGATTATTTCTAGGACTTCCAAAGTGTCAATGTTAATTAAACTAATACTTTAAAATATAAGTAAAAGGAATGTTTGGATGAAATATATTTTTGGATGTAATATCTTTTTTATGCTTCTTTTTCTAAAAGATTTATTTATTTATTTGAAAGAGTTACACAGAGAGAGAAGGACATGCAGAGAGAGAGGGAGAGAAAGAGAGGTCTTCCATCCACTGGTTCACTCCCCAGTTGGCTGCAACGGCCAGAGCTGCGCTGATCAGAAGCCAGAGCCAGGAGCTGCATCCGGGTCTTGCATGCAGGTGCGGGGGCCCAAGCATTTGGGCCATCCTCTGCTGCTTTTCCAGGGCATAGAAAGAGCTAGATCGGAAGTGGAGCAACCAGGACTCAAACCGGCACCAACATGGGATGCCGGCACTACAGGTGGTGGCTTAACGTGCTACGCCACAGCTCTGGACCCTGAATGTAATATCTTAAATATTTGATAACGTGTATGAAGATTCTTTAGTTAGCTGGTTAATTTCTGAGAGCTGACTTCATTGATAAGGTGTATCCCCAATAGCAGACGTTGGGCTAAATGGAAGTAGCCAATGTTCTCAAGGTCACATTTTGATCCATATATTCAGTGAGGGGTTTTTGTGTACTTTTGATATGTTCTACACTGAGTATATAATATGGCTGGAAAAATAAAAAAGTCCAGCATCTGTTCTCAAGATATATTATAGTCTAGTGAGGGATCCAATCACAAGAACAGTGAGCAGCTTATACATAGACGTTACAAGAGCACAGATTAGAGGAATATTATATAAGCTAGCTTGAGAAATCAGGGAAGGTGTCCTAGAGGAATTTCTCCAGAGTGCAAGCTCTTCTAACCACTGAAGGGGTAAAGGTAGGGTCTGTGAGGAGTAGATAACTGGTGACAGAGAACACTGGAAGCTTGGATTTTGAATGGAGGCTGAGGAATGGGGATGGATCAAACAGGGCCATCATTACTCTGGTTCAGCACTCATCCAGTGGTGCAGACACATTCTGGGCAGTATCAAACAACCCAGATCACCTGACATCAACCCTGGGCAAAAGGACACCATTCTATTGATTTCCCCAAGTACCACTGTAGCTGAATCTGGCAGCGAGAGGGCACAGAGGGCTGGAGAGGTCAGGCATTCCACATTGGGCCAGCCATTGTCATGTACAGGAGGTTTGGAAACAGGAGCTTGGAAGTCTGGGGAAGCCTGGATTAGTTCCAGAAAAGAGATAAAGAGGTTTGGGAGGGGGAAAAATTTTTGTCGTTTCTAAAGAAACCACTTCCTATGAAATTGTACCCTTGCTTTTAGACTGCTATTAGGGGAATACAGAACTAATTAAGAGACCTGAATATCATTATATCATTAATATTTTCATATTTGATAACAATACTTTTTCTACTTGTGTTTTATGAGTTAGTAATTTTTTAAAAGCCTTCATGAAGTCACTGGTAGAAAAGCTAATGCACAGCTTTTCAGCATATTGCCCTTCAAGACTCAGATTATATTCAGTCATAAATTGCATACAAATAGCTAATTGCTAGTTTCCACAGTAAAATGCACTTATTGTCTCAAATTGGATTCATAGCCTGAGAAGCAAAGCTGTAGCCACTCTTTGTTTTGAGAGCACATTGCTAAAGGAGATTGTAAGCCAAATGGCCTACATGGGCGTATGCTGAGAGACCACTGGGCTGGACTGATGGGTTTTCATTTGTTGGGAATGGAATTGGGTAAATCCATTGAGTTGAGATGGCTTTGAATAAACTCTTTACAAAAGCAGAAATTCAATATGAGGAGTTCAGACCCACATTTGCGAAAAATAAGACAACTCTGTTATGGTTTGGATGTGATTTCTCTCCCAAAGATTCCTGGTTCTTCCCCTTCACTCCTTTTTTATTCCCTCCACTTCCTTCCCTCTTTCTGTTTCTTCTGAATGAAAAATGCACTAGTTAGATTACAATTTCCTTTTAAGGAAAATATGCTAAAAGTTTTTTTTTCTTCCAGAAGTAAATGTTTAGCTGATCTAGGAAATAAGACCAAAGTGATCTGCATTGACACCGGGGCCACTGGCATGGGAGTGTAGCAGTTTACATGTGGGGAAAATAGAAGCCAGCCTTGTACCTTTTCCTTGCCTTTAGGATATGTTACAGGTCTCACAGTAGGAACTCAGTAAAATCTTTAGAAGCTAATAAATGGAACCTAGAAGGCTTCATTCACTGGAGATGGGAAGGCACCATATGTCAGTTTCATGTTTTTAACAAAAAGGCCAAGGCTTCATCCAGATTGTAGTAGTATTTGCTTTGCATAGAATTTTCATTGAAACGACAAATGTCTTCCCTTTAACTATTTTTTCTTGCATTTTTTCTTCCTAACCCGAGAAAATTCCAGTACAAGATGAAATGTCCTTTAAAAAATTTCCTATAAGACAATTTCCTATATGATGTACTGTGATTATTTAACATGTTTATGAAGTAGTAAATTATACCATTTGGTTGCCTTTGAATCATCCAAACCCAGGCTGTATTCCCTGTTCTTAGAAGACCCGTAAAGATCTTACAGTCAAATGTCATTCTTTTACCAACGAGGAAATGAAGAATCAGATCTGGGAGGAAAGAGGCATATGCAGGAGAACAGGGACCTAGAGATAACCTTGGCAAGAGAAGCTCAAAAGAAAGAAGGTGAACTATGTTAAGAATTGCCCTGTATTGGCCGGCGCCGCGGCTCACTAGGCTAATCCTCTGCCTAGCGGCGCCGGCACACCGGGTTCTAGTCCTGGTCGGGGCGCTGGATTCTGTCCCGGTTGCCCCTCTTCCAGGCCAGCCCTCTGCTGTGGCCAGGGAGTGCAGTGGAGGATGGCCCAAGTGCTTGGGCCCTGCACCCCATGGGAGACCAGGAGAAGCACCTGGCTCCTGCCATCGGATCAGCGCGGTGTGCCGGCCGCAGCATGCCAGCCGGGGCGGCCATTGGAGGGTGAACCAACGGCAAAGGAAGACCTTTCTCTCTCTGTCTCTCTTTCACTAACCACTCTGCCTGTCAAAAAAAAAAAAAAAAAAAAAAAGAAAAAAAAAGAAAAAGAAATGCACTGTATTATGCTTTAAAGTGATAGGTAAGACTAGGCGATTGCATGAGAGGGTGGGCATGTAGTAGACATGAGGGAGAAAGGGACCTGCTGCTTTTTGAGTACCTTTTTATGTACCAAGGTTTGCGCTAGGTGCTTTATATACATGCTTTCTTTTAATCCTCACCATAATCACCTAAAGTGGAACTTACTCTTTCCCCCATTTTACAGATGAAGAAACAGAGGCTTGGAGGAATGCTATATTTTCTTTTCCTTTGAGAAGAAGCAGGATATCTGAGCCTATATGTCCATGTTTTGAGGGCTCAAGTCAAAATCCTTGTCTCCTGGTGCATGTTGCCAAGTCTTTAATCTGGGAGCAAATATGAGGAGTATACACATGTCACCATTGAAGTCAGCACATAGAGAAGGGAAAATCAGGATGTAGGAGGGCTGGCTTTGGAGGGAGTTTGTGATAGAACACATGCGTGCTGCAGCTTTTTCAGTGGACAATGTATAAGGCCATCCAGCTAGAGGGTGCCTTCTAGGAGAAATGGGAGTCCAGAGAAGATTTGTGAGCATGGATCCAGGTGTGGCAAAGGAAAATTTGAGCCCATGGCATCAAGGCCAGGAGAGGAAAGAGATGAGAAAGTGACTGTGTGCTCAGAAGGATCCCATTAAGAGGAGAATGGAAGAGTTGGTACATTGGGTAGATGAGTGAATGAGTAAGAGATAGCAAAAAACTCCAGGAAAGCCCAACAGCCTGCTTTCTCTTTGGCCAGTTGTATGAGGGACATTTTATGGAGTCGTCCAGACAATTGAACGCTACCTCCATGTAGTTATTGTTATTCTGTGTGTCATTATTTATTTGCCTTTTAATGTTTATCATGACTCATTAATCTGGATTCTCTGTCTTGGAGTTCATATTTGAGACAGTGTCCTAAGGGAGCCCTAGCCAGTGGCCTTTTGCAGCGGAGTTGTAACCTGAATGCTAGCGTGTTCTTTTGTAACTGAGATGCCAAGGTTTGGATGAAAACAATGCATTTCTGATTCATGTATGTTATTAGCTCTGGCAGGATAGCAGGATGTGAGGCAGATACTGTTTTGTATATGAGAGAAACCTAGATAAGCAAACAGAGAATGAAGAGATTGCCTTTATTAGAAAAGCAATTTTTTGTGATACTTCTTAGCACCAAGCAATGAGTTTTAATAAAGCTGCGTAGATAGAGCACTCATCTGTCCAGTCTCACTCCCCTTCTTTGGTTCCAGACATATGTGATTTCATGATGCTTGCAAGAGGCCTACTGATTTGTCAGTTAATCAAAAGTCGCTAAAGGAAAGTCAATAAAAAAGAAGCTAATCATCATCTTGTCTTTTCCCTGCGCCTCTATTGAACTTGCAGCCCATTCTCCACGGCGCTGTTACTAACAGTAGTACCTGTGCCCTTGCTGTCAAGGGTGAAAATCACATTTTGTTTTTCTTTCTCTTGATAAAAGACTGGGGGCTGACTCCTTGGAAGAGCTGGAAGAATTATTGACACCAGCTCTGGGTAGCCAAGTGTTGCTTTTCCTCCCACCTCCTTCAGTCATATTCACAGGAACTCATCTCTTTATCACACTTGCCCTCCTCTGGACCTGTGTCTTCCAGGCCCTGCTCTCTCTCTCTCTGCAAATCGACTCCAAAATGAAGTAATTGGATCTTTCTTCAAGTGGAACACAATGTTTCAGGTGTCCCGAGTCCAAATGGGGTTTGCGCAGCTGCCATACAAACCATGGACCTCGCATAATTGTGTCTGCCAACATTTTGTAATGGAAGTCACTGATCTTATGCAAGTCATCCCCACTTGGGAAGAATCTGATGTCACAGTAGGAATTTGTGCTGGAAGCACTTTTCCTCCTTGCAAGAAACTTGCTTTGAAAATTCTCCTGTGTCATTGAGTAGCTAAATGATTTGTTCACGGCGAGTCAGTAATAGCACTGAGATTATTTCTATTGCCAAATATCGTCGGCACTATAAAAGGGCATTTGGAATCGATGGGACACTCTTTGTGACCTGACTCCTACATCTGCTCTGAGTCCTTGCTGCTCTCATCTGCTGTGAGGTGACCATCAGGAGCCCCGCGTGTGGCCCCACCTGACTGTTTCTTTATTTTTCATCATCATTTGTCACATCACTAATCTCCCTTGTGAAGCCTACTAAGAGGTTGTGGCACGAGGAACAGTATTCTTCTCCAAGTCTTACCCAGCTTACTTATGGCTACTGAACGATCTCCGGAAACAAAATGGCAGGATGAAGGGAAAAGAAATATCCTCGATTTTCAAAGGGAAGTTCTTTCCCGTTTCTCACAGTGGTTGTGCTCTTAGACCCATAGATTATAAAATACCAGAGTCAGGAGTGATGATCTAATTCAGTCCCTTTCATTCTGTAGGTGAAGAAACTGAGGCCCAGAAGAAAATGGCATGCATTCACAGTAGCAGGCCTGGGGCTCTATCTTTGCATAGTCACATCTATAATTGGTGCCCCAGAAAGAACAATAAATAGCCTTTAAAGTTCATGCTTGGGGTGCCAAAGATACATGTAGAGTGGTGTCTTTGTTATTCTTTACCCGCAATAAAAATAGGCCCCACTTTTGAACCCAGCCATTCAACTGGAGATTCATGAAATGTACATATTACTTGAGACCATTCATTGTTAGGGGAGAAACAGAGAAAGGGCCAGGGCTCTTTGAATTCTCTTTCATTACGTTTCCCATCTTCTTGAAGATCACAGTTTCTTAAGGACTTAATCTTCAGCTGGTTGAACCTTTGAGCACCTGTTACTTCCAAAGTGGCTCCTGAAGCAGCGACTGTCAGCAAACATATTAGGCTTTGGAGTTCTAGATCCTGGTTTCAAGTCCCCATTTTTTCCTTTACTAGTTGTATGCTCCTGGGTGATCTCTTAACCTCTTGAAACCTTAGTTGGTGAAAAAAAAAATAGGCATTATACCTTCCTTGCCAGGCCTGGCTACAAAGTTCTATGATAATGGACTGTGGGCAAGTGCTTTATGAAGAGAGGGGCTTACCCCACTAAAGTGTGAGTTACAAGGAAGGAATTTTTCTGAGATGCTCTCCCGCTTCACCCATCTCTCAGTCATTCAGGCTAATCATCAGAGGAGAAGAGCACAGACAGTACAAAGGAGAAACTCATCCAGATACTTCTGTTTGGGTTTTGAGTACATTGTGTTTGGGAAAAGCTTCTGAAATCTGTTTGCTGAGAGTGAAATTCCACTGTGGTAGAATTCCAGAAGTAGGACAGGTGCAAGTCCCTGTCTTTCTCTAAGCCCTGTTCCCTACTTATAGCTCATGGCTCCTGCCAGCTCTGATATCCATGCATGTGTGTGTCTGGACATTTGGAAGGCAGCACAAAAAAGCCAGTTCGGATGATGCCCAAAGTCTTGTAGGACAGCTGGAGTTGTGCAAATACTAGGGGGGAAAAAACCAGGGGTGACAAAGTGATATAAGCGTCATTAATAGAATGGGCAAAGAGAGAAATCAATCCTGAGTGTGAGAAACCACGACTGACGTTTAGGAAGTGATACATAAAGAAGAGATTGGAGGAGAGAGTGAAAATAACGTCTGCAGACAGAAAAGACTGGAATGATAGCGATGTCCACTGCTGCTGTCACGGAGGAAAACGTGCAAGATGAGTCTCTTTGTGCTATTTCTGTTCAGAGGTCACAACTCTTCTCTGTTCACCTGATTTCTGCTCTCTCCTTTCAATCATGTCCATTGCAAACTTCATCACAGAAGTATTTCTGAGTCAGTCTGATTATAACTTTTGCTAAAACCAATCAGCAGAGATCTGCCTACAGTGCAGGGCAATCAGCAGAAACCCAAGGTTTTGGTCAGCGATGAGGTCTTCATTTAGATGGACTGTGGCTAGTAGGTTTAGCCGGAGTTACAGTCAATAATAATCTTAGAACAGTGCTGTTGTCCACCACCTATACAGTTTCCCATACAGTTTCAGGAAGGGCACCTGGTTAAATACAGTGTTTTTACTATTGGCATGAGAATAAGAGCATGTAAGTAACATATGTTGTGACTAAATTTTACCCTTTGAACCCATCTTGTATTCCTTCAGCATGTAAGAATTTAATGACAGTGAGTGACGTAAGATCCCACATTGGCCTTCCATGACATATTGCACCACGTGGTGATATCCTGCATTCTGAGTCTTGTGGGGTGGGAAATCAGGATTGTTATATCGTTTAGGGTTCTGTGATAGGATAATATGTAGTGTTACATGGTAGTCAGCTGTGGTTTTATATGCCCTGCATTCCCAGAAACTACTTTTTAAATCACACTCAATCTTAATTGTGCATAATGAATAGCAATTAGCTCTGAACAATGAAGTGCAGGGTGCATTGTATTATCAGGTAAGTGACAAACCACAAAGGTTCTCCTCAGACTGTATCCATGTCTATGATAGCCATATTATTATTTTCCAATTTTCAAAGTGTTTATATATTCACAATATTACGCCCTTATCAGATCAGTGATCTGAGACTATTAGCTCTTATTCTGTAAGTCGTCTTTTCATTTTCTTAATAATGTGTAAAAGTGCCTTAATTTTTATGAAGTCATCTTTTTTTTTTCCTTTGGTTCCTTGAGCTTTCAGTATCATATCTAAAAAGATGTTGCCAAATCCAAGGTTACGAAAATGTACAACTATGTTTTCATCTAAAAATTTTAGAGACTTAGCACTTAAATTTAGATTTTTTTCCACTTTGCATTGATTTTTATATGTGATACAAGATGGGGGTCCAGATTCATGGACATGTCACTACATGTGGCTTGCTACCTTTTGGTTGAGGGGTTTTGAGTCTGTCTTCATGAATCTATTGGCCTGTGGTTTTTCTTTTTTGTCTATTTTTGATATCAGAGTAATATTGACCTCATAGAAGAAGCTGGGAAGTGACTCACATCTTTTGTGTCTTTAGAAAAGTTTATGAAGGACTGATGTTAACTCGTTTCTAAATGGGGAAAGGTGTTGTGGTGCAGCAGGTTAAGCAACTGCCTGCAATGCCCATATCCTGTGGGTGACAGTTCAAATCCCAGCTGCTTCCCTTCTGACCCAGCTCACTGCTACTGTGCCTGGAAATGCAATGGAAGGTGGCCCAAGTGCTTGGGTCCCTGCACCCACGTGGAAGACCTGGATAAATCTCTTGGTTCCTGCATTTGGCCTGGCCCAGCCCTGGCTATTTAAGGCCATCTGGGGAGTGAAGCAGTAGATGGAAGATCGATCTCTCTCTCACTATAACTCTGCCTTTCAAATAAATACATAAATCTTATAAAAATTCTTATTTAAACGTTCAATAAAGTTCACCAGTGATGTCATCTGGCCCCAGATTTTTATTAAAATTCAATCTGTCTATGTATAAGTCTGTTCATTTTCTATGTTTCTTGAGTCTTTGTAGGAATTTGTTCATTTCATCCAAGTCCACTTTCTTGTTGTGAAGTTGCTCATAAAATTCCCTTAAGATTCTTTTCATTTCTGTAAGGTTATTAATAATATCCCCTCTTTCATTCCTGATTTTAGTAAATTGAGTCATCTTTTTTTCTTTCTTTCTCAGTCTCACTAAAGATTTGTCATTTTTGTTGCTCTTTTTCAAATAAGCAATTATTAGTTTCATTCATTTACTGTAATTTTTAACTCCTAATTCTGTTATTTCCATTGTAATCTTTATTGTTTCCTTCTGCTTGGTTTCAGCTTACCTTTTCTGGTTTATGTTAGGGTTTGTCCTTCCTTTAATAAAGGCATTTACAGTTCTATATTGCCCTTGGAGTACTGTTTTCTCTATGTGCCATCAGTTTTGGTATATTGTGTTCTCATTTTCTCTCACTTCATAGTATTCTCTAATTTCCCTTGGCATTTAATCTTCGATCCATTGGTTGCATATGAGCATGTGCATGTGCTTAATTTTTACCTATTTGTGAATTTCCCAAATTTCCTTCTGTGTTTCCTAATTTTATTCCTTTATGGTGATGAAGCTTTTATATGATTTCAAACATTTTAATTTTATTGAGACTTGTTTTGTGGCCTAATGCATGCTCTGTCCTGAAGAATGTATCATGTGCACTTGAGAAATATGACCTGCTGCTGTTCTGTGAAGTGTTCTATGGATGTCTCTTTGATCTGGTTGGTTGATGGTGTTTTTAAAGTTTGCTGGTACCTTGTTGATATTCATGTCCTATCCATTATTGAAAATGGGGGATCAAAGGCTCAAAATATTATTGTGAATTGTCTGTTTCTCCCTCTATTCTGACAGTTTTGCTATATATATTTTGTTTTTTTTGTTTGTTTGTTTGTTTGTTTGTTTTTTTTGACAGGCAGAGTGGACAGTGAGAGAGAGACAGAGAGAGAAAGGTCTTCCTTTGCCATTGGTTCACCCTCCAATGGCCGCCGCTGCAGCCGGCGCACCGCGCTGATCCGATGGCAGGAGCCAGGATCCAGGTGCTTTTCCTGGTCTCCCATGGGGTGCAGGGCCCAAGCACCTGGGCCATCCTCCACTGCACTCCCTGGCCATAGCAGAGAGCTGGCCTGGAAGAGGGGCAACCGGGACAGAATCCGGCGCCCCGACCGGGACTAGAACCCGGTGTGCCGGCGCCGCAAGGTGGAGGATTAGCCTATTGAGCCACGGCGCCGGCCTGCTATATATATTTTGTACTCTGCTGTCATAAACACATATATGTTTATAATTTTATATCTTGATGGATTGACACCCTTATCATTATAAAATATCTTTCTTTGTCACTAATAAAAATTTTTTTCTTAAAGTCTATTATCTGAAATTTATACAGTCATCCCATTTTTATTTTTATTGTAATTGTTGTAGTTTCTTTTTCTATCCTTTTACTTTCAAATTTGTGTCTTTGAATCTAAAGAATGCTTCTTAAAGACAGCAAGAATTTATACCATGTTGTTTTAAATTGTTTAGTCCATCTCTGACTTTTGATTAGGTTATTTGGTCTATATTTAATGTAATTACTGATAAAATAGGATTTATATCTATAATTTGCTATTTGTTTTTTAAATCCCTTATATTTTATATATTCCATTTGTCCATTGTTACCTTTTTCTTTTTTTTTCAGTAATTTTCTAGTGTACCTGTTTTATACCCTTGTTGGTTTTTTACTGTTTTTAAAATTTAGTTTCTTAGTGGTTGCCATGGTATATGCCACTAAGATTTTACAACAAGCTAGTTTGGATTATTGCCAACCTAATTTCAATACATAAACGTTTTTTCCCATGTAGTTTCATTCCCTCCCTTCTCTTTGTAATGTTATTGTCAGATAAATTACATCTTTATACATTGTATGTTTAACACAGATTTATAATTATTGCTTATACAATTGTGTTTTAAATCAGAGAGGAGGAGTGGAAAAGTTGCAACCAAAAGCATTTTCACTGTTTTCTATATTAAGCTAGATAGTAAACTTTGCTGGTTCTCTTTATTCATCATGTGGTAATATTTCATTTCATCCATGTTATTTTCTGATTTATCTACAATTTGTATTGAAGGACTCCTAATGTGTATTGCAGGGCATATTTGCTAGTGACAAACTCTGTTTTCTTTGCCAAGGATTGTCGGATTTCTCCTTGATTTTTGGTGGATAGTTTTGATGGACATAAAATTATTAGATAACAGTCTTTTTGTATTTGGGCTTTGAATATATCATTTGTTTACCTCTATTTTACCTACTTCTTGGTGAGAAAGCAATTCGTTATCTTATTGAAGACCCCTTGAATGCAATGAGTTTCTTCTCTCTCGCTGCTTTCAAGATTCTCTTTGGCTTTTTCTTTTAACAGTTTGATAATTACATGTTCACCGTGTTTCCCTTTGAGTTTGTCCTACTTGGAATTAGACTTCTTAGATGTGACAATTAAGTTTTACATTGAATTTGGGAACTTTTCAGACATTGTTTGTTCAAAAATTCTTTTTAAAAATATTTATTTGTTTATTTGAAAGGCAGAGTGACAGAGACAGAGGGAAACACAGAAAGAGACTTTCTATCTGTTGATTGACTCCCCAAATCCCCCCAACAGCTGGTGCTGGGCATGGCTGAAGCCAGGAGCCTGGAACTCCACCTGGGTTTTCTGCATGGATGGCAGGAGCTCAACTACTTGGGCCATCATCTGCCACCTTCTCACAGGGTGTACATTAGCAGGAAGCTAGATTAAAAACATCCCAGGCACTCCAATATAGGATGTGGGTATCCCAAGCAGTGGCTTAACCCGCTGTGCTGCAATGTCCACCCCGTGTTTCTTTAAATATCTTTATGTTCCTTTATTTTCCTCTTCTCTATCTGAACTTCCATTGTATGTCTGTCGGTACTCTTGAGAGTGTTCCACAGGATTCTGAGGCGCTGGTCGTTTTTATTTATTATTTTTTCTTTTCCCCCTTCAGATAGCATAATATAAATCAGCTACACTTCAAGCATGATGATTTTTTTTTGCCTACTTACTTTTGCTATTGAGCAGCTCTAGGTAATTTTTCATTTCAGTGATCATAATTTCTAATTCCAGAATTTCTCTTGTTTTTTTTTTTTATTGTTTATTTAATTGAAAGTCAGGCAAAGCGACTTTGAAATCCACGTACTGTCTTCATGATATGCATTGCCATGAACTTCTTTGAAGACTGCTTTTATATAATTACAAATATTTCTTGTACCAAAACAAATTTATCATTTAATTACATTTTAATTATATATGCATGGTTCACTATCCATATAACCTCAATGGCCAGTGCTGGACCAAGCCAAAGCCAGGAGCTTCATTTGGGTCTCCCACATGGGTCCAGGGGCCCAAACACTTGGGCCATGTTCCGCTGCTTTCCCAGGCCATCAACAGGGAGCTAGATCGGAAGTGGAACAGCCGGGACACAAACCAGCCCTCATGGGATGCTGGCATCACAGGCAACAGCTTTACCCACTATGCCACAGTACCAGCTCCCTGTTTGATTTTTTTAAAATAATTAATGTTTCTGTCTGTAATCTCTATTTGACAATACATAATTTTCTTACTTTCCCTTAGTTCTTTAGGCATTATTTCCCTTAACTGTTTGAATGTATTTACGATTGGTGATTTTAAATACTTGTTTAATAAATCCAAATCTATGCCTCTTCAGGGACAGTATCTTAATGGATCCCCCCTCCCCTATATATGGACCATGATTTATTGTTTCTTTGCATCTCTCATAACTTTTTGTCAAAAACTGGATATTTAGGGGAAGGCATTTAGCCTAGTGGTTAAGACGGCCATGTACCACATCAGAATGCCTGGGTTCACTACACAGCTCTGCTCCTGATTCAAGCCTCCTGCTAAGTCAGACCCTAGGAATTAGTGGTGATACCTCAATTGAATGGATCCTGCTATTTATGTGGGAGACCTGGATTGCGTTCCTGGTTCCTGGTGTCAGACCAGTGTAGTCCTGCCCACTGTGGGCATTTGAGAAATAAAGCAACAGGTGGGATCTATCTTCCTCTGTATGTACATCTGTCTCTTTCTGTTTCTCTCTCTCTCTCTCTCTCTCCCTCCCTCCCTCCCTCCCTCCTAAATAAGTGATTGAGAAAATACATATATTACAAAATATTTATTTGTTTGAAAGGTAGAGTGAGATGGAGGGGGAGGGGAGAGAGAGAGACAGACAGACAGAGGCAGACAGACTGACAGAAAGAAATCTTCCATCCTCTGGTTCACTCCCCAAATGGCTACAACAGCCTAAGCTGGTCCAGGCTGAAGGCAGGAACCCAGAACTCAGTTCAGGTCTCCTATGTAGGTTTCAGGGGCTCAAATATTTGAAGCATCATCTGCTGCTTCACAGGCATATCAGCAGGGAGCTTGATCAGAAGCAGGGTATCTGGGACTTGAACTGGCACTACATTATGAGACGTGGGCATCCCAAATGGTGGCTTAACTCACTGTGCCACAGTGCCCCCTCCCCAATAAATACTTTAAAGAACGCTAGATATTTAAATAATACAATGTGACACATCTGGAAGTCAGATCTCCCCTTTCCCCAGGCTTTATTTTTGCTGAGTTTTGTTATTGCGATGGTAGTTGTTACTTGTTTAATGACTTTTCTGAATTAGTTCTAGATAGCCTATGTTTTTTGTCTTGTATAGCCACTGTAGTCTTTGTTCATTTATGGGATATAAAAATTTTACAGAAAAAATGTAATTAAAAGATAAATTATGGGACGCAGCAAAAGCAGTGTTAAGAGGAAAGTTTATATCAATAGGTGCCTACATCAAGAAATTGGAAAGGCACCAAATAGATGAGCTTTCTATTCACCTCAAGGATCTAGAAAACCTACAGCAAACCAGACCCAAATCTAGTAGGAGAAGAGAAATAATTAAAATCAGAGAAGAAATCAACAGGATTGAATCAAGAAAAACATTCCAAAAAATCAGCCAAACGAGGAGCTGGTTTTTTGAAAAAATAAACAAAATTGACACCCCATTGGCCCAACTAGCTAAAAAAAGAAGAGAAAAGACCCAAATCAATAAAATCAGAGATGAAAAAGGAAATGTAACAACAGACACCACAGAAATAAAAAGAATCATCAGAAATTACTACAAGGACTTGTATGCCAGCAAACAGGGAAACCTATCAGAAATGGATAGATTCCTGGACACATGCAACCTACCTAAATTGAACCAGGAAGACATCAAAAACCTAAACAGACCCATAACTGAGACAGAAATTGAAACAGTAATAAAGGCCCTCCCAACAAAGAAAAGCCCAGGACCAGATGGATTCACTGCTGAATTCTACCAGACATTTAAAGAAGAACTAACTCCAATTCTTCTCAAACTATTCAGAACAATCGAAGAAGAGGGAATCCTCCCAAATTCTTTCTATGAAGCCAGCATCACCTTAATTCCTAAGCCAGAAAAAGATGCAGCACTGAAAGAGAATTACAGACCAATATCCCTGATGAACATAGATGCAAAAATCCTCAATAAAATTCTCGCCAATAGAATGCAACAACACATCAGAAAGATCATCCACCCAGACCAAGTGGGATTTATCCCTGGTATGCAGGGATGGTTTAATGTGCGCAAGACAATCAATGTGATACACCACATTAACAGACTGCAGAAGAAAAACCATATGATTATCTCAATAGATGCCGAGAAAGCATTTGATAAAATACAACACCCGTTCATGATGAAAACTCTAAGCAAACTGGGTTTGGAAGGAACATTCCTCAATACAATCAAAGCAATCTATGAAAAACCCACAGCCAACATCCTATTGAATGGGGAAAAGTTGGAAGCATTTCCACTGAGATCTGGGACCAGACAGGGATGTCCACTCTCACCACTGCTATTCAATATAGTTCTGGAGGTTCTAGCCAGAGCTATTAGGCAAGAAAAAGAAATTAAAGGGATACAAATTGGGAAGGAAGAACTCAAACTATCCCTCTTTGCAGATGACATGATTCTTTATTTAGGGGACCCAAAGAACTCTACTAAGAGACTATTGGAACTCATAGAAGATTTTGGCAAAGTAGCAGGGTATAAAA
This sequence comes from Oryctolagus cuniculus, assembly GCF_964237555.1. NCBI lineage: Eukaryota > Metazoa > Chordata > Mammalia > Lagomorpha > Leporidae > Oryctolagus > Oryctolagus cuniculus. The sequence continues at coordinate 111,361,921 of NC_091453.1, read as the reverse complement.
TCAGTGCACAAAAATCAACAGCCTTTGTATACACAGACAATGCCATGGCTGAGGAAGAACTTCTAAGATCAATCCCATTCACAATAGCTACAAAAACAATCAAATACCTTGGAATAAACTTAACCAAGGACGTTCAAGATCTCTACGATGAAAATTACAAAACCTTAAAGAAAGAAATAGAAGAGGATACCAAGAAATGGAAAAATCTTCCATGCTCATGGATTGGAAGAATCAATATCATCAAAATGTCCATTCTCCCAAAAGTAATTTATAAATTCAATGCAATACCAATCAAGATACCGAAGACCTTCTTCTCAGATCTGGAAAAATTGGTGCTGAAATTTATATGGAGGCACAAGAGACCTCGAATAGCTAAAGCAATCTTGTACAACAAAAACAAAGCCGGAGGCATCACAATACCAGATTTCAGGACATACTACAGGGCAGTTGTAATCAAAACAGCATGGTACTGGTACAGAAACAGATGGATAGACCAATGGAACAGAATTGAAATACCAGAAATCAACCCAAACATCTACAGCCAACTTATATTCGATCAAGGATCTAAAACTAATTCCTGGAGCAAGGACAGCCTATTCAATAAATGGTGCTGGGAAAATTGGATTTCCACGTGCAGAAACATGAAGCAAGACCCCTACCTTACACCTTACACAAAAATCCACTCAACATGGATTAAAGACCTAAATCTACGACCTGACACCATCAAGTTACTAGAGAACATTGGAGAAACCCTTCAAGATATTGGCACAGGCAAAGAGTTTCTGGAAAAGACCCGGGAGGCACAGGCAGTCAAAGCCAAAATTAACTATTGGGATTGCATCAAATTGAGAAGTTTCTGTACTGCAAAAGAAACAGTCAGGAGAGTGAAGAGACAACCAACAGAATGGGAAAAAATATTTGCAAACTATGCAACAGATAAAGGGTTAATAACCAGAATCTACAAGGAGATCAAGAAACTCCACAAAAACAAAACCAACAACCCAATTAGGAGATGGGCCAAGGACCTCAATAGACATTTTACAAAAGAGGAAATCCAAATGGCCAACAGGCACATGAAAAAATGTTCAAGGTCATTAGCAATCAGGGAAATGCAAATAAAAACCACATTGAGGTTCCACCTCACCCTGGTTAGAATGGCTCACATTCAGAAATCCACCAACAACAGATGCTGGCGAGGATGTGGGGAAAAAGGGACACTAACCCACTGTTGGTGGGAATGCAAGCTGGTCAAGCCACTATGGAAGTCAGTCTGGAGATCCCTCAGAAACCTGAAGATAACCCTACCGTTCGACCCAGCCATCCCACTCCTTGGAATTTACCCAAAGGAATTTAAATTGGCAAACAAAAAAGCGGTCTGCAGCCTAATGTTTATTGCAGCTCAATTCACAATAGCTAAGACCTGGAACCAACCTAAATGCCCATCAACGGTAGACTGGATAAAGAAATTATGGGATATGTACTCTTTAGAATACTATACCGCAGTAAGAAACAACGAAATCCAGTCATTTGCAACAAAATGGAGGAATCTGGAACACATCATGCTGAGTGAAATAAGCCAGTCCCAAAGGGACAAATACCATATGTTCTCCCTGATCGGTGACAACTGACTGAACACCAAAAAGGAAACCTGTTGAAGTGGAATGGACACTATGGGAAACGGTGACTTGATCAGCATAGCCCTGACTGTTAATGAACAACTTAATACATTATCCCTCTTAGTAGTTTTTTTGTCTGTTCTACTTAATATGACTGGTTTAATTCTGTAATTAATACACAGTTATTCTTAAGTGTTGAAATTTAACTGAAATGTGATCCCTGTTAAACACAAGAGTAGGAATAAGAGAGGGAAGAGATGTATAATTTGGGACATGCTCAAGCTGACTTGCCCCAAATGGTAGAGTTAGAAACATACCAGGGTACTCCAATTTAATCCCATCAAGGTGGCATGTACCAATGCCATCTCACTATTCCAAGTGATCAATTTCAGTTCACAATTGATCATAATGAAAGGACTAAGAGTCAAAGGGAGCACATAAGCAAGTCTAGTACCTGCTAACACTAACCGATGGAATAAATAAAGGGGAGAGTGATCCAACATGGGAAGTGAGATACTCAGCAGACTCATAGAATGGCAGATGTCCTAAATAGCACTCTGGCCTCAGAATCAGCCCTAAAGGCATTCGGATCTGGCTGAAAAGCCCATGAGAGTATTTCAGGCATGGAAAGCCAAGACACTCTGGCAAAAGATCTCTGCGAGTGAGATCTCAGTGGAAAGAACAGGTCTTCAAAGAAGGAGGTACCTTTCTCTGAAGGGAGGAGAGAACCTCCACTTTGACTATGACCTTGTCGAAACAAGATAAGAATCGGAGAACTCAGAGGGCTTCCATAGCCTTGGAAACTCATGACTGGAGCATAGGGAGATTACTGATGCCATAGACAGGAGTGTCAATTGGTAAAGTCAACAACAGGAGTCACTGTGCACTTACTCCTCATGTAGGATCTCTGTCCTTAATGTGCTGTGCATTGAAATTTAATGCTATAACGAGTACTCAAACAGTATATTTCACTTTGTGTTTCTATGGGGGTGCAAACTGTTGAAATCTTTGCTTAATGCATACTAAACTGATCGTCTGTAAAAAAAAAAAAAAAAAAAAAGAAAGAAAGAAAAGAAACTATCAACTCCCAACTTGACTCTCACTGGGATTAAACATGACAATAGGTCTGATCTGATTTCATCATCATTAAAAAAAAATCATCTATTATTTTTCACTTTGTTTCTGTGTGGGAGCAAACTGTTGAAATCCTTACTTAATGTATACTAAGCTGATCTTCTGTATATTAAGATAATCGAAAATGAATCTTGATGTGAATGGAAGGGGAGAGGGAGTGGGAAAGGGGAGGGTTGTGGGTGGGAGGGACGGTATGGGGGGGGAAGCCATTGTAATCCATTATTCGTACTTTGGAAACTTATATTCATTAAATAAATAAATAAATAAATAAATTGGAAGCTATTTTGACGGGCCAGCACTGTGGCACAGCGGTTAAAGCCACAGCCTGCAGCGCCAGCATCCTATATGGGCACCAGTTCAAGTCCTGGCTGCACCTCTTCTGATCCAGCTCTCTGCTGTGGCCTGGGAAACCAATAGAAGATGGCCCAAGTCCTTGGGTCCCTGCACCTGGCTCCTGGCTTCAGATCGGCACAGCTCTGGCCATTGCAGCCATCTGGGGAGTGAACCAGTGGATGGAAGTCCTCTCTCTCTCTCTCTCTCTCTCTCTCTCTCTTTCTGCCTCTCCTTCTTTCTGTGTAACTCTGACTTTCAAATAAATAGATCTTAAAAAAAAAAGATATTTTGATGCAAAAAACTTTTGAGATCCATGCATATTTTTCCCTTCTAAAAAGATGTATTTATGTATTTGAAAGTCGGGGGTGGGGGTGGGGGATTCCATCTGCTGGATCACTCCCCAAAGAGCCACAATGGCTGGGGCTGGACCAGGCTGAAGTCAGGAGCCAAGAACTCCATCCGGGTCTCCCATATGGGTGATGCTGGCATCACAGAAGGCAGTTTTGGCCCCTGTGCCACAACACTGGCCTCCACCTAGCTTTCTCATAATGTGCATTTTTCATGGTATCTTTGAAAACCCCTTGTACTTGCTGGGAAGGAGGAGGGGTGGAAAGAAATGAAACCTCCATCAGTTTGAGTGATCTTTTGCACTGTGCAGTGACTCTTGTTAATGTTTTGTATCTTTCAAAATTGCTGAAGAAGTCAATTTTAAATGCTCTCACCACAAACAAATAAGGAGATGAGGTGACGGATATGTTCGTTAGCTTGAATTAATCTTTCTGTAGTATGTGTGTTTGTATGTGTATATAACGCATCACACTGTACCCCATAAATAAATAATTATTTGCCAAGGATATTTTCTGCTTTAAAAATAAAGACTCCTCGGGGTAGAAAAAAAAAAAAAGAAAAGAAAAAATGTAATTAAAAGATAAATTTGTTTTGGTACAAGAAATATTTGTAATTATATAAAAGTAGTCTTCAAAGAAGTTCATGGCAATGCATATCATGAAGACAGTATGTGGATTTCAAATTTTTTTCACCAAAATTAAAATCTTTAATCCATTTTCCATGAACATTTTGAGCTACTCCCATGTATATTTTACCCCAAGTTCCATGGGAGCCTACAGAGGAGTTTTAACCTAAACAGTAAAATTATATTTGTAATGTCTCCAGCACTTAAAAACAAATGTCATTTGACATGTTAGGTGATGAATCAATAAATTTTTATTCATAGATAATATTTTATTTATCAATAATTTATTTCTACTTTGCTTATAAATTATTTTCAGATTATTCTGCCTGTTAGTATAGAACAGAGATTATGGTATCAGGACGCTTTTAGATTCTTAAAAACTATAAAGGAGTGGGGGCAGTCTACTGCTGGGCTGCCTGAATTCCATATTGAGGTGCCTGCTTTGAGTCCTGGCTGCTCCGTGCTTCCAATCCAATTTCCTGCTAACGTGCCTGGGAGGCAGAGGATGATGGCTCAAGTGCTTGGGCCCCTGCCCACTGTGTGAGAGACCCAGATGGAGTTCCTGGCTCCTAGCTTTGGTCTGGCCTACCACCAGATGTCTCTTCCTCTTTGTCACTCAGTCTCTTTCAAATAAAATAAATCTTCAAAAAAAAAAAAAAACACTGTATATGATCTATGTTTATTTCTTTTGTTAGAAGCTAAAACAGGATTTAAAATTATTCGCTAATTAATTTAAAAATAACAATAAAGTCATCGGTTGCTCACATATCTTTTCTAAAATAGTAGATATGTTTTTTGAAAAACACTGGGAAGAACCACATTATTTCACATTTTTGCAAATCTCTTTAATTTCTGATTTAATAGTAGACAGCTGGATTCTCGTATCTGCGTCTACACTCCATCTGATTTGATTGAGGAAAATTCAGCCTCTGATAGATATGAGTGTACAGTTGGATAAGCAGTATTTTATTACTCTTTTCAGATAATTAAGGATAATTTTCCTTGCTCCTACAGAAACATTAGACAAGTGATATTTCCTTAAAGGTTGGTTACAATACGGAAGCTACATATGTCATTTTAACTTTTCATTTTCTGCTGTGTTACTTTAAAATCTACATTGTATTTTGTGTGAATCTTTAACCATTGTGTGACTCTTACATCATGATGCATTGGATGTTTGAAAAATACTGGCTCACTGAGTCATGCAGATCCGCCAGATAGTAACATACTTCATTATACAGCATCAGAATATTGTGTTCCTGAGTACCACTGCTTTTCTCATCAGAAAAGCCTTCATACATTGGGAAGCTGTCAGGCTTCATAGCAGAAGATACAAGTTCTTCTAGAGCCTCATTTTTGCTTGAAAGTGCAAATTTGATCATTGACCATGAACAGTCGCGGTTATGTTCCTCAAGGAAAGTAATGGGTCACTTTGTTCATTTCTGAGAAAATGACTTTCCAAACACTCAAATTTGAATAAATTTGTCAGTCTTTTTTTCAAGCATAAATAGTGTTTCATGAAAAAAGTGTCTGCTTTTCCTCATTACTCAATCACACATGTACTTTTCTTCTAGATGAACATTATACTTGAATCTGTAGCAGAAGTACCTCATGCACACTTCCCATTTCATCACATATAATAATATTAAAAAGACCTATAGCAAAGGGTCAAGATTTAATAAAAATTAATTTTATTGCCTCTTCGAGTGCATTCTTCAATGAAATTGGCTTTCTAAAGAAATCCGAGCTCTCGGCAATGAAAACTACAATGATTATTATAGCAGTTTGGTGTCTCTGCACTGATTCATGATAAGCTGCCTGCAATTTTATCCATTGTAACTTTTCAACTGTTATTGCAAACGTCATCACATTTGGTTGAGGAGAATCCATGAATTTCAACATTATTCAACACTTTGAATAGCTCAGCACCACTTGTGTTTTTCCTCCAGGTTTCACATAATAGATCTTAGATGATTAATTAGTGCTGATACTAGATGAATGTAAGTAAGGTATCAATTTCAGCCCATGTCTGTAGATTTGTCCATTTAGAAGGCAAAAAAAAAAAGTCGTCAGAGGTGATGTTAACTTCATATTTGCAGCTAACCCTTTAATTAAATGAGTTAGTTTCACTCTCCTTAGAAGATGGCATGAATTTATCTACTGACTTCATCCAGCATGCATTTGATAATGTCACCTCTAAAATTTCTTCACTATCATGCATACTTTTCTGGGTGTTATAATGCAATAAATTACCCTAAGTATGTTTCAGTGGATTTTTCATTTCTATTTTGAAAAGCTGTAACACCTAATTTTGAGTTTTATAGTGCTCACAACATTTACTTTAAATATTTAATTGCATTTTCCTTACATTCTGATTGATTTCAAAATGATTCTACAACCCAACTCATTCTGTAATACTATTCTTTTTTTTAAAAAGATTTATTTATTTTATTTAAAAGAGTTAGAGAGAGACCAAGTGAGAGAAACAGAGATCTTTCGTTCACTCCCTAAATGGTCACAACGGCCGGAGCTGGGCCGATCCGAATCCAGAAGCCAGGAGCTTCTTCCGAGCTGAGTCCACCACGTGGTGCAGGGGCCCAAGGGCTTGGGCTATCCTCTGTTGCTCTCCAAGGCCATTAGCAGAGAGCTGGATTGAAAGCGGAGCAGCTGGGACAGGAACCAAGGGCCCATATGGAATGCCTGCACCACAGTTGGTAGTTTTACCCTCTGTGTCACAGCACCAGCTCCAGTACTATTTTTTAAAAAATATATATTTATGGGGCTAGTGCTGTAGCATAGAACGTTAAGCCTCCAACTGCAGTGCTGGCATCCCATATGGGTTTTGGTTTGAGTCCCAGCTTTTCTGCTTCTGATCAAGCTCCCTGTTAATGCGCCTGGGAAAGCGGTGATTTGGAGAGTGAACCAGCAGATGGAAGATCTCTCTTTCTCCTCCTCTCTCTGTACTTCTGCCTTTCAAATAAATAAATATTTAAAAATAAAAATATACATTTATTTACTTGAAAGACAGAAAGAAATCCCTCTCTCTTCTACCAACTGGTTTACTTCCCATATGGCCACAACATATTGTGTCAAGAGAAAGCACCTTTCAGACAGGACACGTGAGGGCCAGTGTGCAGAGGAGAGGTTTCCTAGCGGCCCTGAGGGATGCGTGTGAGTTAGCCTCACTGTGGGTTTTTGTTCCGTTAGACGTTCTCTTTGGCCTTTAAACAGATTCGCTGCCCAGTGGTCTGAGGTACAGGGTGGTGACCAGAGTTGACAATACTGCTCTGTAGACTTGAGGTTCTGTAAGAGGGTGGGTCGTGAGTGTTCTCTACCAAACACGTGCAAAGCTCAATGAGCTGCTTGGCAGCAATCATGTCACCGTGCGTGTGCGAATACATCTCACACCATCACACCGTGCCTAGTAAATATGTTCAGTGTTTATCTGTCTGTCGGTGATACCTCAAAAAAGCTGGAATAAAAATAACTAACTGTTACATAAATTTTGCTCATTAAATATTAAATTATTTTAAGATTTATTTATTTATTTGAAAGAGTTATATAGAGAGAAGGAGAGACAGATCTTCCATCTGCTGGCTCACTCCGCATATGGCCGCAATGGCCAGAGCTGGGCCAGGCCGAAGGCAGGGACATAGCACTTGGGCCATCTTCCACTGCTTTGCCAGGCCACTAACAGGGAGCTGGACTGGAACTGGAACAGCCAGGACTCGAACTGGTGCCAATATAGGATGCCGGCATCACAGGCAGTGGCATTACCTGCTATGCCACAGCACCGGCTACAATACTATTCTTAAAAGTTTCATTTTGTCAGACAACTTTTGTCATATTTTTCTTTCTTATTTACAATTCTAATCTACAGATTGGATACCTTTCTTGCATGAGAACTCATTTATAAGTCAGTCTCACACCACAACTTTTTAGCATCTTTAGATCTAGACATTGCGGTTGTCAGTTGAGCAAGTGAACCACCCATCCATTCTTATAGATCAGAAAAATAAGCTATAAAGTAATTTTATCTTGTATAATAAATACAAAATCTCTAATAATTATTAATTTTAAGCAGTTTTTCAAACAGTATTCTAAAGTATTGAAAAATAAGACTACAAATTGTATTCATTCACGTCTTATATTTTCACATGGACAAAGGGTTCTGGATTTCAAAATAGCAATTTGTTATGCCACATAAGAGGTTACAAAGATTATTGTAGGTGTTTCATAAATAGCCAATAAGAACACTAAGCTCTCAATACAAATTAAGTTAGCCTCCAAAAAATTCCTATATCTATACCTTAAACCAGCTACTTAGGGCATTCTAGAATCATTAACTCATATTTCAAAACAGTGCTGTCATTTTACATCGTTTCGCCACTGGAAAATTCCTCTGTATGCTTGTGAGAGAATAAGAAGGGTAAATACAGTTTTAAAATTATAATGAAAATAGGTTTGACCTTAGGACCTCTGAAGAGGATCTCAGAAAAGTGTGTAAAGGATGGATTAAGTGTGTCAAAATTGGAGCTTGGGGAACTAATTAAGAGAGACTGTGGGAATGGTCTATGTGGCAGTGGTTCTTCAACTTGAGTATGCATCAGAATCTCAGGGAGAGCTTTTTAAAACACATATAGCGGCTGGCGCCGCGGCTCACTAGGCTAATCCTCCGCCTTGCGGCGCCGGCACACCGGGTTCTTGTCCCGGTCGGGGCACTGGATTCTGTACCAGTTGCCCCTCTTCCAGTCCAGCTCTCTGCTGTGGCCTGGGAGTACAGTGGAGGATGGCCCAAGTGCTTGGGCCCTGCACCCCATGGGAGACCAGGAGAAGCACCTGGCTCCTGGCTTCGGATCAGTGAGGTGTGCCAGCCGCAGCGCGCCGGCCGCGGCAGCCATTGGAGGATGAACCAACAGCAAAGGAAGACCTTTCTCTCTGTCTCTCTCTCTCACTGTCCACTCTGCCTGTAAAAAGAAAAAAACACACATATAGCAGGCTGCACTCATAGAATTTCTGGTTCAATAGGTTTCATTCAAGTCAAGGCCCTCAATTTGCATTTCTAACAAGTGCCCAGATATGTGATGTTGCTTGTTTTGGGGCCAGACTTTGAGAATCACTGCACGAGGTCCTTACTACTCATCCCAGACCTCACTCTAGATCTACCGGCTATGAATCTATGTGAAGAAGGTTGCTAGATGATTTGTACACACATCATAGTTTGAAAAACATCCTGTGGGGCCAGTGCTATGGCACAACGGGTTAAAGCCCTAGCCTTAAGCGCTGGCATCCCATATGGGCGCTGGTTCTGGTCCCAGCTGCTCCACTTCCGATCCAGCTCTCTGCTGTGGCCTGGGAAAGCAGTAGAGGATGGCCCTAGTCCTTGGGCCCCTGCACCTGTGTTGGAGACCGGGAAGAAGCTCCTGGCTCCTGGCACAGCTCTGGCCATTGCGGCCATCTGGGGAGTGAACCAGTAGATGGAAGACCCCTCTCTCTGTCTCCACCTCTCTCTAACTCTTTCAAATAAATAAAATAAATCTTTTTAAAAAAAGAAAAACATCCTGTACCTGAAGACAGGAAAAGTGTGTGTGTGTAAAAAAAAAAAGTTATTTCTAAGAGACAGGAAACAAGGTGTAGAATCTGGATGTAGGGAGGAGAGCGAAGGAAAAAACAATGGAAATGCTTTGTTTTTTTCTAGGTTGAGCAAGTGAGTAGGTGGTAATTTTTTTCCCCACTGGGACAGGTAACACAAGGAGATGAGCAAATTTGGGGAATGGTCTTTGGATTCAGAATTGAACTTACTGAGTACTTAAAGTTCTCTTTTAATTCACACAGTATTGATCATATATGATTAAACAATAATGTCCTGGTCTCCTGGTGCTGAATAGGGTTTAGGACTGCATCAGAAGTGTTAGGCACGCATGCAGGATTCTATTTTCAGCTCAGATTCCATTTGTGTAGATATGAATTAGGGAAAAAGCAAGTCTCTTCAACAGAAGCAGCATTGAAAACCTATGTGCCATCCCCACAACAATCAGCCCCAGCAGACACAGATGTGTTGGTTAGAGACACAGGAAGGTAACGGAAACCACGTACTGTACTGCTAATCCATGATTCAGAGTCAGAAGAACAGAAGAGAATCTTCAAGATATCCCACAGCATAACAGCCCTGACTGTGTGACTATCAGATAGAGGCAAACTCTCTCTCTGGTTCCAAGTCGGGACCCAGGCTCATCAAGTTCTTTTACTGTCTTCCAGAAGTCCCAAATTAAAGAACTCTTCTGTAAATTACACCTTTGTATCTGACAAGCAGAGTCAGGATTCTGACACACAAAGCAGGTTGCAGAAAATAAGTCGCCTGGACTTGAAAAGAATGAATGAGTCAGATTTGTAGGTGGATGGAGGAGACATTACACTCAACCTTTGATTTGATCCTCAGACTGCAGCTGAGTTTCAACGAAATTAAATAATGTGTCTAGAGTTACTGAGATGGTAAGCGGATGAGCTGCACCTGGAACCTGCATCTCCTGACTCCAGATTCTCTAAGCTTTTTACTGTAATGCAGCACGCTGGCCTGTAGGACATTGCTAGCCCTTTCTTGGATCCCAATTCGCCAAGAGCCAACTTGTATGAAATGTTTAAATAACAGCCGCTGATTTCTTAAAGTAGCTCGATGCCTAATATGTTACAGATTATTAGTGAGCTTTTATTTCAGTGGTCAAGCAATTAATCAGGAGTCACAGCAAAATGTCTGTGGGGTGAAAAAAAAAGACCGCTTACGTTGTCACCAGGTCTGTTCATTATCCTCTGTGTTCTATATCCAGATCAATCCATAGTTAATTAATAATGATGTGCTTCCTGAAGTTCAAGGCGACAAATGAACGTTCCTATGCATATTTCCTGTAGGAAAAATGAATAGAAAATGCCTACCATGCCCATCTCATTCTAAGAAAATGTATGTAATGATTACAAGCATATAATAAGAATGGTTTGCTTAGCCAAATGTTTGTTCATTTCTGTTAATCAGTATTCATTTGAGCTACTTCCTTGCAGTTTGTGGAAGCAATGCAATCAGTTGAGTAGTGTGGCAGATTTAAATCAGTAATAAAAACCCTGGGGAAATTAACAAGACAAAACATTAACCACAGACTAAACATTAACATATATTAGCATTTTTATTATACCTGTAGAATTGTTTAATGGGCATGGTTACTACTATTAAAAAGTTTATGTTGTATATCACATAATTTCAATATATATTTTGTTTTAAAACTTTTAAGATTTAATTAAACGAAATTGCACAACGGTATAATAAGTGGTTCAACAGAATGAAGATCATTATTTTAACTGGTAACTTACGGAATTCCCACCATATTCCGCTCCCAGGCCCAAGGTACCCTAAACAAATGCCCAGGGAAAACTCATCCAGACTGGACCAGAGAATTGGTATTTAAATGGCATAATCCCAGAGGAAGTTTTATTTTTTATTCTTCAAGGTTCTGGTGAATCCATTGATGATCAAAGACTAAATTTATACAATTTAGCATTATTTCTTAAAAAAAAAAAAGCACTCTTTGGGACCACAGTAATCAGCTGAGTTCTAGCAGAAATATTATTCTGTAATTAAATAAAGTTGAAAAAGTACTCAAGAGGGCCTTGTCTTGGTGGCCCCAGGTACAGCTCTTAAGGGGGAATAATGCTGATCTCTGAGTACAGTTCAGCTGGACAGCAGACAACTGTGATAGATTCTTTGCTATTTGTGAGCTACTGACGCACTCATGGGAACATTTACACTTTGTTTCTACATCTCCCTCTCCTTTTCCTTCTTCCTCTTCCCTGATACTCCTCCTTTTATGTGGGTTATTTAACTTAAAATATTCTACCTCCCCCACACTTCCCTGCTTCAAATACACACACACACACACACCCTCTTACATATTTCCTGTAAGGTATTCCATTCATCAACAAAATAGATCTGATAGAGTTAGCTAGGGGGAGAGAGATTTAAAAAAAAACTGCAAGGGAGGAGGTAGTAGCCTTCAAACATAAAGAAAAGGAAATGGAAATGTTAATCAAAAGTTAAAATTTTAAAGGAATAAGGAGTAGGAGAAAGCCAAAGATACACTTTAATGTAGTTGCACCCTCCCACACAACCATCTTCTAACCTTTTGAGCTAACGCAGCTAAAGGCTTGAATCTGTTGCAGTTTTATAGCCATAGGATTAACCTGGAATCTCCATTTGAGGGGGAAGCTATAAAAGATATTGTAAGATCAGATATCAGATTAGACCTGGGTTAAACCATAGTCATTGTGGATTTTGTAGCTGACCTAAGACTCTGAATTCAGTTGTCAGGGTTCAGGGATGTCTTGCAAACAGCAAGCAAAAGTCTGGACCAATTTAGGAGCTGCCTGTCCCATAGGACTTGAAATCCAGTGTTTTAGTATGGTTATTAAATGACTCTTACCTGGTAGGCCAAAGAGTTTTCATCATTCCACTATTGCCTCACAGCTATTAGAAATACTGCATAAAGCCCAGGTTAAATTTAGATGTTACATTTTTGTTTGTCTTGAATAACTTTAACCTTTATTTGGAATATTTTTTTAAATTTTTTCATCATCACTATTCTCTAGTTGTGGGTGGTATGTTCACAGGCTTACAGACCTGGGTCCCATCCAATTACTGGGAAATCCCAGCAAATGTGCTGTTGACAGAAATCCATGGCAGGTATTTGGGGATGGATGAACAGAAAACAAAAACATGAGTTTTGGAGTTAGACAAGTGTTCAAGTCCAAGCTCTGCCATTTACTAACATTGTGACCTTGTTTATGTTTTTGAAACCCTTGTGAGCCTCAGTTTCCTTATCTCCAAAATGGGGTTAATATCTGCTCTTCATACCTCAGAGGGTTGTCATAGGACTTGGTAGAGGGAAGGCAGAATGGATATAGAGGTTGTTTGTGAAGCTCTAGACTGGAGTAAGGTATTGTGTTACAAATGTACGGTAATGGTATTGTCAAGAACTGCACAGTAAAGATTTCTTTCTCTGCTCAGTCACCCAAAGTGAATGATCAGGTGTGCATTTTATGTTACTTGAGAGTTCTACGAAACAACAACCAGTGAGGCCCTGGGAATGAATACAGTTAGATTTGAACCAGTGGTGTATCTGCATTCCTTGACTATCAGCTATGGGGTACAGGTGGTAATTGCATCACAACAAATGCTTTGCAGGGGTTCGAAATCTTTGGTAATGATGAGCTTCATTATGTGCCACCCCACAATATGGCAACTTAGCATTTAAGAAAACTGCAGAAGCAGGGAGATCACTCGCACCTTCCTCTTACCCCTTCTCCCCTGGTACAGGCCCTAAATCCTGACCCTCCCCTAAAGCAGGTCGTAAGACCCTCATGTGAAAGACACATGCACATACCTGGAGAAAAGAACAATTCTTATTCCAAAAAGGCTCAGGGATACAGGAAATGTGAACAAGCAGGCATCGCTAAGCACCCTCACTGTGTGATATCATCATGTCAGAACCCGTTTGTCCATTCATACTTCTCTATAACTATCCCTGTCTTCAAAAAACTGAGCATAAAATGATACAGGTTCCCCTGTTTCTTTGGATCTCCATTTCTGAAAGCTCCCCCATCACGTAAAAGTCACCTTAATCATATTGGGAGGCTTTTTCCTTTCTAATCTGTGTTGTAGATATCTCTGCCATGAACCTAACAATAGGTGAAGAAAATGAAATTTGCTTCCCCTAAAGTAACATACCCTACTTGGGAAGTAACTTTCACCTTTTTGTCTCAAGGAAACCTAGAGCACATTATGGCACTTCAGATATAATGGATTCTCCCTTTATTAAGGTTACAGTTACAGGTGAGGTGAAGCTGTGACTTGAGGTCAAAATCAAGTCCTCCTGTGGGTGAGAGGCAGGAGTGCAGTTCTCAACTAGTTCCCCTGATGCCCAGCCTACTGTGCTCTTCACTGTGCCTTGGCAAGCCCCAGAAGTGTGTCTGCCTCATGTATGTACAGAGACAGTGCTTCTAGACCCTAGTACAAAGGAATGGTGCCCAGGTTACCAGAATGACTCACCAGCCTGTGTATGGCCAGAGACCATGGCTTCTTATGTGTCAGGACTTGTAACACTTCAGAGAACAATTGCTTTCACCATCGCAGGTTCTGGCACAAAAATAAAGGCACCATTAGGAGTTATGGGTGATGGAAAACAACAAGGTTTTATAGTGCAGGTCTTTTGATAGAGACCCTCCCGTATCCATTAAATTTGCTCCAAGTAGTCAAATTTAAAGGTGGCGATATTCTTGACTAGGCACTACATTAGTCAGTGCAAGGAGATTGTGTTGCACTTCGTATTTAAGAGTTTAAGACTCCTGGGAAGGCTTCTGATTTCTAAAATGCCACTTGGGAGAGTGGCTTCTTTAGCAAGTGTAGCTGAAGCGTAAGACTCAGGTCTCCCAGTGTAGTCTGATACTTCTCAAGTGGGAAACTGAAAGGATCTCTTTAATGTGAATGCTGCATCTCTTTGTAAATCATGCTTCCTTTTAGTGTCCACTTTTCAAACTAAGCTCATAAAATTCACCTACAGCCCACACAGTGTGGGGGTGAAAGATGTGGAGAGAAGGGCCTGAAAGGGGGAATACATTGGACAAAATGCTTTGTATATGAGAAGAGTGTGCTTCGTGGTAGCCTTGCGGAAGAAGAGGCAGCCTGTCTGATAAGATGTGGCGGTTATTGGCTGGACACTGTTGTTTGCTCCTTACCTCACACAGGACTTTCAGAGGTCTGCTAGAGAATGCCTCATTGGGTGACTTGGGAAGAAAGGTCAGGCTGAAGACTGGGTACATTCTCATTTGTTCTTAACCTCCTTCCTTTTGCCTCAGCTGCACCCCTTTCCGGTATGGTGGGGAACACTTAAAAACGTTAAAATCTTGCCAAGACCCATTTAGCATTCAGTGACACAAAGGGCTGACTCTCAATGGGGACAGAGATTTCACAGCTATGGGTTGCAAGTAGACAAGTTACTGTGAAAGTTATGTGAAAGATTTCATCTTGGTCCTGGGTATGGAACAGCTTAGGTAAACAGAAGGTGTCCTGTGCTCCTGAATTTGTTAAGAAACCCTTTGATCCTGGTGAAATGGACTCTCATGCAGATGGATATTCATGGACCAATAGATATTTATGCAACAAAAATCAGGGTTTTGTTCCATGAAATCCCACCTGTAGTTTAGTCAACTGAATGCGTGTATGTCTGTGGATATAAGGTTATTATGTGCAGGGTGCCCTCAGTTATTCGAATCTGTATCATATGCTTTGGAAGTGACTGGAACTTAACTGTCTAGTCGAGCCTGGCAGCCCCTAGCCTAGAACACCCTACTGACTGCTACCACCTGGGGCATATTCAGAGAATGCAGATTCTTCATCTGAAGTTGATATTGGCACAAGTCATAAACACACCTGAAAAATTAAATATCACACATTACAAGGCCAAATGGAATATTTTCAAGAGTCTGCAGCTTTTTTTTTTTTCAGCTCCATTAGGATAAACTATTGAGAATAGCTAGTCTAAATCCCAAACTGTAGATGCTGTCTTTCATATATGGAGGTGATGTTACTGCTGCTTCTGGATGTTTTCTAACTTGATGATTTATTTATATGGAAAGCGTCTCTAAAGACATACAAACTTTTATGCTGTTATATATGCTTAAATAACTTAATAGATGCTATCAGGACAGTCTTGAGAAATCTAGAAGCTGAGATTACCACACAGAGCCCATGGCTTCTCAGTACAGTAGTGTGCTCAGCCTGATAATAGGAGATTACTTCGTTTTGCTTCTCTTAAGTTACTTAGCACTGCCTTAGAGTTCAATGCAGGCACAAAAGTGACAAAGATACAACCTTTGTCTTCACAATATATTTCTAATATTTTTCCTGGAAGTTTACAATCTATATATTCACCCTGGCTATTTTGACTGGTTGTATATTTTTGAAGACCAATCATTCTTTTTTCTCCCAACAATGTAGAACCATGTAAGCAAATGGAAAGTAAGCGTCATCTTGTATGGAGGCTATAATGGTTAAGCTTTGAAGTCAGACAAATGACTTCAAAGTCAAACAAGTGAATCTACTGTCTGTTTGCCTTGGGCAAGCGGCATAATCTACCTGAGCCTCAATTTCCTCATCTATGAAATGGGGGTGATATTTAGCATAGTATCTGGCATAAGGGAGATTTATGAGAATGTTAATATTCATACTCCCTTATATGCAAGTTCATTTAGGCCTTTTTTTTTAAAGTTTTATTTATTCATTTGAAAGTCAGAGTTACACAGAGAGAGGAGAGGCAGAAAGCAAGCAAAAGGTCTTCCATCTGCTCGTTCACTCCTCAATTGGCTGTAACAGTTGGAGCTGTGCCAATCCGAAGCCAGGAGCTTCTTTTGGGCCTCCCACATGGGTGAAGGGGCCCAAGGAGTTGGGCCATCTCCTGCTTTCCTAAGGCATAGCAGAGAGCTGGGTTGGAAGTGTAGCAGCTGGGACTTAAACCAGCGTCCATATAGGATGCCGGCACGCAGGTGGTGGCTTTACCTGCTACACCATAGCAACAGCCCCAAGTCTTTCTTTTAAAGTAACAAAATAGCAGATTGATGAATAATTTAACCAAAGAAATCAGTTAGAATGGAGCTAAACAAGGAAGCTTATGATATTTTTAAAAACCATTGCCGTATGAGTATATATAAAAGGGGGAGGGATACAGTATTTTTGAATGAATGAGAATTGTGAGGAATAGGGGAAGAAATGAAAGGAGGTAGGCTCTTGAGCACCTGTATTCTTTAATACTCTCAATACTGGACTTAGTGATCTATGATTCACAGCTGATGATACGGGCTGTTGATTGATTGACTTGCCTTCGTCCCTTGGGGAGTTTTAGGAAAGACAGATGAGGAACTATAGTGACATTTTCCAGAATACCTTAGCTTGAGTCTTACAATGAAATGTTTATAAGAATAGAGCGATCGTGTATGAAAGAGGTTTTTTTTTATTAACATGTTATTCTACGCAATATTCACAACCCCTCTCCTGTACCAGTTCTTCCTAAACTTTGCAATTCTCTTTTGTGAACTCCTTCATACATGTAAACACAAGTGCCATTGAAAGGTATCAATAGCAGGAGGACTGTATGTAGGATCCTCTCAAATGTCCACTTCACTATAGGAAAAAAGGTATTTTTCATCTTAGGAAATCTCTGAATAGGTTGTGTTCAGAATGCTTCCCCAGTCTTCAGCCTTTCTTTCCACCAGTGGTTCTTGGCCTTAAGAACTTAGCAACTTTTTAACTCTAATAATAGCCTTGTTCTGCTTTTTAAAATGAAATTGGGGGAAGAAACTGTGTTTCAGAATTTGTTTCTACTATTATATCCATGAAAGGATCGTATGATTATATTGCATTTCTTTTTTTCAGATTGGCAAATTATGTGCCCATTCTCAACAACGCCAATATAGATCTGCTTATTATCCTGAAGATCTGTTTATTGACAAGAAAGTATTAAAAGTAGCTCATGTAGAACATGAAGAAACCTTATCCAGCCGAAGAAGGTGAGAGGGTTTTTCTTTTCTTTTTCAGCAATACAATTAACAATTGTGTTTTAAGGTAGAAAACTACTGGAGTGAAGCTTCTCAAATATGTGTTATTCAGTTCTTCAGAGTGGAGTGTTTGATTAATTAAATGCTATCATCTGTCAATGTTAAAGAAAAAAGGTACTGTATTGTATTATCCAAGCCATATGTAAATGTAAAGTTACACGTGTAAATATATAGTACAGCAACACAGTGTTGAATGACTGGCCTTATTCAACATCTTTTATTGAGTAAATGAAATTGTACTTACAATCTGGTCTCAACATTCCATGGCTTGGTTTGTGGGTCTACTCATTATGAACAGTGAGTCAGGACTAAATTCACCAGAGGAAAGCTGGCAGGGTACACACACACACACACACACACAGCAGCAGCAGCAGCAGCAGCAGCAGCAGCAACAAAAGCAGCATTATTTATATTCTCTTTTAAAAATGATTAAACAAATAATCTAGTTCCTGTTTCTTAAGAGTCAAGGGGCAAAATACAGGTTTGTTTCTTATTCCCTTTGTTCTGCTTCCCCCACCCAGGTTCTCTCCATTCCTATTCTAGTTTCTTGGTTACAATCAAGGGGTAGAAATAGAATAGGAAGCCAAACACAACTCTTACCCCAAAAGACTGAATGTGTAGCCAATTTTGCCCGTGGCTCAGGACCAGCTACACATGATTTCTGCTTGGTGACCTTGAGGAAGTTGGGAAAGATAGGTCTATAGATGAAAAAAATAGAAGATGAACTCAGTAACATCTGAGGTTTGAATTGTGTGCTGAGTTATTCCATTCCTATCAAGTTACTGCAGGAGGGTTTGAGATGGTAATTTTCAGTCCTATTTGGTACAGTTTAGGATGACAGAAGGCAGTAATACAGCTGGAGAGAGTTGAGAGAGTAGTCTCCCCCTACCCCACCCTGCCATGAAGCATTTCAGAATGTTCCCTTTGCTTTGCTTTGCTTTGCTTTGCTTTGCTTGATTTGCAGCCTAATGGATTTCTAATTTCCCTATAGCATGCATATTAAAGTGTGATTCCTGGACTCCTGGGAATCCCAGAGACCCTTTCCGGGGTCTGGGAGATCATTGTTTTGCTAACTGTGTATCTGTGTGAAGCTGGATTTTTATATACTTCACATACTTCAACCAAACCAGCATACTGCAACAACAAATTCAATGCAGAAGGCAATGTGAGGAACTACTTATTGACTATCAAGCTGGACAGCAAAGATATCTTGCAAAAAGGAAAAACAATGTCGCTTTTCTCATTCATTTTCATACTGTATGAGTTTCTGATTACTAGTTTCAGATTAATAATCTTGAAAACTTTTTCTGAGTTTTAATTTCTAGAAGAGTAAATATTAATAAATACATGGTGTATAACTAAAAGCTCTTTGAAGTCCTCAATAATTTTTAAGATTGTACTGAGAATGTTTTAGTTATCTATTGCTGCATAACGAATTACCCCTACACATAGTTATTTAAAGCAACAAACATTTATTATCTCATTGTTTCTGTCTGTCCCGAATTTGCAAACAGCTTAGCTGGGTGATTCTCAGCTCCCTAAAATCTCTAAAGCAATTTTAGTCAAGTTTTGATTGAGGCTAGAGGATCCACTTCCAAAATGACTCAGGTTCAGGTTCAGGTTCAGCAAGTTATTGCTAGTTGTTGTAATGAAGCCTCAGTGCCACAACCACAAGAACCTCATGACTCTGCTGAGGACATGGCAGCTGGCTTCCCCAGAGTAAGTGGTCCACGGACAAGAATAAGGAGAGCTCTGTGTTGTCTTTAGTATCCTAGTTTTGAAGCAAACACATTGTCAATTCTTGCATATTTGATTGGTTAGAAGCAAGTCACTGGTTATGATACATACTCAAGGGGTGGGAAAGTAAACTCCACCTCCTGAAAGGAGGAATATCCAGGAACTCTGACAGCAAAATGTTTGAGAACCATTTTCTTATAGCAGAGGCGTTCTTTGGTAATTTCTTTTTCTTTCTCTCCAGGAAGATAACATAGTGACTGTCCTTTGTCTATTGTTTGCCTGAGCCACCTAAGGAATTAACTTCAGCTCATCTAAGGCATTGCTCTTTAGTAGAAATTTCTTCCATATTTGATGGAAATAAGTTATAGATATATCTGTAATCAAAATGTATTAAACACCTAGGATATACCAGAATGTATTATACTAGGCAGTGAAAATACCAAGGCATAATCTCTGTTTTCTAGCACAATCTAAGGTAGTAATAGACTTAAATACAAATAATCAGTTCTAAAGCAAAAGAATGTCCAGAGTACAGAGTTAGCCTTCTATAGGGAACATTAGAATCTCTTTCTAGTTGAGTTAAGTAGGGGTTTCTTGGAGGAAGTTTTAGGTGGATTTGTAACAATCACATGTGGAGCTGTTATCAGAATAAACACAACAATCCAGTCTCATTTTGAAATTTTCCTGTCACTGCAGATATATTTATAAGTAGGAAGTTTACAGAGACCTTGCTGTCATGACTCTGTTCTTGGGCTCTGTGTGACCTTTTCCTTTCACTTTACCAGAGAGCTCTATGGATGTTGATTCTTTCAGGGCAAGAAGAAATTAATAAATGCATTTTTGCTTGGGCACTTGGATTTGGCACTTTGTTCAGAGTATTTTTGGAACTTGTGGCTAGCCTTCAAATAAAAGAAAGGAGAAAAAAGAAAAACTGATACAAGCTGTCAATGGGAATAAATGATGGTCAGGCAGGGCTCCTTTGGATGTTGGGAGCATTAGCCTGCCCTGTGATGTTGCTAATCTTTTTTCCCCAAACTGAAGCATTAGAGTCTGAGATGGAGCCCTTCTTTCTGAAATCTGTGGTGGAAGAAGAAAACAGACAAAAAACAGGAGAGTGACTTCATTTACCTGCCTTAAAATGACAATACAAACCCTGTTAGGGAGAGGGGAGAAATGAGGATTAAGATAATCTGCTAAATGTACTGCCCCTGTAATCTGAGGCTATTAAGAGTTTGTTTGAACAGAATGTTAGTAGCCCCTAAAAATTTCTCAGCATTTTACACTGTCCAGAAAAAATACATGTGCTCCCACTCCCACCACACCCATGCCCAAGCTCCATCCTCTCATTAAAAATCTGGTAATTGGAAAGGAACCTTTTAGTAACATTTAGACTGTGAAAGTTGTAAGGAAGCTATTTGAATCTGATTATGAGTTGTAAAGCCTTTTGCCTTATTAAAATAACAACACACAAAGAAATGTAGGATTCCTTTGAAAGCATTCAAAAGTCATCATCTGTTTGTTTTGTCTGCCCCCAACTGGGTAGTTTGCAACACACATCTAAATAGCTTAGTTCAATTTAAGGCAATTGGATACTCAACTGGTGGTTTATGTATGGGACTCAGTGTTTCTTTAAGGGGTAAATTATCTGTCATTAGATGGAAAACAATGAGGGTAGAATAGGATACACAAGTACTGCAATCAGAAAGCAAGCAATCAGATTTTTTTTTTTTTTTTTTTTTTTTTTTTGCAGCACATCTCAGTTGTCAGCATCTCCCCATTTGCCCTTCTGAATGTGTCCTTCAGCACTTAGGAAACTGTTTTCCTTGTTCTTTTCATATCTCATATAATGTTTGGTAAAATACATGAATAATATCTTTCCTTTTTCCAAACTCAGAATCTATAGTAGAATGGTCCGGTTTGCATCAAGCTTCTGGCCCAACTGCTAACCTGTGAGAAAATCACTGTTCTTCCACCTTTGTCTCCAAGTCCTCTGGTTTCTACACTTCCCTGACTCTGGCTAAAGGGGCAATGGTTTAGAAGACACTAGTAAATCACCTAAAAAAACCAAAACAGGCAAAAGTTGATCTCAGCTCCCTCATCCAAAAATCAATGCTTACCCACACTCCATCTCAGACTGTTACTCTGACTAGGTAGCTTTGTAAGCTTGGTGATGCCTTCCACCCTCTGAACAAAACAAAAGTATATCCTGAGTGAATCAATCAGCTTCTGATCTGGTACAAATCAGTCTGTCCTAAATAGGTCTCTACTTCTTTCTATGTTTGTCAACATCATCTGTATAGTTGGCTTTGTGTAAAGGTTAGGCTATGATGAATGGAGGTGCTCCTAGCCTAGTTAGCGAGACAGATCTCCAAATAAATACTTTTCATACATTCAAGTGGGGGCCAAAACAAGGCCAGGTACAAAAGAGTGGCAGCATCACAGATGGCAAAATCAACAGCTCTCCTGAAAGAGTCAAAGAAGGCTTCTTGGAAAAGTAACTTTCAGTTCAGCCTGAAAGCTAAGTAGGAATTCAAAAGCTGGAGGAGGGAAAGGAACATGTTCCAAGCAAAGGGAACAGGAGGACAAGATGTACGGGCTAGGCTCTAGAATGGGAGAAAGTTGTAGCTAAGAGTCAGACTCTGAAAGGCTCTCTCCAGCAGAATTAGACATGATGTTGTGTTGTTCCAGTCTTGGTTATTTTAGTTTATGTACTTTTATGTAAATTTTTTTTAAAAAAGAATGAGCTCACTTTAAGAAAAAAATGAACCTTAATCACATAGGAAAAGAAAGCTCATGATCTACAGTTGGAGATGAAAAAGCTGCTTTTACTTCAGTGCTTTCCAAGTAGTGCTGCCTTGATGCCTGCCCAAGCCACTCAGTGCAAGAAAGCTAAGGCAGTCTCCTTCCCCACAACCAGGGAAGGGGGTGCTTCTCTCCAGGTTGATGGAAGATCACTTGCACCTAGCACATTTGAAAATGACTTGTGCATGCTAGCAGGCCCCAGCCTGTGGTTCCACATTTAATACACTGAATGGCAATTTCTATGAGGAGACTCTTTTTCCAGGGCCATAAGCAAATATTGACTTCATCCTGACTGAGAGCAATAGATGCCGCCATTTATACGTCAGTGGTGTATTTGGTGTGTATGTAGTAAGTAAAATGAAATTGGAATCCAAGAACATTTCCTTCAACCAAACACTTTTTCCTATCTCGGGCAACTAATTGTCCCAATTTTCTATCTTCTTATGTTTTCTGCAGACAATCCAGTTGAGCAGAGTGTCTTGGGGAAAGATGCTTTTGTTGTCTGTGATAAAGGAAAAAAAATCTTAACCGATTCATACATGGATCATTAATGCATCACATAATTTGGTTTGAGGTGTCTTTTAAGAGAGGAAAAACAAATAATCAACTTATCTCTTTTGAAAATTATAAACAGGGGGCTGTAAAGCTTGGAGAAAAGATAAAATAAAATATATGTAATTCTTATCTTGCTGAAGAAATTTAGGAAGGATTGATAGGAAGGAACAGAGGGGAGGAGAGAAGAGATAGGCCCAGAAAGCACAGGAGGAGGTAAACTACTCCCGTCACACTCTGCTGCTGTGGTGTCAGAGGACATTATCACCTGTTGTTGCTGTCCTTTGAGAAGCTCATTAACTCTCCAACAGCTTAGAAAGTCTTGCTTTGTACCCTGCAAAATAGTACGTGTTGATTTATTTTCAGGAGTCAACGTCTCCTTGGGGGCCCACAGCACCTCAGAAGGCTCTGCATGAAGGAAAGGCCTGCACTGTGACACTGTCCCTTAGGCCCCTTGGGTGTTGCCCAGTTTGCTTGCATGCAAGCCCTGCTCTTTGTTCACTGAAGGGCATGTATTGCTTCCTGTCCCAGGGACTGGGAGGGATTTGAGATCCAGATTTGCTTCTTCTGCTCATAGCACATAAATAAAACCATAAAATATGTAGTGTTACATGACTGAGTTCTTTCACTTAGTATTTTCTAAGTTCACACATACTGTAGCATGCATCAGAATTTCATTTTCTTTGAGGGCTGAATAATATTCCATTGTATATACTCAGGGACTTCAAAAAGTTTGTGGGAAAACTGAATTAAGAGAAACCTTATCTGGTATAAAAGATTGCAATCTGTGTATTCAAAGAATTCAAAGAAATTTGGTATTATGCAAAATAATCCATGCTAACAGGCCCCAGCCTGTGGTTCCACATTTAACACATTGAATGGCAACTTCTATAAGGAAACTCTTTTTTTCCTAGGGCCTGTTAGCATGGATTATTTTGCATAATACCAAATTTCCTTGAATTCTTTGAAGACCTCTCATATGTGTATGTGTGTGTATGTGTGTGAGTATGAGTCTGAGTGTGTATGGGCCACATCTTTTGTAATTGTCAGAAGATGGACATTTGTCTTATTCTACATTTTGGTTACTAATTTTATTAATTTTGATGCAAAGAACATGTACTTATGTAAGTACCTATTTACAGTCCTTTTGGGTATATACTTAGAAATCACTGGATCATCTGGTAACTATACTTAACTGTGTGAGGAACTGCCAAGTTTTTTCAGTGGTGGCTGCACTATTTTACATTCCTACCAACAATGTTTAAGGGTTCCAACTTCAACACATACTCACCAACACATGCTATTGTCTGCTTTTTTTTTTATAGCCATCCTAAGTGAATGTAAAGTATCATAGAATGGCTTCGATTTGCATTTCTCTGATGACGAATCTATCTTTTTACATTTCATCTTGGCCCTCCACATATGATGCTTAAATTCTCAGACATGATTTTCTGTGTGGTCTACCGCTATCTCCTTGTCAGGCTTGCAGAAAAAGACCGTTCAAACTGCTACACCAAATTAGTCAAGAGATTTACCCAGCCCAGTACCTAGCTAGTGTTTAAAAAAGAACACTAGGAGGAATGTGATGGAAAAGAACATGGTTGTAGTTATTACTACTCAGCTCAAGAAATGAGTGCTTTTTAAAAAATATTTATGTATGTATTTATTTGAAAGAGTTAGGGGAGAGGGAGAGACAAAGAGAGATCTTCCATTCTCTGATTCACTCCCCAAATGGCTACAATGACCGGGGCTGGGTCAGGCCAAAGCCAGGAGCCAGGAACTTCTTCCTGGTCTCCCATGTGGGTACAGAGGCCCAAGGACTTAGGCCATCCTCTGCTGTTTTCCCAGGTGCATTAGCAGGGAAATGGATCAGAAGTGGGGCAGCCAGGACTCAAACCAGTACTCATATGGGATGTCAGCATTGTCGGTGGTGACATAACCCACTATATCACAACAATGGTCCAGATGAGAGTTTCAGTTAGCTTGTGCACATAAAGTTATGTGGAACCTGAAAATATTTTAATTGAGGCAGGATTTCTCTGTGTTTGCTTGTGATGACTCGTGTGGATGCTTTGCTAAACATTTTAAATGTGTAGTTTCATTGAATCATCACAGTTGTCTTTCAAGACAGGTGCATCATTGTCTCATTTTACACGTGAGGAAACTAAAGCTCAGAGCAGTCTAGATTTTGCCTAATGTTTCCCTGCTAGATAAGTGAGAGAATACCTGGCATTTGAGATTCAGCTGAGTCAGACTCCAAAAGCAGGGTGCTTAAATAATACTACTCATCACAGAGTTAAATGGGCTGTTCTCAGGAGCCAGCCATCATTATGGCATGGTTGTTACATGAAACTGTTGCAAATTCAACATAAATCATTTGGAAGTAAGCTTGAAAAGCACGGTCTCTTACTGTGTCCATCTTACATGTCTTGTGGAGGTTATGGGTATTCTATGAAGTAGGATGACCTTTTACTCCTATTTCCCCAAGTTGCCTTGTTCATGTTTCAAAGAGAATCCCCAAGTTCAAGAATATGATGACTGAGACTGTGTTCACATTATTCACATTCTTTGTGGTTTCCTTAGACTTGTATCTGCATCCTTCCAGGTAATATCCTTCCGTACTGAAATGGGAGGCTTTATGTTTATTGCAGGCTCTCAGCCCCTTGACATTTAGATCGAATTTCATCTGGATCTTCTTGAACTTGTCAATGATCTTTATGATCAGCTAAGAAAACTGCAAAGGTTGAGAGGCCGGGAGAAGTTCAGGGTGTTGTTTTTTTTTTTTTTTTAACTTCTAGGGAAATCAAATTGGGAAGACATTGCTAGGGTTCAATTTTTTATTCTGTGTGCTGTGTTAGCGTGCGAGGGTTTGCAGGTAAGAGGATGCCTGAGGGAAACTCTTTCATTAAAGAGAAGGCCATCGTTTCCCATAGAATAATGGCCATATTCTGCTTCCTCATGGAGTGGGGAGAATTACTCAGCCTGAGCCTTTAGTCTTTCAGCTTCCACTCTTGGAAACTGTATTATTACCTTGTAAAACAGAGCACCTCTCCTATTAGCTGTTAATTGAACCCATCTTTTTCCTCTGTGAGAAACTATAATGTTGACTTTTATTTTCAGAGCCCTGTATTGAGCCTGTTCTCTTTGGAGATTGATGGTGTTCAGCCACCACAAGTAGGCTTCAAGGGTGGCATGAGCATAGCAGGAAGCAACTGTTGGAGTATAAGGAGTTATGGATGTCCCAATAACATTCCTTGAGTTGTTGTGTCCATCACACTGGCTTTTACTGTGCCTGAGCCTTTGTGAACATGGGCTGAGAGCTCGCTCACTCTCTCTGTCTCTTTTCCCTCTCTCACATCATTAGCTGATATGAGTAGGTTTATGGTAATAAAATAGAAAAGTACGCTAAGTGCAAGGAGATCATTTTCACAAGTCTTCCTCTTTTGGCCAGATCTGAGATCAAACCCCAGAAGGCATTTTAGGGCCTAAGACTTCACCACTGTTGCAATGAGATTCAGGCCTCTGACTCCTCGAGAGGCCTGTGTATCAGGCCAGTCCATTCTTAGCCTGTAGACAGTATTGAACAATGACTCCACTGCCAGAATATGCCCTGACCAGAATTTCTAATGGACACTTTACCTTTAGTTCTCTCATGAACGTTACTTTAGAAAATAATTTTTGTGTGTTTACCACTAGATACCTACTACATAGATATTTTAATATTTTTTTTAAAAAACACACTTCTGTTGAGTCTCTGGTGTCTTAATTTTGTGTATCCATGTCTGTCTGAAACAATGTAATATGCAAGAAATTGTGCAGGTGTTTATGTGTCTTATACATATTTGCATACATAGTACATGTTCTCTCTCTCTCTCTTTCTCTCATGCTTGTCTTATCATATACACGGTGAAAACCGAAACAAGTGATAACATGTGCTAGAAACCTCTCCTCCCACTCTCCTCCTCATAGGAAACACAAGATACCTACAAAGAACAAAGAAACCTTCCTCTAGCAGTGTGAGTTTCCCTGACTAGGTTGTCAGGAGACTTGCAGAGGGCTTGTACTGTTCTGAGCACCCTGAGATTCTGATCTGCAACCATTAGCCAGAGCCTATATGGAAAGGGGCCATCTCTAGGGTAATAGCATTGTAAATTACAATCAGTGCACTCAATTACACTCAGAAAGCAAAGATATGTAGTGCTCCAGTGTGCCTTGTAATCAGCACCTTTGAGAATGCAGGTAACAGCATTCTGAACAAAGAATGGAAGCTGCTAACCGTGTTGGAAAATGGATGTTGGAATTAAATCATCCTCTGATAGGAACAGCATCTTACATGGCAGGCAATGTTTTTTCTTTCTAATATCATTTTATTGATTTAAAAATAAACTAAATTGTGGCCGTGTAACCAAGAATGTCCTTAAAAATCATTTATTGCTCTAATCCGTCTGCCAGCGCCTTTCTGTCATGCTGATAAGGAAATTAAACTTTTCTCACACTGGGCTTACTTGCCTCTTATGCACAGATGTTTTGTTTTTCTTTCAGGGAACTAATTCAGAAGTTGAAGTCTTTCATCAGCTTCTATAGTGCTCTGCCTGGCTACATCTGCAGCCACAGCCCTGTGGCGGAAAATGACACCCTTTGCTGGAATGGACAAGAACTTGTGGAGAGGTGATCTGTTTTACCATTTAAATATAGCAATATTTGAGGAATAAGCATCATATGTTCGTCTGAAGGTTCTCTTTGCTGCCACTAGTTTCACAAGAAAAATTCTAGCCAAAGCATACATAGGAGCTTCTGTGATGTTCTGATGCTGTCCATAGTTACAGCTCTAATGGAATTTACAAACGTGGATGCACAGAGAACTATGTGTTCAGGGACGTTTTACGAAGGGTGAGGTGTGAAGCAGCTCTTTTTTGTCTTTGGCTTCTTCCATCTTTTCCTAATGTGGATCCTTATTTTTATTTGAGTTTTAGCAATCATATAAGTAGCTGTCATTTATTGAGAGTTAACTGTATATTAGGCACCATGCTAAGTGCAATCTTTGCATCAACACTTTTTATCTTTACAAAAATCCTGTGAAATGAATACCATTATTTCCTCCCTGTTTAGAGATGAAGATGAAGGAAAGAAGAGAGGGAGGTGAGAGTGGAGAATCATTTCACTGAGCAATTTTAATGAAATGTTCGATGCTTTCAGTACTTAACAGTATAATCTATGCTAACCATTGTCACCTCATTACTGAAAAATAGTATTCATTGATTATGAATATTTACTGGTATTTTCTAAGTGCCAGATATGTGGAAGGGAATGAAACAGACAAAATTTCCTGTCTTCATGGAGTTTTCATTCTGGTGGGATAATGGTATTCCTAACGCCATAGGTTTATGTGTTTAACGAAAAGCTTGCTTTTATGGAATTAAATCGAGGCCAGAGTACTGAAGAAACCCCATGCAGCTTCAAAAAATGTTTGTACAAGTAGTAGTATGTGGTTAGAGAGGTGTACAGAAAAGACCTGAAATCAAGTTCTGCATCTTTCAGTAATTAATCACTTACATAGAGCTAGCGACTTAATCTCTTTAGGCCTTGATTTCCCCATTAACAAAATGAGATGGTCGCATCAGAGCCCCTCCAGCTCTGACAGTCTCTATGGTTTTTTCCATACTAATTATTCATTCACTCACCCCTTCAACATATATGCTTTAAGATATTATGTATTAGGCACCAGGCTAGATGCTGTGTATTATAAGGGTGAAAAACACAATTTGCCTACTATAGAGAGCTAATAGAAAGGTACTTCAAAAAATTCATAGAAAAATTAAATTAAAGCTAAATTTAGGGAGTGGGCATGTAGTGTAGTGGTTAAGATGCCCATGTCTCACGTTCGAGCAGTTGGATTCAATTCTCTTTTTTTAAAGAAAGCTCTTATTTAATGAATTCAAATTTCATAGGTACAGCTTTAGGAATATAGCAGTTCTTCCCCGCCATACCCGCCCTCCCACCTCCACTCCCATCCCACCTCCTACTTCCTTTCCCATCCCAATCTTCATTAGGATTTTTTTTTTTTTTTTTTTTTTTACAGGCAGAGTGGACAGTGAGAGAGAGACAGAGAGAGAAAGGTCTTCCTTTGCCGTTGGTTCACCCTCCAATGGCCGCCGCTGCAGCCGGCGCACCGCGCTGATCCTGGCAGGAGCCAGGAGCTAGGTGCTTTTCCTGGTCTCCCATGGGGTGCAGGGCCCAAGCACCTGGGCCATCCTCCACTGCACTCCCTGGCCATAGCAGAGAGCTGGCCTGGAAGAGGGGCGACCGGGACAGAATCCGGCGCCCCCACCGGGTCTAGAACCCGGTGTGCCGGCGCCGCAAGGTGGAGGATTAGCCTATTGAGCCACGGCGCCGGCTCAGGATTTGTTTTTAATTAACTTTATATACAGAAGACCGACCCTATACTAAGATTTCAATAGTTTGTACCCACACAGACACAAAGTATAAAGTACTGTTTGAGAACAAATTTTGCAGTTAATTCTCATAGTACAACTCATTAAGGACAGAGTTCCTACGTGGGGAGCAAGTGCACAGTGACTCCTGTTGTTGATTTAACAATTGACACTCTTATTTATGACGTCAGTGATCACTGGTTTCAATTTTGACTCTGACTCCTGACTCTAGCTTCCTGCTAATGTAGACCCGATGAGGCAGTGGACATGGCTCAAGTGAATGGATACATGCCGCCCATGTAGGAGACCCAGATTACCTTTCTAGCTCCTATCTCCAACCCTGGAGCAGACCTGGGCATTTGGGGTGTGAACCAACAGATAAGAAAGAATACTTACATTCTCTCTCTCTCTCAACTATTTAAATGAGTAACAAGTAGAAGATAAATTTATTTGGGGGGCAATAGATTTTAAAATCCATGTGAATTTTTTTCCTAATGTACATTTTCCATTAACTTTTTGATGACCCCTCATATTTTCGTGGCCCCAAGACCAAGGACATACAATGCTAAGTAGAGTTTATTTTAGCAATGTAATATAATGGACATGTAGAGAAAGGTTTTGGAGCTACACGAACTTGGTTCTACATGTCAGTGTTGCTATTTACTATGTGTGGTGTTGGGTGCGTCACTTACCCTGGAAGTCTCCAGGTGAGGGGAAGGCCTGTCACGGTGTTGTTGGAACTATTGGGTGATATCATAAATATGAAGCCCCTTGCAGAATGCCACATGCTTCTCTTCCTCCTCTGTCCTCAATAAAAGACAAGACCCATGTTTAAGTCTGCTTGTTTCTGATCTAAGCTATTTTGCTGACCTGAGGCATAAGAATAATGTTGCCTGCCACCCTGGGTGATGCACTGAATTTGCATGGACAGAGACTTCCCTCTTGCAAATTTGAACCATGCTGGAGGGATTAATGATGCCAGGCAACCCACCCTACTCTGGAGAAACCATGTGTACTTGCCATCCTGAAAGCTCATCAGGTACTAAGTAGACTCATAGAAATGCACTTCACTGTTGTGACGTATTTTTTAATTGTTAGAAAAAAAAACATTTGGCATTTAGCTTTCTCAAAAGCTGATGCTCTAAAACAGATATAGGAGGCAGCGTTGTAGCATAGCAGATAAAGCTGCTGCCTGTGAAACTGGCATCTCACATGAGCTCCAGTTTATATCTTGGCCGCTCCACTTCTGATTCAGCTCCCTGCTAATGCACCTGGGAAAAGCAGCCGAAGATGGCCCAAGGACTTGGGCCCCGGTCACCAAGCTGGGAGACCTGGATGAAGCTCCTGGCTTCATCCTAGCCCAGCCCCAGTTTTTGCAGCCATCTGGGGAGTGAATCAGTGGGTGGAATCTCAATATCAATCTCTCGCCACCCTCGGTAACTCTTTCAAATAAATAAATAAATAAGTCTTTCAAAAAACAAATAATACAGGCACAAACAATATAGTATTTGTAAAAGGAAAATACCCACAGGTCAAATATTTGTTTCTTTCATAAACTTGATGAGAAATCTTCCCTTTGACTTAGCCACAGTTACATTAATATGACAAAAACCAACAACTTCTGAATACCTGTTTTAACCATGATATCTTATTAAAAAGGAAATTTGAGTTTATATTTATTTAGTAACATCTTCATTCACTTATTTACTTACCCAAAACATACTTGAGCACCCACTATGTATCAAGCACTAATATTGGTTTCTTCATTGCTATGAATTTTTAAAGCAAATGTTATAACCCCACTAGATCTATCTTTTGTTGCTTAAGAGAGACATATCAGCTTATCTAATTTTAGTAAATTCAGAAGAATTTCTTCCCAGTCCTATGGTTTTGAATCGGTAGAATTTTTTAAATTGAATTTTTGCTCTTATTAACTACTTCATGTCCAGTGTACTTTTATGAAGGATGTTGCCCTGTAACCAAGAATTTCTAATCTATCAAATGGTGGAATGCAAAGCCTGCCAGATTCAAATGAGGCCAAAAGTTAGCCAAGTGCATTTTTGCAACATTTAGGAACTCTGTTAACTAAGAATTTTTTTTTTAATTTGCTAACTTTAAGTACCTTAAGGCATTTAACAAAATAAAATAAATGTTGTAGAAACTCCTATTTATTCTTAAGAATCATATATTCTTTCTAAACAACTTTTTTTTTTTTTTGATACACGAAAGAACTCCAAAAAGGTCATGGAGGGGCAAGTGTTGTTGAGTAATAGGGTAAGCCACCACTTAGTATCAGAGTGCCTGGGATCGAGTCCAGGCTTCTCCACTTCCAATGTAGCTTCCTGCTAATGCCTAGGAGGCAAAATATGATGACCCAAGTCATCTTCGGTCCCTGCCATCCACATAGGAGACCCGGATGAAATCCCAGGCTTCTGGGTTTGGCCTGGGCCTGCTCTGGCTGTTGTGGATATTTGAGGAGTGAACCAGCAGATGATCTTGTTTTCACTCTCTTTCTCTCTCTATCACTCTGCCTTTCAAATAAATAGAAATATTTTTCAGAAAGAAGGAAAAAAGTTCATGGGAAAATGGAGTTCAAAGGTAAGTTTCTTTTGGTTCAAAATACTTTGAAACTTATGCATAGATTTTTCTTTAAAAAAAAGATTTATTTATTTGTTTGAAAGGCAGAGTTACAGAGAGGTAGAGGTAGAGAGAGAGAGAGAGAGAGAGAGAGATATCTTCCACCTGCTGATTGACTCCCCAGATGGCCACAACGGCTGAAACTGCGCTGATCCAAAGCCAGGAGCCAGGAGCTTCTTCCGGGTCTCCCACACAAGTGCAGGGGCCCAAGGACTTGGGCCATCCTCCACTGCTTTCCCATGCCATAGCAGAGAGCTGGATCAGAAGAGGAGCAGCCGGGACATGAACTGGTGCCCATATGGGATGCTGGCGCTGCAGGGGGCAGCTTTACCTGCTACACCACAGCACCAGCCCCTAGGTTTTTCATAATAAGCATTTTTCATGAACTTTTGGAAAGCCCCTTCATATATTATCCAGGAAAGAAAGTAGAGATGGGGGGAAGGAAAAGGTAAGGAAGTAAAGAATGAAGGAAACAAATCAAGTCAAATATATTTATGGATGGAAAAATGGTGATCTAATCCAGGAAGTGATTCTTCCTTGGTTAGTAACCTCAGGTTATAATTAACCTGTACTTACATTGCTGACCTAATGGAATGATGAGGCTAGGGAATAGTGTTAAACTGTTTTTTTTTTTATAAATTGCTTGGGAATATACATTTAATAATATGAAGTTCTTTAGCCAGAAGACATATATGTCCTCTATTTGTACCATTTATAAAGATTAACTTTGTATTCATGTCTCATTTATAGTTAAAACCTCTTTCCAGTGCTCTTCATTGAATTTCTCATTTAATTAATCTTAAGTAACAGTTATCATTTCATATTGTCAAGTAGGTTGTAACTTTGTTATCTTTATAGGCAGGGTTTGTGTTCCTATGAAAATATTTACTTTTAGCCAGCAAAAATTATGAAAATCAAGGATCTTGACAGAGAAGGAGACTTGTTAGTAGAAGCCCTTGGTTAAAAAGAAAATATTGATGGTGAAGGAAATATTGAGAAATAGTCATGTCACCTGGGTTATCAGAGCTGTTTATCCCTTCCTACCATGGGTGTACCGTCACTTGAATTTTGAAGAGTTAAACAAATTATTGTCTGTCTATATAGGATCATATTTCATATGGTCTTAATTTTTATCTTTTATGAATATATTCAACTGAAAGATGAATGACCAGGCTGTCTTCATAGATCTGGTCTCATGGACTGCTATGTGAGTGTATCATTTGTCCTTCTCTCCTCCTCATCACCACCCCATCTTGGCATCAGATAAAAAGTGGCTTGGTTCCCACGATTTAGTGGAGAAGTCTTCAAATTAGCAAGCTTGGTCCATGTGAGATATCCTCTTTCATGTGAGCCACCCACGGATCCTATGGGCAAAGATCTCCTACAATTGCCAAAGCTGGAAAATCTTCCAGCATTTTCCCCTGTGAAACTACAGAGAATTTCAATTAGAGAGTCCCCGGGACCACAAGAAAAATAAAGGAACCCACAGAAGCTAATACTGGGCTTAGCAATAAATAAATGTAGGTTTTACCTGCATTGGCACTGATAGAATCTGTGTGAAGAGTGAGCATTTGAGTAAATGCATTCAAATATCCTTTTAGAACTGTTAGCACAAATATCTAGATAGTTGACTAATTTTCATTCTTCTTTTGGAGATGCTGATAGAGCAAGCCCATTTTCATTGTTTAATCAAGTTTATGTTTAAATTAGTATAGCAGATAAATTATTTAAACTTAGGTACAAAAAAAGCCCTTGTTTGAAAATAGAATGTAGTTTTGTCTACATGTTTTGAAGATTGATTTGTTTATTTGAAAGAGTGACGAGAGAGAGAAAGAGAGAATCTTCCATCTGCTGGTTCACTCTCCAAATGCTCACAACAGCCAGGGCTATGCCATGCTGAAGCCAGGAACTGGGAGTTCCATCTTGGTCTCCAGTATGGGTGTCAGGAACCCAAGTACTTAAGCCATCATCTGCTACCTCCCAAGTCAATTAGCAGGAAGCTGTATTGGAAGTGGAGTAGTTGAGACTTGAATCCAATATAGGATTGCTGGCATCCCTAGCCACAGCCTAACCTACTGTGCCACAGTGTTCACCCCTTGTATTTATAGTTTATATTTGATAATTCAAGCTCATTCAACACAGATTGAATGCTTAATATAATAGTCCATCCTTACTCATATAAATATAGGATACTACAATGCTTTTAAAGAGAAAGAGGCCCCATTCACATTGCTTTTATTATGATCTGTTGTTGTAATTATCCATTTTCTTGTTGGTTATTATTTATAATCTCTTACTGGACCTAGTGTATAGATGAAACTATCATAGGTATGTATTATAGGAAAAATATAGTGTATATGTAAAGATTTGATACTATCTGTGATTTCAGTCACCCACTGAGAGTCTTGGTGCATATCCTAATGGATACGGAGGCACCTGTATATGTACTGGGCCCTGTGGGACATACAGTGATAACTAGAATCCAGGGCTTTCTCCTGCTGAGTTCACACGCTTGTGAGAACGAGAGCAGAAAATCAGCTAGTCAGTCCCAGCATCAGCAGGCTACGCACAGTTCCCCTTGGAGAGGTCATAACAAAGGTTCTGTCCATTCGTATTGAGTATGCACATGTGTGTGTTGTATTGACATAAAATTCACATACCTCAAATTAATGATTTTAACATGTACAGTTTGGTGGCATGAAGTATGGTCCTGGTGTTGTATAACCGCCTTCTCTATTTCCAAGATATTGCAGTCACTCAATGGGAAAGTTTGTGTTCATTACCAGTCACTTTCCATTTGCCTTTCTTCCAGCACCTGGCAGCCAACAATTTGCTTTCTGCTTTATCCATTCTAGATGTTTCATATAAATGGAATCATTTAGTTAGCGTAATGTTTTTTGAGGTTCATCCAACTTGTAGCATGTATTACGACTTCATTCTTCTTTGTAGCCAAATGATATTTTGTTACATGCATATAGCACATTTTTGTATCCATTCATCAGTTTTCTACTCATTTTTATAAGAACGCTGAGAAACTACTTTTCTAGCAGGCCTCTCCCACTACCTCTAGATTCCGCTTGGCTTACCCTTGACCTTAGGGACAGACTAGCCAGACCTTTAGGCTGCCCATCCCATCATCCTTGACTACCACATAAATGCTGTCCTCTCTGTTACCTGGCCTCATCACTATGACCCTTTGCGGGTGTTCTCCCTGAAGTCTTTTCTTCTTGTCCCTATATATGTAGTCAGCTGGCCTCTACTACCATTAGCCTGTCTCCCCCTGGTGACTTTGAGGTGTATCAACTGCACAGGAAACTGCTTCTGTTTTACTTTGTTGTGAGATGTGAGGGTATTTCACCAAGTCCATGGAAAGCTGGGATTACAAGCTTATTTTGCTGCATTGATTTTCACAAAAGGCATTTTCCATGAATTTTTTGAAGTCTTCTAGTATGCATACATTTCAAGATTTCTCGGCACCAGAATTAAATTTTCAATTCCAGTTCCCACGAACCTGTTGAAGTACCCTGGTACCTTACTTCCTTCTGCTTCAGTCCTCGCTGCTCATTTGTCACCTTGCAGGGCTCAATGGGCTTGGCTCCAGATCTCCACTCTAGGATATTGCTATTGCCTCTTGGCTGGCAGGTCTACATAGCCACTTCTGCCCATTAGGAATCCGTATTCACCTTGTATTTTCTCACAGCTCTGGGACTCTCAGAACACCTGGCTTGAGAGAATAAATTCCCTGCACTCTGCAGCGGGCACATTGCTATGAAGGTGCCTCACTCTGCCCTGTGCAGTCTTACCCCACCCCCAATGCACCTGAGAAATTACACACACACACTCACGCTTGCACACACACTCTCAATTCCCTCTCCTGCTTACACTGAACCAGGAAGTCTCTCACTGTAATGCCTCCCCAGGATGTCTCTGCTTAATTGGAAAGTTCAAAGTGGGAATATGCCAATCAATTAGTTTTGTTCTCAAGGAGCTTTTTTCTTGTCTTCAAAACCTTCTGGATGTTTCAGAAAAGTGGAGTAAAAGGACCCTTCCTCTCTCTTCTGCTGGCTTGGAGGGATGCACTGGGTCATATCAGCAAGTGGGAGTGGGCAGGAGAACCCCTAACACCCATAACACCTTCCATGAGCAAAAGATGTTTTCAAACTGCGATGAACAATATAGTCCCCCCCCCCAACCAGGATCTAGGAAAGGCAGATAACAGTTAATTCTGTTGTTATAGTGCAATGATTTTACATTTACTAGGACTTTGGGTGGGTAGATGTGGCAGTTTTCTAGCACCAACAAGTCTCTCTCTATTTTGCATGGCAAATGGAAAAGACCCTCAGAATCTTTAGTCAGGTGGTAGACAACTCACGTAAAGAAAAGACATACATGCTAGAGTGCATACATACTCAGACATATGTATAAACATGCAAAACACATCGCAGTGCTATCCGAACAGGCCAGTGGTATGCAGCAGTTGCTATACATAGCTCCATTGTGCTCATGTAAAAATAGGTAGTTTATTATTTGTTGTTTAGGGTTTTTTTTTAGATTCATATGATGACTTTTCTCCAAAGTACCCAAGGCAGCGCACCTACAATTTTGCACTTGGGCTAGCCAATGAAAGCAACAACAGGGAAGCAAATAATATAAGATAAAATACAGAAGTAAGAGGCTGAGGGTACAGGTAAACAACAGATAAGGGAAATACTGTTCAGTGGCACTGAGTCACGTCCTGAAGTCATTTTGATTCAGAACCTAGGTAAGTCCAATTTAGACTGAAATCATGCTGACATGAAGACTCAGTAGTTCATGGTAGCATCTCTTATCAGGATGGCTTAAGGGTTAGGAACTAGGTGTGGTCTTCCACCTCCCAGCTCAGTCTTCCCAAGGCTAGTTCTTCCTTTACCCTCTAGCCTACTTAGGAAAGGCTGATAGGCAAAGAGGGGGACAAATAGGGTTTTGGACATTTTTGAATTTTATTTCCACTTTAGTTTGCCTGCAAGCAGAAACACTACCCTATGTTCTTTTTGATTGTGGGTGGTCGGGGGACTGTTATGTGAGCCTGCGTGTATGGCCTAGGATGAAATTACTGAAGTGTAGTGCAGCTTGCTAGTGTGGCAGTTTATATATTCTGCCTTACCTTAGGTAAGTCAGTATTGGTCATGGAAACGCTTTGAAGGAGAAATGGATTTGGTAGAAAATGACTTAATTTGGTATGTCATGAAATATGTATGGCAGCTAAGGTTTGGTTTGTTTTCTTTAAAATCCTGGTAAGGCAAGATGGCCAAGTTTAGGGAGCACCCGCTTGGAATAATACATCTCAGGGCTTAGGCTGGCATATTTTTCATCATAGATTTATCTTAAAAGTAGCCTTTAGTGACAGCTATTTATCAGGACCTGTTCTATGGCAATCGAGCGACATTTATCCCTGCAGATTATGGTGTCACATACCATAGCTTCACCTTCAGAACTGAATGAGAAAAAGCACAGCTTAC
Organism: Oryctolagus cuniculus; assembly: GCF_964237555.1. Taxonomy (NCBI): domain Eukaryota; kingdom Metazoa; phylum Chordata; class Mammalia; order Lagomorpha; family Leporidae; genus Oryctolagus; species Oryctolagus cuniculus. Next base: position 111,324,558 of record NC_091453.1, on the reverse strand, counting down.
GCTTCTGACCGATGGGTGTGCTGCTCTCGGTCAACTCACACGTCTCAAGTGCCACGCAGAGACAGTTTTCATGGTGCAACCTTGATATGTCTGTGGCTGAATGGCTCGTTACCTTAAGTAGCTTGTGTCCTACTAGTACACAGTGCCAGAAGAGGGCTCAGTTGGATCATGTTTGTACAGTATAGCATTTCAGGGCCTCCAGGGCAGGTCTCAGTATATCTGTTCCTCAACAAATAATTCTCACCTCTGAATTTCCTCTTTGAAATGTTATTCTGATGCTTGAGTGAGGCTTGTTTCTCCTTACCATCACTGCCCTATGCACTACTCTTCTATGTAAGCCTGTAAAACTTAGGAAATGGGACCAAGAAGGGAAATAAGTGCTCTTAAGAATTAGTGAATTAACATGTTAGGGCTTCTGTACCCCCTTAGGTTTTGTTGCTGTCTTCAAAGTAGATGCTTTGGTAGTTCACAGGCTGGTGTCGCTGATGTTGCCAGTCCTCCAAATACATTTTTACATTTTTTTTTTTTTTTGGAAAAAGCCTTATGGGCTTATGGCCAGTCCCCACTGTCTGTAGGTGGTCTCAGCCGGTTGATCATCAGTGGTACAGGCTGAGGATTGTAGAGACGATAGAAGACAAGAGCCAGTGATTGGTTCACAGTGGGTTGAGTGCAGTCTTTAGATTGACCCAGATGGAGATTTCGATCCTGGTTCAAATGCTGACTGTGTGCTTTGAGCAGGCCATTGAACATTAAATTCCGCTACATGAGTAGGAAGATGGAGAGAATGGCCCCTCCTCTCCAGGGCTGTTGAGAAGATGCATTCTGATTTGAAACAAGGCTGCTAGGTATAAGCCTCTTGACCTTGGCCTAATAAGGTGGCTGGTCAGCTTTCTGTAGTGATACCAGTGTCACTTCATCAGAGTGACACTGTCCTCTACAGACAGTAACACCCCCCTGAAACTTTTTTTTTTCAATTACACTGTCTCAGAAGGGTGGCTTCTAGTACTCAGCCACTGAGTACCAAAGAAAACAGACTCTTGGGAGTTGCAGTCTGCAGGACAGAAAAGGTATGTTAGGGAAGCTTCTTTCTTGGGGCTGACTGTCTGGCCCTGCTGTTAGATCCCATCTGATTGCTGTGATTGCTGTATAATGGTGGAGGCCTCAGAAAATGACTGGCGGGTGCCATCTCCTTACTACTCCTGGACCCTAATTTTTTTCCCTAAGGTACAAGCTTTTGCTGGACCTTGAAAAGAAATTCAGCTCTCCTGATTTGTTTTACCCTTTTCTTCTATACTTAAATGCAAAATATGAGTTTCTGTGATGATTTGTAATGATAGGATATACAAACAATTAGAGGTTAATAAAAAGCACATAGAGGTAAATTTCAAAATGATATGGCAAACCTTAAAGAGACAGTTGAATGTTTAGGAGCACAACGTTGGAGTCAGAAAGCCTGGGTGTGAAGTCCTTTCCATGAGCTCCTTGTCACCTCTGAGCCCCAGCTTTCCTGTCTGTAAGAGGAGTTAATAATTTTCCCCCAAGAGATTGTTGAGAGTGTTCAGAGAGACTGTGCAATGCAGACGATAGTGCCTGGAACACAGCAGGCCCTCAGAGTAAAAGTAGCTGTGACTGCTAAAAACACCACTTGTAAATCTTTACTAGAAAATAGATAAAACTAGGCCTGTTTTTAGCTCCCTTTGATGACCCATTTATTTTTTTTAAAAAAGATTTATTTATCTGAAAGGCAGAGTGACAGAGGGAGACATGGCGGGGAGGGACGAGAGAGAGAATGAATGAATGAATGAATGAATGAATCTATCCCTTTTCCATCTACTGGTTCACTCCTCGAATGCCTGCAACAGCCAGAGCTGGGCCAGATAAAAGTCCAAAGCCTGGAAATCTATCCATGTCTCCCATGAGGATGGCAGAGTCCAGGCTACTCAGGCCATCATCAACTGCCTTCCCAGGTGCATGATCAAGAAGCTAGCTAAGAGGTGGAGGCAGGATATGGGCATCCCAAGTGGTGGCTTAACAAAGTATGCCAAAATGCCCATCCCCCAATGACCCATTTCTTAATTCTTCAGGAAAATCTGTACTTGCTCCTCTCTCATTTTTCTCTTATCTCCTCTCCCATTTGAAAAAATATCAAAATCCTTACCCTTGGTCCTGGTTGGTGCCAAAGGTGGGCATTTGAGTCCACTGGGGATCAAGTGAGAGTTATTTACATCTCAGTTTATGTACCACACTGGCTTTCTTATCTTCAGTACTTGTTTCATAGCAAAGGGGTCTTAAAACATTCCTCCTAGGACTGACTTCTTTATAGTGATTAATTCCGTGAATATTCCTAAGCCAGATTAGAAACCAGGGTGAGTGAAGCTTCAGGTCAAATCCAATTGCTCAGTGCTCTAAAATGCTATCTGTCACCCCTGAGTTCACCTCTGTGGAAAGGAGAGATCATTAAAATAAGTCACAGTTTCCCAATTTCTCAAGCCAATGGATTTTATTATTTTACGTGAGTATGGCTTTGATCCCTGGGGTCGTCTCTTTTATAATGTAGTTTCATTTCTTTGTGAAGGGGAACTCCTTATTTTGTAACTCCAGTGTCACAGGAGTTACCTACTTTTTTGACCCTTAATATCTTTTTTCATTTTTAAAAGATTTTATTGATTTATTTAACAGATAGAATTATAGACATAGAGGGAGAGACAGAGAAAGCTCTTCCATTTGCTGGTTCACTCCCCAAGTGGCTGCAATGGCTGGAACTGCATCAATCCAAAGCCAGGAACCAGGAGCTTCTTCCAGGTCTCCCACGTGGGTACAGAGGCCCAAGGACTTGGGCCATCTTCCGCTGCTTTCCCAGGCCATAGCAGAGAGCTGGATCAGAAGTGGAGCAGTCAGGACATGAACCGGCACCCAGAGGGGATGCTGGCACCACAGGCAGAGGCTTAGCTCACTGTGCCACAGCGCTGGCCCACATCCCCTTATATCTTTGTGAATCACATGGTCAGTTGGATCTTAAAACCACCAGAATGAACTCTTCCTTGGTTTGAGTCACTTGATTTTGTCATCCTTCTTACTTCTGGGGACAGCTTTGTGCCCTGAGCAGGGATGCATATCTGTTCAGTAGGAACCAAAGTTACGTGTTCCCACCCAAGGTTTGAATACGGCAGTGGAATTGGAAGGACACGTAATTGGCTGTGCTATGGGAGAAGTCATGCTGAAAAGCTGATTTCCAAATACTACTGGGAGGACTAAGAGCAGAACCATCCAAGAAACAACTAGGGAAAGAATAGTTTTGCTGGCTTATCCCTACTTATCCTCAACTCACTGTCATCTCCTCTGAGGCCCCTGGATCCCGCTGTCCCATTCCCCAGTCTCCCAACACTCAGACTTCCCTTTAGCACATCTCCAGTTATACTATATTGTCTTTTTGAGATTTAAAAAGATTTATTAGTGTCAAAGACCTCCAGCCAGAGCAGCATGGTGGGTGAGGGGGGCTTCCAAGAACCCAAAAGGCCCCATAGCATTTGGGTTTTAAAGTACAATCTTGGGGACTAAACTGTCAGTCAACAAGGTGGAGATAAACTCAACAATGACCTGATTTACAATTCTCCATCCTGTCTGGCTCACTTATGATTTAAAAAAAATCATCCATAAGGGTGGAGGTGAAAATCACTACTCCCTTGCTGTTCTCATGGTAAATTTGCAAATTTGGAGATTCCTAAGAAAGCAAAACACTTTGTTCTGCTTAAGATAACAGGGAGATTCCTAAGGAAGCAGGAGACTTTGATCTGCTAAAGATAATCTTTTGTGGGGAGCAGGTACCTCGCTATCCCAAATTTCTAGTAGGGGACCATTCTGACTGCCTATTACCCTTTTGACTCCTTACATTCCCACCTCTCAAAGATTGAAACCCTAACTTCTGTTAGGGGGAACTGGGCAATGATCACTCTGGCTGCTTCAGGCTGAAAAGGGGTGACATTGGGAAGGGGCATCAAGACAGGGTTCCAGCAGGAGGTGGCTTCTCCAGGGGGCTGCAGTGCCAGCTTGCAAAAACTGCCAAGCTTTGACAAATCTGCCTCTCATCTTCTACTAGCTCCTTAAAGATAAGCACCATGGGGGCTGGCGTTGTGGTATAGCAGGCAGAGCCATTGCCTACAGCCCTGGCATCATCCATTATGGGGACCAATTCGAGTCCCAGCCACTCCACTTCTGATCCAGCCTCTGATAATAGCCTAGGAGAGCAGCAGAAGATGGCCCGAGTGTTTGTTCCCCTGCCTCCCATGGGGGAGACCCAGAAGAGGCTCCTGGCTGCTGGCCTTGGTCAGGCCCAGTCCTGGTTGTTGGGGCCATCTGGGGAGTGAACCAGCAGATGGAAGACCTCTCCGTGTCTCTCCCTCTCTCTCTGCAACTCTGACTTTCAAATAAATGCATATATACATAAATAAAATAAATACGTAAATAAAAATGAGTACACTATGTCCTCTATCTATAAATGCTCATTGTGTAGTTATACCTGACATTAAATCGATTCTCCATACATGTTTATTGAATTCAGTGGATGAGCCAGGAAAGCGACTTCTGGGTAAGAGACCTGATTATTAGACCTGGCTTCCCCATGACATCATATGTGCCTTTTGCAGCATGTCACTTCTCTCTCTCTTTTGTTTCTCCTTCTGTGACATGGTGAAATTAGTGCCTCCCCCGTTGAGCTCACACAAGGGTTGGTGTGAGCTTCCACTAATGCAATCGATGTAGGCTAGCTTTAGCAATTGTAAAACGCCCTCCATTCATAGATGTGGGGGAAGTCCTGCCCTGAGGTAAATGGAACTGTGCCCTGGCTACCTGACACCGCATTGCTCGATTCTTTACAACATGGGCTCTGTAGCAGCTTCTTGAGTAATCACACCCTACATGTCTCACCAGAAATCTTATGTTAATTTTTTCCCCTTAAACATGTGCACCCACTTCCACCCCGCCCCTGCTCCCATGGTGCCAAATAAAGGGAGTCCTTTGAGAGATGGGTAGCATCTATTTAAATTAACGAAGAGTCTGAATGACCATTTTAAAATAAATGTTGTTTTATTACTTTCGAACACATATAATGATAGTCCTGGGAGTTGAACTTGGAGACGGACAGAATATATCAGAGAATCGAAGCAAACAACTGTGAATCATTGACAATGAGGCTCTTGCTATACAGCTGTCCAGCTAAAGATCATCATCCTCACATTGGCTAACACTTCCCCTGGTGAAACCTATTGTATTTTTCTCTTCATATGCATAAAAAAAACTCCCATTAGAAATCCCTACACATGGCTTCTGGGTAATCCAGCTTTTCCAAACTCCAGTGGATAGCATCTAGCCACAGTGCTTTGTACTCTGGTTATGACAAACGATAATCTCAAGCAGCAGACACCCTCTGTCTGGTCCCCATGGTGAGCCAGTGTTTGCAATTTGCCTGGGACTTTCCAACCTTGGTACAGACAGTCCTAGGTCCGAGGAAAGCCCTCAGTCCCGGGCAAACTTACTGGCCCTGTGACTCTAGCTGTTACTACATATGGGGCAGAGAAGCCACGATGGGGGATTTACTTTGGAGGGGCAGAGGAGAGCTGGGGGATCTACAGCTTACTTATTTTGCTGGTTTATCTGTCCTCACTTTTTAACTCTGACTGCCTTTTCCTCCCCAAAGCATGCTGCACCCTGCCCCTCTGCCACCCCAGAGGCAGGGAAACTTCAGAAAGCAGGACCAAACCAGTAGAGCTGGTTCATGATAATGATAGCTAAGCCTCCCATGGTGTATTACCATGAACTGGGTGCTGTCCTGGACACTTTATGTGAACAGAATGAATTCTCGGAGCAGTCTTTTGAGGTAGATGTTAGTATCACTCCCATTTTTCTGATTTTACTGATGAGTTTAGAACTCCCAAAGGCAACAGCACTAGGAAGCCGGAGAGATGGGATTCCCCAGTCCATGCCCTTTTGCACTGTGCTGCCCTGCCTTGTCCAGTGCCTAGCTTCTATCCCTTAGGGTTCCTAGCCCTCCTACCATGACCCCATTCTTGATGGGAAATTTGGGCATAAGCTTGCTTTAATCTCTCGTTCAGCACACCTGGAAGAAGTCATGCATCTAGCTTTTCTCTAACCTGTGCTGCTAAGTCCTGTCTCCTACCCTTTTCTTGTTAACTCCTGGTCTAGGCCCACACAGACTAGACTAGCAGCACTACCTTTCTTGCCTCTCTGCTCTCACATCGTCTCAAAGCTGTCACGTGGCAACTCTTGAGAGAAGGAGCTCTTCCCCCTAGCAGGGGTATGAAGCATCCAGCCCACAGGCCATGTAGGGCCAGTGAAACCATTTGGTCTGGCCCTACCAAGGAAACCACATGTGAGACTTGAAATTCAATAGATCTATAGCAGGCTAATTTTTTAAAGAGTTATTTTTATTTATTTGAAAAAGAGTTACAGAGAGAGGTAGAGCCAGAGAGAGAGATCTTCCATTCTTCTAGTTCACTCCCCAAAGGACCACAACAGCCAGAGCTGCACTGATCTGAAGCCAGGAGCCAGGAGCGTCTTCCAGGTCTCCCACATGAGTGCAGGGGCCCAAGGAGTTGGGCCATCTTCTACTGCTTTCCCAGGTCTATTAATAGGGAGCTGGGTTGGAAGAAGAGCAGATGGAACTCAAACTGGCATGCACATGGGATGCCGGCACTGCAGGCTGGGGCTTTAACCCACTGTGCCACAATGCCGCCCCTAGCAGGCTAATTTTTAAGTAGATAATTGTGCATGGCCTGCAGATGATGTTATACATATCCAAATATCACTTGCCAGAAGAAAGGTCTCCCTTCCCTGTGAGCTACTCCTGCCCCTTGCTAGAAGATGACTTTCACCTCCTCTGAGCCTACCCCTACATGCAGTCTCCTCTACACACAGAGTTCTCATAACAAAACCATTGCCTGTGTATCCTCTTTGGAGCTTTGGAACCCATGGAAAAGGATACACCTACCTTTAGCCCTAAACTCACAGTCCAGCCAGGGTCCTAACTATCATGAACTTGTGTGACCTTGGGCAAGTTACTGCCCTTCATTCTTTTCCTTTACTTTTAAAATGAGGGAATTTGACAAAATGATCTCTAAAACCCTTTCCCTCTCTAACAGTCTGTGGGCTCCTATAATAAGGATATTTTTGGGAAGGTGAGGGGAGAATGGAGTCCAAAAGGTAGAAGAATACCATAAAGCCAACTTAATGACTTTGAATTTCCAGTTCTTTCCCTAATGGCTTCACAAATAGACCAAAGTGAAAATGATTCAAAAAGAGCCCCAGGGTGTAACCATCCTTATTAGGCCAGCAGTGAGCATTTTCATTTGACTCTTCCAGGTATCACTGGGGCTGCAGGAGAGCAGGGGTGAGGGTGGGAGGGGGTTGCTGTTTGAGATGTTGTCAGAGTTGCTCTGTTCCTGATATTGGAGAGTTTGGGGTGAGAGTCCCATAATTAAATCTGCAATAAAATGGCTCCCCCACAGCGCCACATAACTCCAATGGGGCTTCTGAGCTAAAAGAAATGGAATTCCATGTCTGTGGCTCCAAATAATATTTGACACATCTGCCCAGAATGAAAATTAGAAGCCCTCTAACCGGAGAGACAGAGCATCAGTGACAGACGAGATGCATCTAGAGAAGTGCTGGGGGCTGAAGGGCAGGTAAGAGCAGAGGAATACAAAGTGGCTGAAAAAATCCGAGGCAAGAAGACAATTTGCACTCTTTTCAAGACCCTCTGGGCTAGAAAGCTTGGGTAATTTTTGACCCAGGTGTCCTTGTGTGCATTGCCATGAGCTTTTATCAAGTATTTATGTAGCAGTTTATATTTTACCAAGTGCTTTACAATCACTTTTATTTGGCTTAGTAAAGTTTTCCTGGAATCCCATCTAGTTTATGATAGGAGAGTCATTTCTTGTTTGCTTAGCACCTCCATGTGTACAGCCTCACACAATAGACCACTTGTTCCAGCAGGAGAGCAGGTGCAAAGAGTGGAGCCGCCGAGGGCACCTGCAGCTAGCTGCTAGAGCAGTTGGAGTGGGTGCAGTGTATACTGTCATTCACCTTTCCTTCTCTTTGTCATTCTTCAGCTTTATTGTACTGCTGGCAACTAGCTAGTGGCAGTGCCAGGTGTGGGCCTGTGGAGGGCACAGATGTTGTCTCTCTGGGTACTGCCAGGGATTGCCTCTTTCCCCTGTTCTAGGGTCTTTGCCCAAGCCCTCCGTTGGGCTCTCTTGTACCAGGCAAGGGCTGGCTAAGTGTGTTTCTACTTCTGGGCTGTGACCACAGCCTTGGTTCTGGCACTCTGGGAATGACTTTAAGAGAAGACAATACAAATGGCAGTTCCACTTTCTGCAGACAAGACTTTTCAGGGTTCTTGGACAAAGCTAACACTAAATTACCATAGTCTTGGTAGTTCCATCTCCCTCCTGGTAGCCTTCTTATGATGGCAGTGTTATGATGTAAGTTAGTGTATCTGTCAATGGATCATGAAGTAGAGGTTGAACATCCCTGATCTCAAACCCTAACAATCCAAAAGGCTTCAAACTCCGGAACATTTTGAGTACTGACATGCTTCAACTGCTCACAGTCAAAAAGCAGGCATGTTAAAAAGAAATATCGTGTAAAATGACCTTCAGGCTCTCTGTGTACAGTATATATGAAACAGAAATGAATCTCACGTATAGATTTGCATTCTGTCCCCAAGAGACCTCACTAGGTATATGCAGATATACCAAAATTTGGAGAAATTGGAAATCATCAGTTGAATGCTGCATTTTCTGAAGACCAGATTTGCCAAAGCCCAAACTGGGATCCGGTCAACAAAGTCCAAATTGGGGTGAGCGGGGCAGAATACTGGAAAATTTAGCACCTCCAACCGCCAGAGTTCTGTGGCTAAGCCGCGGTTATATGGAAGCTTACCAAGTGAGTGTGGCATAGAGAGCATTTGCTCTCCGTTGGCTCTGTTCCTGATGGAAGACAGCAAATACTTTCTTGGAACCTAGAAACCTCATCATCTGATTGGAAATCCTTTCAAGGTTGCTGCCTTGAGCTATAGTAAATATAAAAAAAAAAAGTCTTAGGTTTGTTTTTACAACAGTACAATCTTACTAATTCCCAGAAGTAGGCCAAGATTATATTAGAAAAGAGTTGGTAATGCAAATTGACACTGCTCACAGGGGTTTCATTAGGTGGGTCAGTGTGGGAGCCCACTGATGATGGGTTCAAGGGGATGGGACCGAGGCTGGAAGGAATGGGGCTTGGGCCTCACAGGCTGGCCTGGGTGGGATGTGTTGTACCCCCTGAATGATGATTTTTGGTGGGACAAAGGGTAGGAACTCGGCCATTGGTTTCTAAAGTGGGCTGGGCCGCAATGGCAGGTTTACCCGGCAGGGCCCAGACGACAAGTGCAGGATCAGGCAGGTCCCCAGTCAATGGCTGCATATTTGGGCAAAAGGCCTTAGGAGGAACAGGTTAACTAGGGCTAGGCAGATTAGGTCAAGGTCTCTTCCACATAAGCTGAGCATTGTGGGAAGGACATTTATTGAGTACCTACTGTGTGCCATGTACCAGGTGAGGCAATAGACCCAGAGATGGTTACAAACAAGGACAATGGGTCAGAGTTTAATTTGTACAGCCCACAGAAACATGACTGCCTGAACACCTGGAGCTCACTCTTAAAAAGCTAAAACAATGGCTTTGAGAAGCAATATTAATTCCAGAGCCTGGGGCCTGGCAGGTGAGTCACCTAAGCTAACACTTCCCTGCCTTTGTCACCATTGAAGTAGGCCTAATCCTGCAGGTTGAAGGTTCTCAGGCCTGCAGCTGAGTGTGGCTAAGAGCAAAGGGGTTGACAGAAAAACAATGACAGGAACATTTAGCTTTTGTTAACGTATTTCTGCAGTGCGCATTATACGAAAACAGTTTGTCCTTTGTTCATGATCTCTGGCAGTTCATTAACTGGAGTTCAACGGGACATGCAAAGCAACTCCAAGGAGCCTTTCCTTTGCACCACCACAGATAGGTCAGTGTAACACAAGAAAAATGTCCCCAGGTCCGACGGCACCCGCCCTCACACTTGCCTCCCTCCCAACATGCTCTAAGAGCAATGACCTGTGACTGCACGCGGACTTGGGGGCTCCTGTTCTGCATTTTGAAGGTCACCACATCAACGAGTGGTTGTTTGTTGTGGATCTGGCAGGGGTCTGAGGCAAACAGCCGCATTCTTGGGGAGGCGGGAGAGATTTGAAAAAGCGGGTGGGTGTTTTCAAGAGCCATCTAGTTCATGATTTGGGACAGTTAGGCAAAATGGCAGCAGGATATGCTCTGTCGCTGAGAGATGAGATACGAACTGCAGAAGGCATGAGGAGTGGAACAGGCCTCTGACGCCCGAAGGTGATGGCTTGGGAAACTTGGAGGGCTGCCCCCTGGGCCACAGGTGGATGATGAGTTCTTGTGTGTGCTGAAATTGATTGTGGACCCTTGGGAGGCCTGTTGACTAAGTTCTCCCCTGAACCCTGGAAGATTCGTGCGAGCATCTCTGCTCAAGCAGCCCATTCAACTAGGCCTAACTGCTCAGAGCCAGCTGCTCTACAGGACTGCTTGATGGTAATGCCCAGGCAAAGTGCCAGTGCCTTTGTCCTGCCCATTTGTCCTCACTCTAAACTATTCCCACCCCTGCCTCCACCTACACTTTACCGAGGACCATGCTGAAGACAACCAAGACTGTTCGGGGTCTGAAGTTCCCTCAAGGTGGGGATTTAACCTCATTATTTACTGCAAGCTTTATTTGTCTGCTCTCAGAAAACTTGGTCAAATAGCAGCTACTGAATGCCCACTGCATGCCAGGCATTGTGTTTGGTACCTTCGCATAGTGACAGCCCTCCTATGGACCTTGCTTCTTGCTGAGCGCTGTTCTAAGCCCGTTTGTCTAAGTTGGCCCAATTTACTCACCTTTGTGATATCAGCCAATCCTTGAGGCAATGCAGGTAGCATTTGCCCACTTTTCTGAAGAGGAAACTCAAGCTCAGCAAGGTTTAATTACTTCTCAGAAGTCACACGGTATTGGGTAGACATTGCACTGCAGTGAGTGGCTTGTCTACATCCTCTATCAGAATGGCCATTGGAGTCCCAGTCCCTCCACTTCTGCTGCAGTTCCCTGCTAATGCACCGCAGGGGGCAGCAGATGGCAGCTCCAGTGCTTGGGTCCATGCCACCCACATGAGAGATCCACGTGGAGTTTCTGGCTCCTGGCTTTGGCCTGGCCCAGCCCTGGCTATTGCAGGCGTTTGGGGAGTGAACCTACAGAGGGAAGATCTCTCTTTCTCTTGTTCTACTGCTCTGCCTTTCAAGTAAAATGAAAAGAAATAAGTAAAATTTTAAAAAGTTACACAGTATGGTGGGCTTTTGGCCTAACCATTAAGATGCCAGTTAAAATACCCATGTCCCATATTGGAGGGTCTGGGTTCAAATTCTGACTCCACTTCCAACTCCAGCTTCCTGCTTATGTGTTCCCTGGAAGTCAGCAGGTGATGGCTCAAGTACTTGGGTCCCCAAAACTTGGATTGAGTTCTGGGCTCCTGGCTTCAGCCTGGTACAACTTGGCCAGCATGGACATCTGGGGAGTCAAACATGAGTTAGAGGACCTCGCTCGCTCTCTCTCTCGCTCTCTCTCGCTCTCTCTCTTTTAAAAAATGTCACATAGTGGGTGGTACAACCAACTTCGGAACCTGTATCTCTGACTCCAAGGCCAATGCTCTTTTCACATGACTCAGCCTTTCAAAAACGAATGATATTCTTGCTGCCTCTGTAAACTGTGTGTACCAAACTGAGTTTCATCCCTTAAACAGTAATTGGTGATTATTTTGAATATCAGTTATGCTCATCCAGTGCCCTGACAGATTGTTGAGGTATGTGACCAGTTGTTTGTCCCCTTGTTTTGGCACTAGCAATGATGCCAATAAGAGTGTGCTGGGCCTCTCTGAGCCCCAATGCGCCCATCTGTAAGAAAAGGCATTGAACTCCATTAGACTTCAAAGGTCCTTTTGAACTCTCCTAATTTCATGAGCTAAAATCTAATTTAATGGGTGCCCATTTGCTGTATTGGTTAAGATATTGTTTGGGAGGCCGGCGCCGCGGCTCACTAGGCTAATCCTCCGCCTAGCGGCGCCGGCACCCCGGGTTCTAGTCCCGGTTGGGGCACCGGATTCTGTCCCGGTTGCCCCTCTTCCAGGCCAGCTCTCTGCTGTGGCCAGGGAGTGCAGTGGAGGATGGCCCAGGTGCTTGGGCCCTGCACCCCATGGGAGACCAGGAAAAGCACCTGGCTCCTGGCTCCTGCCATCGGATCAGCGCGGTGCGCCGGCCGCAGCGCGCCGGCCACAGCGGCCATTGGAGGGTGAACCAACGGCAAAGGAAGACCTTTCTCTCTGTCTCTCTCTCTCACTGTCCACTCTGCCTGTTAAAAAAAAAAAAAAAGAAAGATATTGTTTGGGAAGCCCACAGCCCGTATTGGAGTGCGTGGATTTGAGTGCCCACTCTGCTTCTGATGGCAGCTTCCTGTGAATGTGTACCCTGGGAGAGAGCTGTCATGGCTCAAGTATTTGGGTCCAAGCCCTGGCCCTTGTGAGCATTTGGGGGGTGAACACATAGGCGGAACTCCTTTTCTCTCTCTGACTCTCAAAGGGGCGGGGGGGAGGCTACAAAAATTCACCTAAAACATATAAAGATCCTTTCATTTTGGTTTAACTCCAAGAAAACATCTGGTCATAGTTCTCTGGACTGGATGGACTTCATGAATGATTTGGGGGTGACTGAACACTAAAATCCCTATTACTCCTTGCTGTGTTACTCCGTTCCCCTCCTCTCGTCATTGAGCTCTGAATTACATCTTTTTAGTTGTCCGGTTTTGTAAGAATTATGCATGGATGGAGGCCTTTCCGCATTGGTTTCTTGCCCTCAGGGACACCCATCACAGGGCCTTCTGCCAGTCTCAGCCGCCTGGGCCTGGGATCCTGACTGCCATCGTCTGCTCTCACCAGCTCGCCTGCACACTGGGCTCTGGCTGTCCCACAGTTCTCAGAATACTCACTTTCTGCTGTTTGTATTTCCAGGCTGCCTGCAGAATTTGCTTCTTCAGGCTAACATGCGGGTGGTCGCCAGGTGTTTTCTCTCTTCTGTGCCCCTCTCTGCTGGGGGACTGCAACCAACTTCTCAGGGTTTCCTCACCACCTTGAAAACCTTCTTTGCCTCCCTGGGTTTAAGTGACTTCTTGATTACATTCAAAAGCCAAACTCTTAGTCCCTCATAAGAGTAAGGTTTGAAACTGGGTTAATAATGGATTCTAATTGTACTTACTCCCTCAGGTAGCTAATGTCCACTATGAGAGCCCCCTGGTTTCTCCTGAGTTTGCTTCCATCCTACTGAACTCTATTTGTGTAATTTCAGATGAGCTATTATTTGGGAACACAGACACTGCATGGAGTATGGTAGATTTCCAGTCAGTCTCCCATATCCTTGGCTTCCACATCTACAGATTTAATCAATTTCAGTTCAAGAACCAATTTTTCAATAATTTCCATCTTAAACATATGCAGGCTTTTTTTCTTATTCCCTAAATGATACAGTATAACAACTTTAAAAATTTAGCATGTACAAGTAATCTAAAGGTGGTTTAAAGTATATGGGAGTATTGTGTAGGCTCTATACACATAGCACACCATTTTATAGAAGATGCTTGAGCATCCGAGGATTTTGGTGTTCACTGTGTGGGTCCTGAAACCGGTTTCCTGAGATTCCAAGGGATTGTATTTGTTTCTGTACCCTCCTGGCTAAAATTTGCACTGAAGTGCTACTGATACGCTGACAACTGTGCAAAACATTTTTCTTTGCATAAATAAATATGAAGCAAATTGTTCCCATCTTTATGAAATGGATTCACAAATCTCAGCTTTGCTTTATTTTTCTCTGCATTTATGTAAATTAAAACAGCATCTCAGATAGAAAACAGAACATTTTCCTAGGCCTCTTAATAATATGGCTTTTCTGCTCTGTGTTCTAGTTTGTTTTTAAAGCAATGTATGTTCTTTAAATTATCCCGTTTTTCCACTGTGATCATTGCGGCTTGGAGTACTTTCCAAGGAAACAGTCCAACTAATCACTTTGGGTTAGGGATTCCTTGCAATACTGCAGTCTTTCCATAAGATGGCGCTCTGAGAATGTGCAATCATAGCAATTTTTTTTTCTTTAAGCCTCCTACAAGCTGGCAGCAAATGAAACTTTTTTTGAAATCTTTTTTTTTTTTCTTTTTTTTTGGTGAGGAACTAGTCCTTTTGAGAATCCCTCTCAGACACTTGCCACCGTTCTCATGCCTCGGGGAAGAAGGAAAGTGGATTTTCTCTCTAGGTCTGCTTGTCCTGAATCAGTACTAGCAGTGTTAAAAATCAGGAAAGTGGCTTAAAGAAAGAGATTGCTTGTCAGTGGGGGAGCATGTGATCCTAACAGCATGAACTGCTAGAAGAGTCCGTGTCCGGGTCTCCGTTTCGTCTGCACTTGAATTCGGTGCTTTCCTTCCACTGCGCCCTTGCAGCCTCAGCCAGCACAGAAACGGGAAGAAAAGATCGCCCATTTTACGCTTGTTTGATTCTATTCCTCTTCTACAAGTGCTCTCTTTGCTTCAGCTGTCCCAAGACAAGCATGCCCAGATGTCCTGTTTTAATGAGGTTCCTTTTCTCTGTGTGGCTCTTACACAGGTTCGCCCCCCCTCACCCCCGCCCCACTCCCTCCTCAGCCCCCAGTCCCTAAGTGATCTGCCCAAGCAGAAGCCCCCCCCCCCCCCCCCTTTGATTCCACAAATAGGGCTTTCTAAGACTGGGCACGGAATGCTTAAAGACGCCACTGCTAAGCGCATGCGTTACACGTGCGGTTGAGAAAACATGATTGTGGAAGTGGAACCTGCTCACAGTTTATTTTTTTCCTCCTCCGCTGGC
Source organism: Oryctolagus cuniculus (assembly GCF_964237555.1). NCBI lineage: Eukaryota > Metazoa > Chordata > Mammalia > Lagomorpha > Leporidae > Oryctolagus > Oryctolagus cuniculus. Next base: position 111,309,541 of record NC_091453.1, on the reverse strand, counting down.
CAGTATTCTTTGCCAGCCCTGTGTGAGAACATCAGGAAAGCAGCAGTGTGCTGGACAGGGGGACAGTGACGTTTGTCCCACATGAATATTATGAAGCAGATAGCCCGTCGTGGAAACCCCCCCGGGGGGGAGGGGCTCCAGTGTCTCCGTTCCTGGCACCCTCCGCACAGTGCTTGGGTAAGAACTGGGGCTCTGGTGCCCCAGTCCTCATTCAAGGCCTGTCATGCACTGCGTGTGCCAGTTGTTGCAGAGGGAGCCTGTGCAAATGAAATGCTGAGCGAACTAATTAACTCAAAGCTACACAGACACTCCTAACAAATCCCCTCTGGGCTCGAAGCTCGGAGGAGCGGGGCTGTTCCATGCGCGCCCCCCACCCCCGCTCCCGGAACACTTGACATATGTTGCTTTGCTGTAGCCGAGGTGAAGGAGGCAAGGAGACATTCAGCGCAGCGTTCTGCATGGGTCTTCCTCTTTGTCCTATGAGATTCGGGAAGCTTCTAGTGGCATGGCCCTGTGGGCTGGGGGGAGGGATATGGTTTCTTTATCCACCTTCAACCCCTTATCTGTGGATAATATAATTATTTCCCTGAACCCTGACACCACTGGATTTCTGCTTGAAAGAAGGAACCCCAGATTCAGAATTCTCCTCAAAGGCTTTGAAAGGGCAAACCCTGAAATCTGCTGAGAGGCCCAAAGAGCATTGGATGCAGGCACCGTGGGGAGCCTTGTAGACTGTCTCAGACTATGGAGCAATAGAGGAGTGGTGTAGGGAGGAAGTATAAGGGGTTTTGCCAACATCAGTGATCTCTACGGAAGCAGCAAGCTGTAGATGGACTCTCAAGGTTCAAGCCAGCTCTGTTACACACTAGCTGTGTGACCTGACGTCTCTGTGCCTCAGTTTCCTCATCTGCAAAAAGGGCTGATAACAGGGCTGTTAGGGGGACTAAGTGAGATGATGCATGTTTTCTTTTTCATCAATGCTCGCAACAGTACTTAGCGCAGAGGAAGCACTCTATAACTAATAGCTGGTAGAAATACCGTGAGGGGCTTTAGATAAAGTGAAAGAGAATGGTGCGACAGGACTCTGCCTTCAAAGACCTCACAGACCACATGGACTGGCCAAGGGAACATGCTGCAAGCAGTGTAGACAACTCAGGGCAGTGCCCGTAATAATGTTTAGACACAGGTCCGGATGGCTCACGGTGGTTCAGCGAGGAGGAAGTTAGGTGTTTACAGACAAGGAGAATGAGAGCTAGAGCACCCTTCCTGGCCCTGTCTTGAGAGAGAGAGAGCTAGTGATCATTTACATCTGCATTTACATCCTTCCTGAGTCGGCGTCCTTACGTCACTGGAGAGTAGAGACCAGAGGAACTGTTGCACCTGACAGTCACGCTGGGGAGCCAAGGATGAGCGCGTGAGGGTTAAAGGAACTCAGGGTGACAGCGTGAATATTGGCACCGTTACGTATTGTGTCAGGAGAAAGCACCTTTCAGACAGGACACGTGAGGGCCAGTGTGCAGAGGAGAGGTTTCCTAGCGGCCCTGAGGGATGCGTGTGAGTTAGCCTCACTGTGGGTTTTTGTTCCGTTAGACGTTCTCTTTGGCCTTTAAACAGATTCGCTGCCCGGCAGTCTGAGGTACAGGGTGGTGATCAGAGTTGACAATACAGTGTAACAACTATGTCCATAGAATTTCCATTGCATGAGAGGTTATAAGGAACTTAGAATCCATTTAAAGTGTCCAGGAGGATATGCGTAGGTTGTATGCAAGTACTATGCCACTTACATAAGGGGCTTAAGTGTTCTCTGGATGTTGGTATCCGTGGGAGGCTCCTGGACACTGAGGCACGACAATATTACACTTTTCTCCTAAACACGCGTATGAGTGATAAAGTTTAATTTATAAATTAGGCACAGTGAGACAGTCACAAAAATAACCAATCATAAAGTAGGATGATATGTATGTGATATGTAAAGCAATAGGTTGTAATACAAGTTATGTGAATCTGTCTGTCTGTCTGTCTGTCTCTCTCTCCCTCTGTACTTCCAACAATTGACCTGATAACCGAGACAGGCCTAGTGTTTGATGGGGGCAGGCAGTGTAGATCTGCTGGACAAAGGGATGATTCACACCCCAGGCAGGATGCAGTGGGATGGTACAAGATTTCTTCATGCTTTTCCGAACAGCACACAATTTACAACTTATGAATTGCTGATTTCTTTCTGTAACTTTCCATTTCATATTTTCAAACCCTGCTGGATGGTAGGGAACTGAGACTGTGGGCAATGAAACCGTGGATCAGGGGAAACTCCTGGACTGGATGTGCAGACCCATTTTTTATTACAAACAGACTCCTACTGTACATTCTTAACCACTGCTGGTGATGTCTGTTACAATATGTCTTGGCCTGGGCTCCCTATCAACACATTCAGATCTACTTTGCCCTCTTAATCTGCATTTTATTCCATCTTGACACTCACTGCTTTTAAAATTTGGTTTACCATTTTATCCAGCTAAGGAGAAAAAGAGACAAGAAACTTTGGAAAAGATGTCAGAAGTTGGGGCAGAGGTATTAAGATACCTAATGGATAGTGCAGAAACACAGGGTTTTAAAACAGTGCCAGTAAATTGTGGCAACTATCCGCATCAGTTGGATCGGTACTTTTTTTTTTCTTTTTTACTGTTTTGTGAAGTAAATGAAAGAAAGGCAAGTTTTAGGTCTAAACCGCAGGTCAGCTCTTCCCAACACTTCTGTAACCAGAAACCATGCTTAATTTACTAGAGGCCTGTGAGGATTTAAATAGCACATGGATGCAGTGGAAGAGTGGATACTATTTGAACTTTCAAAAAGTTCGGCAGGCTTTTAAACCCAAAGCTTTTTTTTTTTTTTTTAAATAAGTCCCCATGAGATTGGGGAACAGAGTTTAGAGCTTGCAATGTTTATTCTTTATCTACTGCTTGGAGATAAGAAATTTTAAAGAAAATAGAGCTAAAGGGGCATTTTCTGGATGGCAGAAAATGATACAGTAAGACCACAAGGGATCAGCTGTGGGACTAATTTGATTTAATATTTATAATAGGTTCTGGAGAGGGAGGACAGGGCAAAATCACTAAGTTGGCAGATGTCTCTACACCATTGCAATGCAGATAACAAGCTTCAGAAGGACACTTGTCTTGTAGCAGCGGGCATAAAAGTGGCCAGCCAGCTTTGATATGAACAAGTCCAAGGAGAATTCTCTAGAGACCCATTTCCAGAGTTCATTTCAGAAGACGTATAATGAGCTTTACCTCTTTATCTGTCAATAGGGTCTCCGCTTCAGGCATCCGAGAGGGAAGATGGAGTTAGTGGTATCATCAAGAGGTCCATGATATTTAAATAGATAGCATTATATGAACATAAAAGAGGAGGCTGGCAGTGGGCCTATTCCCACCAGATAAGGAATCTTTCTTTACATTTCTTCAGAACAGCCCCCAAAGGCAATTGGTATTTGATGGTTTATGATCTGTATATTCACTAATTAACTTTTAAAGTTCAATAAGCTGAATATGTTAGAACACAACTTTAGAAGAAATGTGATCAGATGCTCTCTTCAGCTTCTTTCACTGCAAAATATTTTCCTTCTCAGAAGATGACTTTTAATTATGAATGTCAGAACTCGATTTTTTTGACCTCCTCTGCTACCATGTATGTTTTTCAAAGCATTCCCTTAATATCAGCAGATGCATTAAATCATGGAGGAGGACAATCAACAGAATCAGATTAGTATCTCCCAAAGTTGTGAAATTTTCAGTAATAAAACAATAATGCCTTGTGTGCCTCACAGGGTCATTGACAAGTTCACATTAGCAGAGTGATAAAGGTTGCTTTGTGACGTGCTTTGCAAAAATGCAGTGATATTTTTCATCATACTTCATAATTTGGGATTCGAAATATGAATTGCTGCAATTCCCGGAGTTGATCCTTTAGAGATTGGTGCAAGTGTGTAAAAATCAGTATACAAGGACGTTCTCTGCAGAATTACATATATATTAGCAAAATATTAGAATGAATTCAATTGTTTTGACATGGAAACATGCCCCAGGTATATATTTAAGTGATTAAAAAAGGTTGCAAATCAGCATGTATTGTATGATTTCACTTTTGATTACAGTTATGATTTAGTATACGCGTGTGGAAGCCTGTACAATCATATACTTGTAAATGGGACTGTTACCCATATTCTCTCTTAGAAAGATAAGTTAATGGGAGAACTTGTGCTTGATGCTTTATTTCTGTACTGTTGGATTTCATTACAATGAGAATTACTATTTTTGTAGTTAAAATATTAATTTAGGGGCCAGATGTTTGGTCTCAAGTTTAAGGTACTGGTTAGTAAACCCATATCCCATATCTGAGAACCTGGGTTTGAGTCCCAGCTCCACTCCCACTCCCAGCTTCCTGCTAATGCACAAACAGGGAGGCAGGTGTGATGGCTGAGGTAGCTGGGTTCCTGCCACACACGGGAGAGACCTGGATGGACTCTCTGGCTCCTGGCTTTGACCGTTGCAGGCATTTGGGTAGTGAAACAACAAATGGGAGCTCTCTCTGTGTGTATGTGGCAGGTGGGAGTTGGGATGACCTGGCTATCAAATTTAAAAATTCAATATGAATTTGCCCTGAATCCTGGCTACTGTAGTATAATTGACAAAATGGTTTATAAAGAGGGCAAAAGAACTGTGACTCATCGCATTTCTTCAAGAAAACTTTCCCGTCATCAGGATGAGGTGAAAGGCAAAAAGTACTCAAAACCTTTTTTCCCTACTGGTGGGCTATTTGCACATGATGAAAGAGAAAGGGAGAAATCAATCTGTTTCTTGTTTCTGTGTGTTTGGTTTGCAAAATGGGAAATAGCTCTCTGTAGAGGTCTGGAACTATAGGTACAGCAAAAAGAACTACTTTAGTTGTAAGTCACTATCCCTGTTGAAATGAGCAAAACTCCACCCTGAAAGGCAGATCTACCAGCACTCCCCTTTTGCACACTGATGATACTTTGAAACTTTAAATCTGAAGCTTCTCATGTAGGAGCACATTAAGACCTTCCTTTAATGAGGCAGGCATTTGGCCCTGTGGTTAAAATACCTCCTGGGACAACCACATGCCATATTGGAATGCCTGAGTTTCAGTCCCAACTCCACTTCTGATCTAGCTTCCTACTAATGCATACTCTCAGAGACAGCAAGTGATGACTCAAGTGCTTGGATCCCTGCCACCCATATGGGAGACCTAGGTGGAGTTTCTGGCTCCTAGCTTTGGCCTAGCCCAGTCTAACCTTGGCCGTGACAGACTTGGCAGTGAGCCAGAAGGTGAGAGCTAGCTCACTCTCTCTCTCTCTCAAATAAACAAGTGTATATCAAGCACATATTTTCTTTTTAAAAAATATTTTAAGATTTATTTATGTATTTGAAAGGCAGAGTTACAAAGAGGCAGAGTCAGAGGCAGAGAGAGTGAGAGAGAGATCTTCCATCCACTGATTCACTCCCCAGATGGCTGCAATGGCTGTAATTGTGCCGATCCAAAGCCAGGAGCCAGGAGCTTCTTCCAGGTCTCCCACACTGGTACAGGGGTCCAAGAACTCAACCATCTTCTACCACTTTCCCATGCCACAGCAGAGAGCTGGATCAGAAGAGGAGCAGCCGGGACTAGAACCGGTGCCCATATGGGATGCCGGCAGTACAGGTGGCAGCTTCACGTGCTACGCCACAGTGCTGGTCCCAACAAATTATTATTATTATTATTAACAAAAAGATCTTCCTTTGAGCCAATGTTCTTTCTCCTCATGGAGAACACAGAGAGAAGCTGGCAGGCAGACTTCGTGCTGCAAATGGCTTGAGAAAGCCTCCTGAATGAATATCCTACACTGCACACTGTATCTGGAGTGGGTACTTTTGCACCGTGCGGTCAATCCCATGGTTTAAAACACTGAAGGGAGCCTTCAGTCTGCTTGGCTGGTACCGATTACAGTCAGCTCTCACTGGGCTTGGGATTTTCTTTGACAAACCTTTTTTGTATCTTTACTTTTAACAGATACAGCCAGAAGGCAGCAAGGAATGGAATGAAAAATCAATTCAACCTCCACGAGCTGAAAATGAAGGGTCCTGAGCCAGTAGTCAGTCAAATTATTGACAAACTGAAGCACATTAACCAGGTATGTGGTATACCCAGCACCAGTGGAAACTGCCAAAAAGGGAGTGATGGCTGGTTTTGACTGTTCAAACTGTATTCTTGGGCCTTAGGAAAGGCAACTGTCCTTCATTTTCTTCCAAGAAGCTCTCTGCTACAAAGGACTTCGGATTCTCAATGTTCATCCTGCTTTTTAAATTATAGAGAAAATCTTGCCATATGGAGAAAACTTGGAAAATAGAGGGGGGAATATGCCAGCTTTGTGGAACAACAGGTTAAGCCACTGCTTGCAATGCTGGCATCCCATATTGAAGTGCTGGTTCCAGTCCTGGCTGCTCTGCTTCCAATCCAGTTCCCTGCTAATGCACCTTGGAGAGCAATGGAGGATAGCCCTAGTGCTTGGGTCTCTGCACCCATGTGGGACCTGGATGGAGTTTCTGGCTCCTGGGTTCATCTTGGCGCAGCCTTGGCCATTATTGCCTCCCTCTCTGTCACTCTGCCTATCAAATAAAATAGATATATCTTTTTTTTTTAAAGAGAGGGAACTATTTCTCGCAATCCTAGTTTTTATTTTTGCATGTCTCTTGTGTTACATTTTTATTTATTTTCCTTTTATTTGAAAGGCAGAAAGAGATCTTCCATCTGCTGGTTCACTCCCCAAATGCCTGGCAGAGCTGGCACCATGGCAGACTGAAGCCAGGAGTCCAGAAGTCAACTTGGGTCACCCATGTGGGTGGCAAGGACCCAAATACTTGAGCCATCACCAGCTGCCTCCCAGGGCTCACATTAGCAGGAAGCTAGAAATGGAAGCAGAGCTGAGGCTCAAACTCAGGCACTCATATATGCAATGTGGGTATCCCAACCAGCATCTTACCTGCTATACCAAACACCCACTAGTACTGTTCTAATATCTGTGCAGAAAATCACATGCACACAGATGTGTTACATAATTGGAAGTATACAAGCGATCTTTAAATTCTTAGTAGTGTATTGCCAATACTTTTTGATATTGCCACAAATCTTCATATTAACCCCCTTATGCGTATGCAGTATTCCATGGTGTGTTCACCATAATCAGTATGTTTTTCTTGGACATTCAAGTTTGTTTCCAAGTTTTTGCCACCATAAACAAAGCTACCTCTCCCAACATAGTGCTGCCTCCTGAACTTAGCTTTTTAGTTTTTAAAATACTGGAGCTACTGGGGTCAAAGGATGCAAGCATTTCGATGTGTGTCTCTAAATTGTTTTCCAATGAGAATGTATCAGTTTTCACTGCCACCAGCAAGATAGCAGAGGTCCAGTTGCATTGCACCCTTGCCAGCTTCTGACTCACTGCCGTGCACGGAGACACCCACAGATTCCTTGACCTGTACACATAGTTTGTCCTCTCATAAGGAGTTTAGTAACAAGACATAAATAGAAGTTAGTTGTACCATCTGTTTGTGATTACTTTGTGGCCACAATAAAAAAATGCCACCAAAAAGGCCACCATATGTCAGAGTGACAGTGTTCCTGCCCCATAATCCATGAGTAGGAGGGCCCTGGCATCACTGAGTTCTATTTGTAGCTGAGGAGGAACTTAATGAAACTAAAATCTTTATGCAAGGAGTAAGGTTTCAGTATGAAAGCATTGGAATGATTTTGTTTTTAAATACACAGTATAGCAGTGAAATTTTTGTGGTTCTTTGAAAATGTTTCAAAGGGCTTTCTTAGAATGGTACATTTCACTGCAATTGCATTGTGAACGTATTGACAACATGCTTGGGTATAACTCCTCCAGTGCCCTATAAAGTGCTCTGTGCCCAGTGAGTGCTTAATAAATCATTGTTGCTGCTGCACACATGATAATGACAGCGTTAACATAACAGGACCTTCCTTTTGGGAGATCACAACCTCACTAAGTTCTGTCAATCCTGGTTGATGGCTGGTTATGATTATTTCAAAGTGCACCTCTGAAAAGACCGGAGCACTGACCTGGTAAAAACTTGCTGCTGCACTGAGGGCGTGATGTGGTTCCCCTGAGAACAGAGGTGGGTTTTGTCTTCCAAATGATCTACAGATTATCTCACATCACATGTTTCTGGGTGGCTCCGCTCAGTCAGGTAGCCCTCAGCACTGGTGAGATCAAAACCGAAGGATCCATCACTGTCTCCCTCAGCTTACGGGAGAAATACGGTCAACAGGTCTCCTTAGAGAACAAACCTTATGGAATACCTACTGTGTGCTCAGCCAGGCACCCTGGACTTAAGGGGTGCGAATAAAGCCGAGCCCTCTGTTTCCCCCAGCCTGCTTTGGAAGGGAATCACACACTCAGGAAGAGGTGTGGTAAGGATAGAGGGCAGCCTGTAGAGAACCACCTGAAGAGGTTGCTGTGTATCAGTTCGGGCTGGTGGGCGAAGCTCATGGGAAGATCTCAGGGCTGATAGCTGCTGTAAACAATGAGTAGGCTTGGAATAGGTGAAGGCAAGCCAGGGAGAGGCAGGCATCTGATCAAAGACCTGTGGGTGGACCCCACCCTAGAAGAAGGGAACACTGCATCAGATGCGGGCTTCTATATAAATGATGCTACAGTCACTAAAAAATACTTGGAGCAAACATTTTTTTTTTTACCAAAGGTTTTGGCTGTCATAGAAAGAGTATGGGCTTGGGGTTCAGGTGGATTTGAATTGAGTTATGGATCGTAGTAGATATATAACCTTGTACAAATCAGTTACCCTCTCTGCGTTTTAATTATCTCATCTGTAGTATTAATAGAGACATCAAAAGTGTGTGTGTGTATGTTAATATGCACACAAATGGGCCAGGGTTGTGGCTCACCAGGTTAAGCCACTGCTTTAGAGGCCCATATCCTATATCCAAGTGCTGGTTCAAGTACCAGCTACTGTGCTTCCAATCATGCTAAAACATCCTGAGACACAGCATATGATGGTATAAGTGCTTGAGCCCCTACCACTCACATGGGTGACCAAGATGGAGTTCCGGTGTCCTGGCTTCAGTGTGGCCTAGCCCTGGCTACTGTAGCCTTTTAGGGAGTGATCCAGCAGCTAGCAGATGCCTTACCCCCTGCCCCCCGCCATTTGTTCTACGTTTATTTTTCTTTATAAAGATTTATTTTTATTTCTTTTCACAAGCAGAGGGACAGAGAGAGTCAGAAAGAGAGAAGAAGGGAGACAGATCTTCCATTTGCTGGTTTACTCCCTAAATGACTGCAACAGCTGGTGCTAGACCAGGCTGAAGCCAGGAGACAGGAACTCTATCGGCATCTCCCACACGGGTGACAGGGGGCCAAGTATTTGGGCCATCTTCTGCTGCTTTCCCAGGCACATTAGTAGGGAGCTGGATTGAAAGAGGAGTAGCTGGGACTTGAACCAGTGCTCCATATGCCGGTGTCACAGGTGGCGGTTTAACCCACCATGCCACAAATATATACATAACTTCACAAGCGTGACTGGCACTCATTAAATGGTAGTTAAGAGGATTATGTTGAAGATTTTCTCTATAGGCAGCACGAGTTTGAAAAGGAGTTCCACTATATCTGCCTATCTAATGTATGTGAAGATCCCTATAATGCATCTCTTCTTTCCGCTCCCATGTTATTTCCTTATTTTCCTTTCCTTATTTGTTTTAGTTACAAAAGCTTATAGGTTGGAAAGTATATGAGAGTCATAGTAACAAAGGTCATCATTAAATTTCACTACTCCTACCTGTGGCCGTGAACATTTCCAGTTTCCATACAAATACCATTGAGCAGCCAATTAATTGTCATTGATAGACCAGTTTTACCTGTTTCAGCTGAGCTGTTAAAATTGGTTGGGCTGCAAACACCCACACTGATTTCTTTTTTCTCATCGGTGTTGCTTTACATGGCTAAAACACATTTTTTTCAGATCTTAAATAAAGTTCATATTTTGGCCATGATTCAATCTGAAAGTGAGACTCTTTAGGGAAGCCATCAACAAGAAAGGTATTATGATGATGATGTTGGGATAATGATAATCTGTTGTATTTGTGTAGCTTTTAGCCATATTTTAAAGTGATTTCATGTTCTAAAGACAAATTGCTTAGGAAAAACGTATGCAGCTCAGAATTGTATAAGATATAGTACTGTCACAGCATCATTCTTTTGAAGAACTCGTTCCTCTTGGACATTATCTCATCCTCCCTTCTCCCTGGGAGGTAAGTGATAAATAATCTGTATCCTTTTTTATAGCTAGGGAAACTGAGGCAGGAACCCATTAAATGCTGGGTGGGCATGCTGCCAGAACTTGTAGTGAGTTCAGGAGAAAAGTTAGTCCATCACACAGATGTTGTTTCTGTACACTGCCAAACATCTGGAGTCACTGAAGGCCTGACTAAAGTGACTTATAGTTTTGGTGATGGGGAAGTAGAATCAAATTCACTTGCCTGCATTCACATGTAAGTGAATGGCGAATTTGGGAGTGCAATTATTTTCCTGAACCTCTTTCTTAATGCTGCATCTTTCAAAAAATACAAGGGCATGCCCCCAACACACTTACCTATAAATAAAAGGATACATTCCTCTACCTGTGCATATATGCTCATCCACATGAGCTGTATGTAGCCAGGCCATTTATGAGCATATCCCAAAATAACGTCTTCAGTTTCTTTCTTGGAAATTCTCAGCTGCCTCCTTTCAGATTATAGTTGCTGTTGATAGCCCTGTAAATAATATACTCACTAAGGGACTAAAGTAGCATTATTTCCATAGTGACAGTCCCATGGTGTAACCTTGAGGGGATGGGTTCAGGATCAGGCGCGGGCCCCTTTCCTGGGAAGGCCTGCAGGTGTGGAATTTCCTCCCCTCTCCTTCCAAGGCAGAGTTCATGTGTAACATTCCCACGACTGCAAATGAGGACCGCTTTATTTCCTTTGCAGTTTCTAATTTGTGCGAGGATTTATTGCTTTGCATTGGGAGAGGGATTGAACTCTTTTCATTGTCTGTTCCTGAATCTGCTGGATCATGTTGTTGTTGTTGTTCCTGAAGCAACTTTGGTTTTGCTTAGTGTCATTCTTCCCCAGGCTCTTGCATGGAAGGCAGAGTCCACAATTTCTCAGAGTGATCGCAGTGCATCCTTCCCCATATGACACTGTGGGCTGTCATCTGCTAAGCCAGCTTTTTGGGGAACATTGTTGCTCTCTTTAGAGATAGCTGTGTAGTTAGTGCTAATTTAGTAGTCCTTAGACTGCTATGGAAGTGCTTGTTCCCAAGGAAAATCCAGCCATTTATCATTTTCCCCATATAAGTTCAAGTTCACATGAAATTCCAGAAATTGTTTTCTTGCCATTTGTAAACAGTGGAAGCCAGAGCAGTCGATCAGTACCTGCCCATTCCATGCAGAGCTATTCATTCAAAGTTGGATAAAGTCTCACCTGTTTGGGATGGTTGACACGTCCTGCTGAATGGGGGGCGGGGGTGGACGAGATGGGCTCTTCCTTCCAACCCTGTGATTCCGTGATTGGTGGCTCGAGGTCAGGCTTTAGGCCAGCACCCTCTTGTGAACGGGTCTTGTGACTTGATTCTCTACTCTGCCACTCTTCATAAGCCACCCTGTTCCCAGGTCACTCCTCTCACTTTGTAACTTCTCATCTTTTCAGAGGTCGTTCCCTTCCCCCGAGGCTTCCAGCCTGGCCAGATGGAACTTAAACTTGCCCTTCCCTCACCTCATTCTTCTGCTCCTCTGCCTTGTTCTCATCTGACTAGGAAAACACTGAATCTTATAATAAAAACACTTCTGCATTTATTACACCTAAGTTTCCCTCACCCAGGGCCATATAGGGCACCATGTGACTCCACATAAATGACAGTAATTCTGCCCTGGATTTACATAGCACAATTCATTTGTAAAAATCTCTCCTGTACATTCGATAAATCTGACTTCACAAGGACTCTGGGAGGAAAGCAAGGCAGGCATTTAAACCTGCATTTAGCAGATGAAGAACCTTTGAGCACTAGAAGGCTAGCGGTTCACATACAGTCAGTGGCGGAACCTGACCTAGAACCCAGGGCGAATGATTTCCTTCCCTGTGCTCTTTCCTCGTACTTCCATAAAAACATGGCACACCTGCTGGCAAGTTTCAGAAATAATAGATGTACGGGAGTACAGATAACAAAAACTCCCTCATCTGTGGCCTAACCATTTCCAAGTACCTAGTAGAGGAATGTCTATGCTCCAAAACTGTAAAATCAGCAGTGAAGAAGGATTAGCGCATTGTTTACCAAGTCTCAGCTGGGAAGATTCTGAGAGAAGTAATCACCACCTTGTATGGTGTAGAAACCCAGGTGCCACTTTGTGGCCTGGATTCCAGTTATAGATCACAGAGACACTTTCCATTCGATACCTCTAATTCATAGAATGATGTTAAATGGTAAAAAATCAGATATACAGCAGGTAGTGAAATGTCTGTACTTGTATCTAGCCCTCTCTGTAGGTATCAGAAAAATATTTCTCAAGATGCCTCACAAACCCTGGTATAATGATGACCTGAGTTTTTGAAACAAAGTTAAAATGTTTAGTAAGATAATTAGTAAAGTTTTAAGTGCCAGAGATGTACACAGCACATTCCTTAGCATACGATTTAAAATAACTAATGAATTTCAAGCATGACAGAAAGCACTTCAAGTAACCTGTTCTCATACTCTTCACACAATAAAGCCAGTGAGAATCATAAAACATTGACTTAGTTCAATGCTTGCTAGAATAGGCAACATTGATTTAAAATTTCTAAATAGAGGGGAAAACCTGTTGAAAGTCAGATTTCAAAGAGATCTTTCCAATGCAATTATGTTACTGTGTCTATCGCACTTCTTCACATACAAATATCTTGACAAAACTCTGGTAATTGCTATTTTTATATGGAACCAAAATATGTGTGTGAGTGTGTGTGTGTGTGTGTGTGTTTAAAATAGAGAAAGAGAGTATCTGCAATGTTAAGAGCCAACCAATGACTTCTCACTCAAAAGGACAGTGTTACTCTTTTTAAAGATTTATTTTATTTATTTGAAAGTCTGAGTTACACAGAGGAAAGGCGGAGAGGGAGAGAGAGAGAGAGAGAGAGAGAGGTCTTCCATCTGTTGGTTCACTCCCCAGATGGCCACAAAGACTGGAGCTGCGCCGATCCGAAGCCAGGATCCAGGAGCTTCTTCTGGGTCTCTCTGCAGGGGCCCAAGGACTTGGGCCATCTTCTACTGCATTCCCAGGCCATAGCAGAGAGCTGGATAGGAAGAGGAGCAGCCGGGACTAGAACCAGCACCCATATGGGATGCCCGCGCTTCAGACCAGGGCTTTAATCCACTGTGCCACAGCACCGGCCCCTCTTTCTAAATATTTTATTTATTTATTTGAGAGATAGAGTTACAGAGAGAACAAGAGACAGGAAAAAAAAATCTTCCATCCACTGGTTCACTCCCCAAATGGCCACAACGGCTGAAGCTGAGCTGATCTAAAGCCAGGAGCCAGGAGCTTCTTCCGGGTCTCCCACGTGGGTGCAGGGGCCCAAGCACTCAGGCCATCTTCCACTGCTTTCCCAGGTGCATTAGCAGGGAGCTGGATTGGGACTAGAGCAGCAGGAACTCGAACCAGCACTCGTGTGGGATGCTGGCACTGCAGCCAGACGCGTAGCCTTGTGCACCACAATGCTGACCCTAGACAATGTTAGTTTTTAGACACCAGAGTTAGATACTGTCGAGCTGAACATTATTTCAGGAAGTAAAAGGGAATTAGCTGAAACAGTCCAAAACACTTATCATTTAAAAAAATCTTCCAGCATTTTACTTAAATAGCCTGAAAAATACAATGTCTGCTTGCTTTGGGGAGCATGTGTTTTTAATATCTTAATTACTAAGTATGGTTTAACAGCACTGTACCAAGAAGAATTCTCAAGTACTTCATATTAAATTTCTTAAAATGAACTATTTGCTATATTTAGAATATACAGGATTAAAGGTACTTAAACTGGGTCATGTATTCTAGTCCTTACATATTAAATTAAATTACTCGAAAATGGAAGATGAGTTGGGAATGGCAAGCCAACATGTTGGGGGCAGTGTTGTGGTACTCTTGGTTGAGCAGTGGAGGGGAATATGCTTTTTTTTGTCCATTACAGTATTATACACTTGCATAAGTTTGTAAATCAGAAAAGTATTGGAAGTGGGGGCAGGAATTTGGCCTAGCAGTTAACCCTCCTCCAGTTGGGGCACATGCATTGCATTGCAGAGTGTCTGGGTTCACGTTCCGGCTCCACTCCTCACTCCAGCTTCCTGCTGATGCGCACCCTGCCAGGCGGCAGGTAATGGCTCACATATTTGGGTCCCTGCCATCCATGTGAGAGATGTGGATTGGATTACTGGCCCAACCCCTGCCATGGCCAGCATTTGAGGACTGAACCAGCAAGAGGAGCTTTTCTCTCTGTCCATCTGTCGTTATGTATCTATCTGTCATGCTCTCTGTCTCTTTGCCTTTCAAAAGAAGTATTAGAAGTGTTGGCTATGGAAAAAACAAGTACAACATAGGAAAAGAGAATTCTATCAGACTGTACAAGCTACCAGGTTACAAACTAGAAATATATTACTAAATCATCTATGAAATCCATAGACTCTCATATTCTATTTACAGTTACCTAGTGGCTGAATGCAACATGATATTTTTAAATAAATGGTTACAGATAGTTGCTCTCTATTCTTGTAAACTCTTACTGCGTGCAGAAAATTTTAGGATACTTCAAAACAAAGTTTGTGGAAAAACAGAATTAAAAAATTAGTTTGGGGCAGGTATTGTGGTACAGCAAGGTTAAACCACTGCCTGGGATACCCACATCCCATATCAGAGTCAAGTTCAACTTCCAGTTATTCTGCTTCCTATCCAGCTTCTTCCTCGTGTAGCCTGAGAGGCAGCAAAGGGTGACTCAAGTGTTTCAGTCCCTGTGTAGGAGACCCAAATGGAATTCCAGGCTCCTGGCTTCGGCCTGGCTCAGTCTTAGCTGTTGCAGGCATTTGGGCAGTGAACCAACAGATGGAAGATCTCTCTCTGTCTCTGTTGGTTCATATTCTCTCTGTTTCTTCCTCTCTCCCTCCCCCTCCCTCCCTTTCAAATGAATAAAAATAAGTGAATAAACATTTCAAAAGAAATTTATTTTGGTGTAAAAATTTTAAAATTCGTTCAAAATTTTATGCAGATTTAGTTATTTATTTGAAAGGCAGAGAGAGACACCTTCCATCTGCTGGTTCACTCCCCAAATGGCCACAATGGCCAGAGCTGTACTGATCTGAAACCAGGAGCCAGGAGCTTCCTCATGATCCCCTACGTGGATGCAGGAACTCAAGCACTTGGACCATCTTCTGCTGCTTTCCCAGGTGCATTAGCAAGCAACTGGATTGGAAATGGAGTAGCCAGGACTCAAATTGGCACCCATATGGGATGCTCGCATTACAGATGGTGGCTTTACCCACTACACCACAGTGCTGGCCTCTATAGTTCTTTCATAATACATCATTCCTTGAGCTTTTTGAAAACTTTCCATGTGTATGTGTGTGAATATTATTTGAAAAAATTCAGAGATATCTTCTCACCTCGATATATTTATGAATATGTATATTTCCTCTAGATTGTGAGCTCAAGTGTGGGATCATGCATATAATTATTTCCTATAGCACTTAACATAGTAGTACACTCAATACATAAAAAAATATTTTTATTGATCCATTCAAAGGAATAAATTTTTGGTTCCCTCAACTGATTTCTGAATTTAGATTCCATTTAAGACACTTTTCATGTTCTCTGCTAACAAGCAAGGTCACACAAATGCAAGGACTATAGGATTTAACCCTCTGATTTTATAGACAAAGTAATTAACCAAGAGTTAATGACTTGTCTGAAGTAATACTGGCTTTGACAAGGCTAGGACTTGACAATATTCTTTAGTACCCTTGCTCAGTTCCCACAGACTCTTCTGCTTGTATAATTGCAAATATGTAAGCACATTTGCGTATACAGTAGGTGCTTCCAGTCATGGCAGAGACCTGTACTAAGAAATTCATCTTTTAAATGAAAGGCTGCACAGCATGAGGCTTGAACTTGTTAATTATTCACCTCATTGTGGATATTAACTAGCTTTGGTCATAACAAGTCCATGTTGATGCCCACTGCCTCATTAAACCCACTGAGCACTTGTTGCATGTGCCTCGTGCAGTCTGTTGGACTCACTGAACCCAAAGCACACAGAGTCAGTAGGGCTTGTTACGTGTGACCTGGTACCCACTGACAGAGTCTGACTCGGGCCCTTGTCCACGTTTAGAGTGAGTCATCCTTTCCCTCCCATACCCTGGTTCTCATATCTTTCACCTTCCTGGACATCCTGTAATATTATCTAGTGCATCCTCCCTCCTTCCAGAATGGCAGAATTAATATCATATTAGGCGGAGGGCTTATGTGCCAGATAGTTCAGTTGTTTATATGCAGATTGGGTGCCATAGAGAGTGTGGGAGTGGTTTGGGGTTCTGATTCCCTCGTTCCTCTTTTAACTAGAGCAGCTGCATTTAAGAAACTATTATATATTGCTCTTCTAAGTAAGATTTTATTTAAAGGGTTCCAACTGCAAAAACAAAAATCCCACGGTACTCTGGGACTAACCTTAAAGGTCTAATCTAATCTCGTGTGAGTGATTTCTTCATGTGAGTGTCCAGTGAATGTATAAATCTCTAGAGTACCCAAGGAATTCACAAAATGCCCTCCCATCCCCATCTGTCACCACCTAATGAACCATTGGTCCAAATGGGGTCCAAACGGAAGAATGAGAATGGCTTTGTGGTAACATTATTTCTATTGGCAGTGATAACTGAAGGTCCATGTTCTAGTATACATGAGCTAACAGTGTCTTCTTGGCACCTAATGAACAAACACATGTATATATTCTTTGCACATGTCATTAGGATTCCAACAACAATCTATTGGGAGGAAAGTACTGAACTCTTGTGTCTTGAACTAGCTTGTCTGTTCAGAAGAGACACTCTTGCCCCTGCATAGCAGTCACACATTAACTGGCCCAACCAAATCTGCTCTCACTACTATATGCCCATGATTATTTGAAAAACTCACTTTCAACTATAATTCCATTTAACACATGACCAGGGGTGCTTCTCTGCTCTGTGTGGGCTCAGTGTTGGTATGCAGTGAAGGTAAAATGAGAATACTGAGATTCATCTGTATCCCTAACTGTGTGCTTTCTTTATGTAGTAACCACAGTGATTTTGCATAGTAATTATTAACTGCGGTGTTTCCAGCAGAGTTATAATTAATGTCCAAAGTGAAATTTACATTATTATTTGTATGCACTGGGTTTCATTAGATAACTTAAGAGTTTTAGAATATGATCTTTTCTTTTTTGCTTAATAAATTAGATATTTTATTCATAGTCTATATTTTGCCAAAGCATCACTTCTCAGAGTTATATCTGTTGTGTATTATGGGCAAGAAGCTGACAAGGCCCCGCAAAAAGCTAAGAGTTATTCTTGGCCTGTATCACAAAACAATGAAGTCCAAGTTTAAGCCAGTTACATTGTGGGCATTGAGGAGTCTAATGGTTATCATCATGCTTCACTGTCAATAAACTTTAAGGCATCACGACAAATAGAAGAAGAACCAAAAGACTGGGGACAGGCACAGTTGTTTGCCCTCACCTTCAATAAAGTATAGACATTGGATTGTGGAAAGCAGTAACCACAGAACCTGGTATCACATATTATCAAAATTCAAGAGTAGATTCTTGAAGAGCATGAGTTCTCATCAGCAATCATGCAGATGACTAGGAGCTCCTGTAAGTTTACTTGGAACAAATCAGACCATTTCCACATGTGGTGCGTGCACGTCCCTCACAGGATCAGAGAGTTGGCACAGACTTGGTATGTCTAGATTTCAGCAAAGTGTATGACAGAGATTTCAAGCAAGTGACAAGGAATGTTGGCTAAGTGATCGAGTTTGGTAAATGTGTAGCTAACTAATTATTCGACTTGAAGAGTATTTTCTTAGCTTACCAGTGTCAGCCTGGAGTTGTTTGCCTTAACTGAAGGCAGAGGAGTCATACTTCTAATATTTAGGGATGGCATTAAGATAGGCAGAGTTTGCTAATGTAGATAACACAATCAGAATCCCAAACTATCTCAATATCCTGCAGTGACAGGAAAAACTAGCAAGATAGGGATAAACGTAAGCTATTACATGTGGTTTCACAAACACGAGTGCCTAAGGGTGGGAGGGCAAATCCAACTGAGCAGACCTTTTTGTTTTTAGTTAGGGTGGAAACAGCAATGAGGAGCTATGAAACCTTCACTGACCCACAGCAATATCCTGCTATTGTAGCAAATCACTTGGCAGCCCTTTTGATGTTATAACTGTTATTGGCAAGAGGAAGAGTGTATATATGTATGTTAGGATGAGGAAGGGGGGCCGTGGAAATGAGTGGCTGAAAACTATTCTCCACCGCGTTTCAGAGTTTAAAAGGACTATTTTGTGGAATGAATGCTTGCCTGTAGCAGCTGAGACACCACTTGGGATGCCTGTATCCCACATCCGAGTGCCTGGGTTCCAGTCCCAGTTCTGCTCCCAAATCTATGTTCCTGCTAATACAGACTTTGGGGAGCAGCAGGTGGGAGATCTGGATTGAGTTCCTCAGCTCCCAGCTTCCAGCCTGGCCCAGGCCTGGCTATTGTAGGTATTTGAGGAGTGATCTAGTGGATGGGAGATTTTCTCTCCCTCCCTCTCTCCCTAGCTCTCCGTTTAAAACAAAATAATTTTTGTAAGTGGAACATTTACTTTAAAAAGGACTATTTGGGGACTGTAATAATCACTGCTCTATATGAATTTGTATTCAACCAGTACTACCCATTTTAGTTGCAAGACCTTATTGGTGCGTGATTGCAGTCACAGTGAGGCATTTGAGAACTGCAGTGCTAGGTCATCTAGTTTACTGAAAAGGACAAAGGCTTTGCAGCCAAAGAGGTCAGTGTTTAATTTCCAAATATGTCGCGTTATGGTTACTTGGCTTGAGGCCAAATTATTTTACTTCCCTCTACTCAGAAGCTTCCTAATCTGTGAAATGGGTATGCTGTTATCTGTCTCCAAGGATTAGTACAAGTATTAAAGATACTACATGTGGTTGGGCTCTCAAGATGTTATTAGCTAATCATTTTCTTCCGATTATAACAGAATGAAGAGTTGGCATAAGGGAAGGATAAAAGTGACCTTTAAAGTCACTTGAGTACCTGTGCCTTAGTTTATTGCCTTCGGAAATGGAAAGACTACACATTTTCTAGGTTGGAATGTTGTCTCAATGATTTCAAAATTCTAAATATAATCTAAATTCTAAAGATTCTTGGAAAAACATATCTAGCCAAACTTCGACAGATTTTTGAACTATTTAAAGTTTAGTTTGGCTCAAAGTGACTGAATGGAAAATGAAGATGGTAAATTATATATATATATCTATGTATATGCATATATAAGTATATATGTATGTATATGTATATGCGTATATTTAAATGAAACTCTTTAGATTTTCCTAAGTTTGAACTCTGCCCTAAAATGGAGACACTATATATAGGCAGGCTGCCCTTGGAGTACAGCTTAGAGATCTTACCGGAAGATTCGGAAGTCCCCTTTTAATCTTCAGCCCCACCAAGACCTTTCACAGAAGGACAATATCAAGTGGAGAGACTGCAGAGCTATAAAGTTCAGAGCAAGTGAGTCTGCATTCCTTTTGCATTTTGCTGTCGGGTTGAAGATGGTAAGAGGTTCCTATATTTAAAAACCGGCTGACATGATATCCTTATTGGCAGATGTCTCCCAGGAGGTATTTAGAATGATTTTGAGCGGCGTATAACATGTTTGTGAGTGTGTGTGTGTTTCACATACCAATGTGGCAGAAGGAATTCACAAGGCTTGGGGCTACTGAGCTTTCTTGAGACACCATCACTCTCAGCTGTTGAGGTGATGTCATTCATGTGAGGAACACTGCCGAGGCCCAAATTCCCAAAGCTCTAGTTTGTATTATGGAGCCTAGGGAAGATGAGACCCATGCCCTGGGCTCTACCTTCAAAGAACTATGGAATTTGTTAGCCACAGACTGGGACAAGCGAGCACTTGTTGTCAGGCAAAAGGAAAAGTTGTTCCCTGTTGGCTGAGCCTTTGTCCCTGCCTGGGATACCATGGAAAAGGGGGAAAGAATCCAGACTCATTTAATGAGCTAACGTAAAAGAGTAAGCCAAACTGGAGGTAGTTCATTAATAGATGCATATGGATTTTTGGAGGCGGTAGAGAGCTGAAAGATGTCCAGACCAGAACCCAGTGATGCCATTACCTTTGTTTGCCAGATTCAAGTATAGAATAAGGGGATCTATGTGGGGAACGATTGTCTAATGCTGACTTCTTTTTAAGTCATGCCATTCTATGAGCTACCCTTTGGCAAATTGGTTGCTCAGTAATTATAATCTGATAACACAGGTACAAATTACCGTTGAAGCTGTAGGTTTCATTGCAAGATGCTGACATGGAGCTCAGACCTGAACTTCTACTTGGTTGAATGGCCTTTGTTCTTGTCTATTGTTCTTGAAAGTCACATAAAACATGATTACTTCTATGACCCCTTATCACATTGAAACTCATAAAGCAAAAAGCAAAATGCAGGACAATATATATAATATGTTGTATGTATCCTTACCATGTATTTAGGATGTATTTATTAAACATCTATGTTTTGTGAGTGATGAGTTTGGTGGGCTCTATTGATAAGATGTAGAGAGCCCCCCACATCTGTAACTTCGCATATGCAGATATCATTACTATTTGGACTCATTTATTTGCTATTGAGTAGTTCCATATGCCAGGCACTGGAAAGAGGGACTGGGGACAGGGATACAGAGATAAGTTACACAAATCTCTGCTTTCAAAGAAAGTGTTGAGAACATACCTACATTACTATAATCCAAAGTATAGTAAAAGTGTCATAAGAAAAATATAAAAGCAAATACTATGTTAGTTCAGTGAAGAGAAGGATTAATTCCTACTGAGGGAATTAGACAGCACTTCAAAAATAGGTAGCCTTTAAGCCAGGCTTTGAAAGATGAGGAGAATTTTGACAGATAGCGATTGGAAGGAAGGCTCTTCCTGGCAGAGGAATGCAGTAGGAGCCGTGACTCAAAGACATCAAATAGCCTTATGTGGCTGGAGAGCTGGGGCCAGAGGCCAGAATGGGAGAAGACGTGGACAGTAAAAGACGAGACTGAAAAGGAGGTATAAAATGTTGGAGGGCCACGAATACCATCGTATGGAACCTGAGCTTTACTCTGTTGGCAGTGGGGAGTGTGTGAAGGGGTTGGAGCATGAGTGTCATGGGCAGATCAGTTTTAAGACATTAACTCTGCCGGCCTTGTGAAGAGTGTTTTAGAGAGCAGAAATTGGAGGCAAGGAGCCTAGTTAACCTTAATAGGGCTTACAAAGCAAAGAAATGAGCTTGCTATTAAAATTCATTAACCATCCTTTCCCCTGCCTGATGAATATTTGGGGGATGGGAACTGCTTTGTCCCTGAAGTTGGGTCAATCATCTTTTGGCCATTAGCCAGGACACAGGAGGGGCTGTGGCAGGCAGCAGTTTGCTCTCAGGAGTAGAACGTAGTACGGCATGATTCTGTCGCAGCAGACCAGTAGCTTCTCCAGGTCCCGCAGCACAAAATGAAAAGAAAATTCTAGTACCTGCAGAGATTTGTCCCTCATTGAACCTTAAGCAGAAGTTTCACAATGAGGTATTTAGATTCCCTGATGAATGTGTTAACTATTAGTCTTTAATCAATTTGTTACACACCTTTTTCCAGTCAGGATTCCAATTAAAAGTGGCTCCTTGGCTGTGAAATGTTGAGTGCCATCCATTCACTGAAGGCTCAAAAATTACCAAAACTGTGAGAAAGACCGAGAGAGATTATAGTGTTTTTCTTCAGCTGCCACTGTGGGTGCTTAGATGTGTTGGAGAGACTACTGTGTTTCGTGACAGCCTCACAAAGACGAGTGGGGGAACTAGAGGGAAGCAGTGACTGTTTGCCTTCTCCATACTTTCTTAGAACACATTTTCCTATTTGTTATCGACTCCCGTGTTTGCTAATTATGGCAGCAGCTACTTGTCGTTTGTGCCGTTTTCCTAGAATGGTCTCCAAGAACTTTTATACACTTTACATATGGGGCCCTGCCTGTTCATTTTATTCCAGCATGTGCCAACAATGAGCCGACCTGCTCTTTCACCAAGATGCTCTTGTTGGCACTTGACACGGCTTTGTCTCCCCACCCTAGTACCCATGAGCCTTTGCTGGTCAGAGCAGATACTAAGCAGACTGACAAAGTGTCACAGTTAAGCAGTGTAGGAGCTTGTTTACAGGGATTCCCCCAGGGCAAGGGATCTTGTCTGTCCCACTCTCTGCTGTACCCTCTGCTCTTAGCACAATGTCTGCCATATATTAGGTGACCAAAAATATTTATTGCATGAATAAGTGAGAGCTTCTAGTGCAATTTGTGACCTGCCTATTTCCATAATGGGACGAATATCCATAATTGCTATGCTATGGCTGTTCTGCCGTCATCTTTTGGAAGCAGGTAACTTGTTTTATACTTTCATGGGTACATACATAGAGGGGAATTTTGCCCTAGGATGGATCATACACATACTTGCCTATACTTGGTTCAAATGGCAAGATTTTGGACTTTTGAGCTGATGATATTTAGGTTTTGAGTTGTTTTTTAAACATTTTTTTATTTACTTATTTGAAAAACAGAGTGGCAGACAAGGAGAGAGAATAATCTTACATCTACTGGTTTACTATCCAAATGATTCTAATGGCTGAGTGAGGGCCAAGCCAAAGCCAAGAGCAGCCAGGATCTCCATCCAGGTCTCCCACATGGGTGGCAGGGGCTCAAGCACTTGAACCATTTGCTTACTTCCCAGGCATGTTAACAGGGAACCGGATTGGAAGCTGAGTAGGCAGGACTTGAACTAGCACTCTGATATGGGATGCCAGTGTCACAGGCAAGGGCTTAACCCACTATGCCAAAATGCCAACACCTTTAGGTGAGATTTTGTACTTAGAGTTGATGCTATGTGAGACCTCTTAGGGCTATTGGGATGGAGTGAATGTATTTTACACATGGGACAGGTGTGGATTTGGAAAGGAAAATGCATATGTATGTATAGAGAGAAAGCATGAAAGTAGGGGGAACATACTCACCAATAGAAAAAATTATAACACTTCAGCGCATTGGAAAGGGCATGTAGTTTTTGGATAAAACCCCCAAAGCATAGGAAACAAGCAGAAATTTTGTGGCACAGCAAGTTAAGGTGCTGCTTGTGACTCCAGCATCCCATATCAATGCATGCCTTTTTGGAGTGCTGATTCCAGTTCCAGTTCCTCTACTTCCAATCCAGTTCCCTGCTAATGTGCCTGGGATGACAGTGGAATATGACCCACGTACTTGGGCCTCTGCCACCCATGTGGGCTGGCATCCCATATGGCTGCCAGTTCATGTCCCAGCTGCTGTACTGCCAATCCAGCTCCTTGCTGGTGTCCTGGGAAAAGCAGCCACCTGTGTGGGAAAGCTGGTGAAGCTCCTGGCTCCTGGCTCCAGGCTTCAGCCTGGCCCAGCCCTGGCCATTGTGGCCAGTTGGGGAGTAAAACAGCAGATGGAAGATCTTTCTGTCTCTCCCCTTCTGTGTGTAACTCTTTCAAATAAATACATCTTTTTTTAACTTTTATTTAATAAATATAAATTTCCAAAGTACAGCTTTTGGATTACAGTGGCTTTTCCCCCCATAACTTCCCTCTCACCCGCAACCCTCCCATCTCCCGCTCCCTCTTCCATTCCATTCACATCGAGATTCATTTTCAATTATCTTTATATACAGAAGATCCATTTAGTATATATGGGTCCTATACTCTGTCCTGGAGCCAGTCACCAGGGGCTTTGGGGTTATCTTTTGTAACATTCTCTGAGACCCTTTTTTGTCCCCATGCCACCTCCCTAGTCCAGGCCTACTCTCCTTTACCATCATTGCCATGTGGGGCACAAAAACTAGAAAAGTATCCAGGAGACAGTCACTGCCCTTGGCGTGTAGGAACCTACATTTTTTCCTTTGTCTTTGTTTTAATAATGTGAAATGATCTCCAAGCATAACTTCCACTTATATTTTGACTTACATATTTTATTTTGCTTATCTGTTTTGAAAGATTTATTTGTTTATTTGAAAGGCAGAGTTACAGAGAGGCAGAGGCAGAGGCAGAGAGAGAGAGAGAGAGAGAGAGAATCTTCCACCATCTTCTGGTTTACTCTCCAAATGGCTGCAACGGAGCTGCGCCGATCAGGAGCCAGGAGCTTCTTCCAGGTCTCCCATGTAGGTACAGGGGCCCAAGGACTTGGGCCATCTTCCACTACTTTTCCAGGCCATAGCAAGGAGCTGGATCGGAAGTGGAGCAGCTGGGTCTGGAACTGGTGCCCATATGGGATGCCAGCACTGCAAACGGTAGCTTCACTCACTATGCCACCAAATCTGCCCCTATTTTGCTTATCTTGAAACAGGCTTTCTGTGTAACTGTTTGCTCTGCCACCACAAAGACATGTTACCTTTTTTAAAGTCCTTTATTTCCTTCACTCCCAGTTCTGCCATGCCACCTTCTTTTTCTCCAGAACTCCTTTTTTCCCTTCGTATCCACCCACTCTCATCTTCCACATAATGAAAGAATTTCTGTTACATGTTGATTTTTCTCTCTATACCCTTGGTGATTCTGTCTTTAACGAAAAGTAATAAGAAATGACTTGGAGAAAGATGGTGATCAACACCAAGTCACATTTATGAAGTGCTTGCTGAGCGTGGGCAGTACTCGGGTGAATCTCTCACAATCTCAAATAAAGAGTACCATGCTTGCCATGTGCTCCCTTCTAGATGAAACAGAAATCCATAATCTATAAATGCTTTTGGCTAGCAATAATGAACAGCAGCAGTTTTTATTTTTTTTTCCAA
Source organism: Oryctolagus cuniculus (assembly GCF_964237555.1). Lineage (NCBI taxonomy): Eukaryota > Metazoa > Chordata > Mammalia > Lagomorpha > Leporidae > Oryctolagus > Oryctolagus cuniculus. The sequence goes on along the minus strand of NC_091453.1, from coordinate 111,284,320 downwards.
AAGCAAAAAGCACCAGAAGTTTGGAAAGGAATTGCAAGTTGTGTTGTAATGCAACTGATCTCTTTCTTCCTGAGAAAGTTGGTTTCTTGCCAGAGTGTTCAATTCAGGCCCACGCAACCTTGGTGTATTTCTAGAGGGCCCACTGAGGAAGAGAACATGATACTTTACCCCCTGCCCCAGTGCACAAGACAATAGCAAGCGAGGACCAGGTGAACGCTATGTAGCACAGAATTTTTGAGCAGCCAAATGTTATCTAGCTATGTGCCAGCCAGACATCAGCTAGGTTAAAGGGGCCCTCCCTGCCTGCCAATGCCACTGAATCAGCTCTGGGATCTTATTCTGTATGATGGTGAGCCCTTTGAGACTTTTGAGAGGCCCTCTCTCCATGGGAGACATTTAAGAGATGTTAATAAGAAAACAAGAATCTCTAGGAGTAGTGTTTAGCCTGATGGTTAAAACATCAGGTAAGATGCCTGGGTCCCACATCAAATTGCCTGAATTTGAATCGCAACTCTGGCTCTTGATTCCAGCTTTCTGCCAATGCAGACCCTGCGATGATGTAGTGGTGATGGCTCAAGTAGTCGGATTCCTCTCACCGATGTGGGACACCTGGCTTGCTTTCCTGTTCCTTTTCCGTTTCCCAGCTTCAGCCCTGGCCATTGGTGGTAGTTGGGGAGTGAACCATTGGTTGGGAACATACATTCATATTCTCTCTGTCTTTCAGAAATATTTCAAAAGCAGAGTGAGAGAGTGAGAGAGAGAAACCTTTTATTTGCCAGTTCATTTTCCAAATGCTCGCAACAGACAGAGCTGGGCCAGGCTAAAACCAGGAGCCAGGAATTCCATCCCTGTCTCCCACATGGGGTGGCAGGGACCCAAAGGACTCGCTCTATCTTCTGCTGTCTTCCCAGGCACATTAGTGGGAAGCTGAATCAGCAGTAGTGGAGCCAGGACTAGAACTGCCCCTCCCATATGGGATGTGGGTGTCCAAAAAGGGACTTAACCCAGTGTACCACAATGCCTCCCCATAAATAAATATTTTTTTTTAAATTCTGTGTGTGGTTTAGTGGGTTAAGGTGCCTCTTGGGGTGCCTGCAACCCATATTTCAGTGCTGGTTCCAGTCTTAGATGCTCCACTTCTGATTCAGCTTCCTGCTAATGCTCCTGGGAAGGCAGCAGATGTTGGCTCAAGTTCTTGGGTCCCTGCCACTCACAGTGGGCCCAGGATGGAGCTCTGTGTTCCTGACTTTGACCTGGCCCAGCCCTGGTGTTGTAAGCATTTGGAGAGTGAGCCAGTGAACATAAGATCTATTTCTCTACCTTTCAAATAAATAAATATTTTGAAAAAAAATTTTCATATTAAGCTGATATTAAGGTACAATCCAAGTTTTACAAAACTCTGTATGGGGAAGGTCTATATGAATATATATCAAAATATTAACAGCATTATGGTAATTTTCATGTTCTTTTTAATCCATCTCTGTACTCTGCTCAAAGACCTTTTTTAATTCAAATTAATTAATTAATTTATTTATTTGAGAGGTAGCGTTATAGACAGTGAGAGGTAGAGACAGAGAGAAAGGTCTTCTATCCACTAGTTTACTCCCAAAATGGCCACAATGGCCACAACTGGGCCAATCCAAAGCCAGGAGCCAGGAGCTTCTTCCAGGTCTCCCACACAGGTGCAGTGGCCCAAGGACTTGGGCCATCTTCCACTGCTTTCCCAGGTCATAGCAGAGAGCTGGATTGGAGGTGCAGCAGCTAGGACTCAAACCTGCACCCATATGGCAGAGGATTAACCTGCACCACAGTGGCAGCCCCTCAAAGACCTTTTTAGAAAGTATTTTCTCTATCTCAGAAAAAAATCAATACATCCATTTCTATTTAAAACAAAAATTTTGAAATAGAGATGATGTGGGATTGAAACCACCCTGGATCAAACCAAAGCACTCCCATCTCCGCTGTCAGCCACTGAGCTCTTTCCATGTCTGCTGGCTATCTCAGATGTAATCCTGAGGGTAGCACAAAGGCCCTTTTAGAGAAATGATCCTTGGCAGAGCTGCATGATCCCTGGCACCTAAAACTCCTTGCTGACAGGCACACTGAGGAAACTGCACAGGGAGAGGTGGCCCTCAAGCATCTGAGCTTCCTTGAATAACCCAATGTGAATTCATCACTCACTAATTGGCTCAAACGTTTTGAAATCTATTTCTATTTTTTGCCTGCATCACCCCTTAAGGAAATGAATTCCTTACGTTTTGGTATTTGATGTGCAAAGCAGGGCTTCCCTTCATCTCACTAAAATCATCTCTTTCAAGTTCAGGTGAACACCCCCCACCAATTCCAGTGTTCTAGGCCCTGCATTCCTGCTTACCTATCACAATTGTATGCATTTGTCTCATTTTCCCCTTTAGCCTTCCTCTTTTCAGACTCAAGAAGCCAATGATTTTATTTCCTTTGTGCGACTTTACCTTGTTCTCCATTCCTCATTACTTTATTTCCCCTTCTCGAGACATTTTCGTGTCGCATTTTGTGCCAGCAGCAGAACATAACCCCACGTATTCTGGGAACAAGGTGCAGGATCACATATATAGCAGCTCCAAAATCAGTCCTGCAGCTTGCAAGCCACTTCTCCCTGAGGGGGTTGCTAGGTGCAAACATTCAGAAGTTCGCTTTCCATGGAAGAAGCTGAGTAATTAAACTGTGAATTCTGATCTGTTTTTTCTTACTTAGCCATGTGAATTTGGTCTCTACTTATACTGATCTCTAAACCAGTATCTAACCAACCCCAAACCAAGTTTGTTTTTTCGGGAAAAAAAAACCTGAAATCAGTGAAATAAGTGCTGCTTCCAAATGTAACATGCAGGCTTTATGGAATAAGACAGCCCTAATCTCTCAAAGACCAAAGATAAGGCCATCTGACAGCTTTGCAACGTCAGAGACTTTCAGTCGTTCCTTTACACACGTGTAAAACCTTCAGACGTTCTTGAGAAAATAACCTTTATTTCAAAAAAATTGCTTTGAAGTTTGAAAATCAAAGCAGACCAGCTGTTTCTCAGCACAAAAAGGACTTTTCCTAAACTGCTAGAAAGCTAATAAGGATTTCAAAGGGCAGTGATAACTTACTCTAATGCCCACAATACAGGGCGCGCCAGGGGTGGGACAAGCTGTTTACTGCAAGGAACCCATGAACTAAGGAGCTGGCTGAAAGCTTTTCCTTTCTCATACTTTGTTTTTCTCCTTCCCTCCTTCTCTATCACCTGGCCTCTTTCTATTCTCTACTTTGCTGTTTCTTTCCCAATCTCCTCATCTCCTCCTCCCCCACATTTTTTTTAAACCACATCATTCTCCAAACTTAAGGTAGAACGTGGACCTAGAGTATTATTTGTTATATATATCTCTTGAATGGAATTTTCCTTTCTCCGTTGTTATTGTTTTAAAAGCATGGTTGGGGCGAATGTTCACTGTTTCTTCCACAAAAACAAATAAACAAAAAGTAAACGGAATCTAGCAGCTTCTTACATGTGTGTGTGGCCCCAATTGATTTTTTCCCCTTTGGGTCAGTGGCCCTTGGTAGAAAAAAGGTCTCCACCCTTGCACTAACGGGGTCTTGCCAATTTAATTCTTCAGAAATGGAGATGAATAACAGTATGGACAATTAGTTATTGTGGGTGGGAGAAGGAATTTGGCTGGAGGCAATTTTCTTTGGAAAGAGATAGGACGGCACAAGAGGTTGAAATAGCTCTACTTGTGAAAAATAGAGGGTATGAAATAACTTGCTGGAAAGTTCAGCTGAGAATGGGAACATCTGGGGCTTATTCATGGTTTTTCAGAAGTTTTTGAAGCTTTTTTATTAGCTGGGTTGACCTCAGATTGAGGAGGAGATTTTTCAAATGTTAAACAGTTTTTTTCTTTTGCATTCCTAAAGTCATATTGTGTTCAGCTTGTTAATATCTGCACAGGGGGCCTTCGGCAGAGGCTGCCGGAGCGGCATGCTTTTGGGACATAGTTCCCGATAGCTGGTATTTCCCTTTCTTGTTGAGGATTTGCATGTGTCCCTTTCATCCATGCATACAGCAGATTCCTCCACAAATAATTGCATTTGACATCACAGTTGTTAGAGAAAATGCAGAGGAGGGGGGAAAGTCCCCATTTCCCCCACTCCGAGACAGCTGGAGGGAGGAAGCAGGTTAGACAAGGGAAATACATAAACATACCTGGAATGTAGTGGCAGGTAATTCTGTCTGTGTTAGTCATGATAATAACTTGCATGTTGGAATATCAATGGCATAGATTCCAAGCTGTCTAGGATTCAGAATGGAAGAAAAACATACACAGACACACACACACACACACACGCGCGCGCGCACACACACACACACACACAAATCAACTCCTAGCATCCCACTGATTTATTGTGCCTGACATGAGAAACATTGTTTAGTTAGTATCAATGGAATATGTTCCACGGTGCTCTCCAACTCCCTGATTTTTTTTTCTAGAAAAGAACTCCATGTAATTTATGTGAAGCTTCTGGTGGCAGAGGCAAGAACATCCTGCCAGGGAAACACCAAATCTAGTTTGTGATAGACAGAGGGTATCAGATTGTACTAGGATAGTTTCTACTACCCCACAAAGGCAGACTCTCCAAAATGGGTGTTTGCCCAGGGCATGACAGTGCTGAGAAAACAACAACAACAAAATCTACCCTCTGACAGTAGGAGTAGAAATAACTTTCTGTGTTAGAAATCAACCAGTACTGCCTAAACAGAAGCCCTCATTCTTAATGGTCTGCAAAATGTTCTGTGGCTAAAAGTCTTGGAGGTAAGTCAGTGATTTGAATTTTTTTTTTTCCTATTAACTGCCAGGCCTACAAAGGTTTCATGCAAGTGAAAGAATTTAAATGAATTTCCAAAAAAAATTGACATTTCAAAAGTTTTGGAGTTATTCCGCCACAGATGTTCTGTGTTCTGTATTAGGTTTGTGGTCTGTGCCAGGCTCCTTGAGTAACAGCTAGAAGTCATCCCGACAGTTGAAGAAATCAACACATAGTGCTTGAGCTCTGACTCTAATTGTTTATTGTTGATTTGTCCGCTGAGTGCCAGGCCCTCTGGTAGGCCCTGGGAATCTGGAGAGGCACGAAGATGAATCAGACACAGTCCCACCCTCCAAAAGCCTTTGGCCTCACACAGGAGACAGACACAGACACAAATCATTACAACACAAGGCTGAATGTCATTGGGATTGGAAGACAGGTCCAAACAAAGTGCTGTGGGAATGCAGATGAAATGATCAGACTCAGCTGCAGCGAGTGGGGGAAGAATGTGCAGAGGAAATGACATGCGGAAGGGTTCCTGAAGGATAAACAGATCTTCCGCAGGGAGATCACCCAAGGTTAAGAGAACGAAACGGGCAGAGCACAGAGGTGTGACATCGTGTGGTCTCTTGAAGGGATGTTGATTCATGAAGGTATGTGGAGGTGAGGTTGGGCTACTCAAGTGGCAGTTAGAAATGTGGGTTAGGAGCCTGAGGGAAAAGTCTAGACAATAGAATATTTATTTACTTAAAAGTCTAAATTCCCTCTCAACCAGATCCCTTGGGGTTGGAGGGCTGGTATTTAGAACACAACATTGGCTCTTTTGGGGTCCAGTACCAAATTCGAGACAGTACATTCATTTACATCTAACAGTGGAACCCAGGATGACCTAAGTATTGTATGATGTGATGTATATGCATACCAGCGAAGGGGTGCATACAGGAAAACACAAGGTACATTATTGGTGATTTATCGTTTTGGAGGCCAATTTGGAGCCTTAGTATAATCTCTTCCCCCCATTCAAATATCATACCCTTCCTACACAAATACTGCCACAAACCATGAACAGACTTCATTCATCAATAGTAGAGAAAGAAGGCGACAGAGGAGAAAAGGTTGGCTGGCTATGGAACAAGTAAATTCATTTTTAGATGGGGAATGAGAAAATTAACTGATCATAAATTCCAGGTAATTGGTTTTTCTCCTGTTTTATCATGAATAAAGGACCTGCTCACATTTTGAAAGTAACACTTCATAGCATAAAATGGAATAAGCAGGCAAGCCAAATTCCTTTTTGCTTTTCTAAGGTGTGAGAATGGGAACTTCTTCTGACCCACACATAGACTCCCTAGGAGACAAAATTCCTTCCTATCATGTATGAAATCATAGGCACTTGACACTATTTGCTATATTGAAAATAGGTTAATTAATAATATTTAGTGATGGCTTATCTCTTTAAGAGTGGTGTATTTGAAATGGAGAGAGGGAGAGGGAGAGGGAGAAGGAGAGAGAGAGAGAGAGAGAGAGAGAGAAGAGAGAGAGAGACTGAGTCCGCTTTCATCTGCTGGATTACTCCCCAAATGACCACAATAGCAGGAGGCCTGGGCCACACAGAAGCCAGGAGCCTAGAACTCCATCCAAATCTCCCATATTGGTGGCAAGGACTCAAGTACTTGAGGCATCATCTGCTGCCTCCCAGGCACATTAGCAGGAAGCCAGATAAGAAGCAGAGTTCTCCTGACTTGAATCAGGTCCTCTGATATGGGATGTGGGTCTCCCAAGTGGCAGTTTAACCTGCTGCTCCACAATGGCTGCCCTAGTAATGACTCATCTTGAGTGCCAGGTGCTTATACATCCTTATTTGCCTCTAAGATTTTCATAGATTTGAAGGACAATCCTCGGGTGAATCAGTGTTTCCGCCAATAGTGTTTCCTTCTGGTCAGCATATGTAGGTCCCCATAGATCGCCTTAGGAGGAAAGTCCTGTGGAGAGTATCATTCACTGTGAGTAAATGTCTAATTGTCCCTTTGAATCTGGTTAGCTGAAGGCATGTGCTGCCTTTTAAAACATAATTCTTCCCAGTTCATTTCCATCACCGTATACTACAGGGACCACTATGTCTTCCTTCTATTGGAAAGGAAAAAAGTGACAAAGTGGGAACAAAATAAGGATGCTTGACTCATTCCAAGGTTTTGTGGGACTGGAGAACAATGGCTCTTCCCACTGTGTTAGGGGGAGAAGGGTAGCCTTGTAGGGGAAGAAGTGTTGAATGGTGGCGTGTTTCCATATCCATTCAAGCTATCATCTCCTTAAATCACCCCAAACTTATTTAGAAGGAGGTTTTCCAGAGAGCCCTCTTTCTGAATAGTGAGCTGAGGTCTGCTAGGAAAGCCTTGTGAGTCACCCTCCCCCACCTCAAAACTGGATTGATAGAACAGCCAAGGGTCAGGGCTCCAGAGGATTCCATTTTGAATAAGATGTGATGCCAAGGTTGCAGTGACTTTTGGGCATGAAAGATCCCATAGCACTTCTTAAAGGAGTGTTTGCCCTGACCTCCTTGGCCAAAGTTCACATCTGGTAATTGCATGTGTTCACATGGGCTTCCCTTGTCCTTTCAGCTGCCTACAATATTGCCTCTCTTGCATCCTGTCTTAGACTGTCGTATAGTGTTGCTATGTGCTATTAAACAGCAATTGCATTTCACCCAGCAGGAAATGCATGTGGAAATCCTTTGGGAGAAGTGTGCTATAGAATTATTGCATCAACTGTGTTTTTTTTTTTTCCTTTCTTTCGTGAGCCAGGAAGTGTAAGTGCAAAAAACAGATCCAGTTTTCAGAATAATTGTTAATGTGTACAGCAGAGTAAGCAATGGCCATATGCACGGCCAAGTATGCCAAGGGTGAGCAAGGCCTGTTAGAGATAGGGAAATGAAAACATAACATTTTAGAAAGTAATTTTGGAGGGTGCCTTATGTATTGAGAATAGCATGTAAAGACATTCGGAGTTTGCTGAAAAGTAGATAGCTTCTATTTGTATGGGTCTTTTACAGTCTACAAAGTGCTTTTTTATATATACAAACCTATTTAATTCCCATAACTGTAGGAAACTAGGGATTAGAGAGGCCCAATGAACTGCCCTTAGGTTTCAGTTCTAGCAAGTGGAGGAAACAAAAGAAATATGAAACCAGATCTTCTGATTCCAGATTCTTTATTCCTTGCAGCACAGGTAACTCGATGAGTGTGTTAGTTGTAGTTTAATAAACAGAGCATGTATCCAGCATACCTTCCTAGGTATATTTTAAACACTGAATGACTAGAATTCTTAGAGATTCTAGGAAGCTATTTTTTTTCTTCACCCCTGAAGTTTATGTCGAAAATTCTAAAATGTTAATTGTTTTTCTCAGAAACCTTTTATTTAAGATATACAAACTTCATGCATTTCATAAATACAACTTTAGGAACATTGTGATTCTTCCCACCCTTCATCTTCCCTCTCCTATTCCCAGTCTTATTTTTTTGAGATCTATTTTCAAATAACTTTATACACATAAGAGTAACTCTGTAAAGAGTTCAACAAAAAGTATGGAAAAAAAACTGCCCCTCCACAGTTGACAAGGACTGTTCACGGTCCTCTCATCACAAGTTTTTTTTACAAAGTAGAAACCTATCTAAAACAGACTTCCCTACGTTCTAACTCTTTTTAGCTATTTCTGGCTTTGGCTCTGTCCCAGAGACCTCTAGTCCTCACAGCATAACTCAAATAAGTGCTCTCTAGCTGGCTCATTTTCACTTCCTTGTCCCTTCTGTGTTGTGGGATAAATAATAGTGTTTTGCATGGGTAAAAGAGTGAGTGTAAGTTTGGAATGACTAATTCTACAAAGCAAGTGGTTTACTTATGTAATGGAATCTGTCTGCTCCAGATTCATTGCTATTAAACTTTGGCTGGGTGTGGGTGGGGCATGAAGTATGGGATTAGATGAGAAATTTATAAAAAAGCAGCTCAAGCATGCTATAGATGAAAGAGGTATCAACTGAGCAAAGAAACATTTCCTGGCAGATTAGGCAAAAATAATGCAAATATTAAGGAAAACGAGATTTCTGAAGAGAAGTAATTGAGTTTTTCTAAATTTCAACTTGAACTTCATGTAGTTACTGTGACTCCTGCTTGATGCAGGTTGAATGCTAGAACATGGAAGGAGTCTGGTAAGACATTTCTAGCTGAAAGATAACCAGGTACCTATTAGGCTTTGACTCCAAGGGCAGGCATTTTAACCCAAGCTTGCATTCTTCACTTGTCATACTGACTTACACATTGCTCTTTTTTTTTTTTTTGCAAAGATATTTAAAAAATATTTTGAGGTATAATTTATATGTCTTAAAATTTGCCTATTATAAATGGACAGTCCAAAGGATTTTCTGAAATTTATACAATTGGGCAACACTTACTCCAACACGATTTGGAAGATTTCCATCACCTCCACACCTTCCACCATGCCTGTTTTCAGACACTCTCCGTTCCCACCCCAGCCTCAGGCAACCACTAATCTACCTTTCATCCCTATAGATTTGCTTTTTCTCAATAGTTCATAAAAATGGAATTATACAAGACTTGGTCCTTTGTGTCTGGCTCTTTTTAAAAAAGATGTATTTATTTATTTGAAAGGCAGACTCACAGACAGAGAAAGGTCTTTCATCCACTGGTTCACTTTCCAAATGGCTGCAATGGCCAGAGCTGGGTGGATCCAAAGCCAGTAGTGAGGAGCTTCTTCCTGGTCTCCCATGTGGGTAGCAGGGACCCAAGCACTTGGGCCATCCTCTGCTGCTTTTTCCAGACCATTAGCAAGGAGCTGGCTGGAAATGGAGCACCTGGGACTCAAACCCGCACCAATATGGAATGCCAGCACTGCAGGTGGCAGCTTTACCCACTATGCCACAGTGCCGGCCCCAGGGCTTCTTTCAGTTAGCCTAATGCCCTTGACATTAATCTATGTTGTAGCGTGTATCTGTATTTTGCCCCTTTTCATTGAAGAATAGCATGCCATTGTAAGTTTATGTCACATTTTGTTTATGCATTCACCATTTAATGGACATTTGGATTGTTTCCTGATTTGGACTTATGAATAATGCTGTGATGAACATTTATATACAAGTCCTTGTGTAGATATAATTTTATTTCTTTTGGGAAGATACCTGGGAGTGTAATAGCTGGATCATATGATGAATGTATGTTTACCTTTTTGAGAAATTGCTAAGCTATTAATATTTTCCAAAAGGATTGTACCATTTTTACATTCCTAATAGTGATGTGTGACAGTTCTGAATATCCACATTCTGTTCTGTGCTTCACATTACCAATTGTTGATAATAAGCTTTCTAGTGGGTATGCAGTGGTATCTCATTGCGGTTTTACATTTCCTTAGTGAGTATGTCTCTCATCATGTGTTTGTTGGCCACTTGTGTATATCCTTTGATGAAGTATCTATTCAAATAATTTTTATAGATATTTTGCCATTAATAAATAGGAGAAAAGAAGTAGAAAGGATGCAACTATGGCAGGAGAGTTTGGCACTCCCTCCTCCTAAGTATTAATTGGTCTTTGTTAGTATAGTTGTTTCTGGGGTTTTTGTTTTGTTTCGTTTCATTTTAGACAAGTAAAGGACTGAAATGGTGATCAGTAATTCACTGAGCTAAAGAGAATTTCTGAGGCCGCGAACATCTTCTAACTGGGGTAGGATTAGGGCATCTCTGCTCCAGAGCAGAGGTAAAGTGTCGTTGGGCAAGAAGTTACAAAGTGCTTTCACACTACTATTTCATTGTGTCTTCACAGTTGCTCCATGGGGCATACACTTTGATTTTCTGCTTTTTACAGGTGAGACTCTTACTGAGTAACAATGGATTGTACAGAGGTATCCGTTGGGATATTTATTGGTAGAGCTGGGTCCTGACCCCAGGTCTCTGAATCCCTTACCTTTCCTTCCATGGCAGGCAGTCACACTGTAATGTTCACTTTAGTTTCACGTGTCAGAGTTTCAGCAAAGGCCAGCCCAACACCTTCAGGATATCACGTGTGAGAATAGCTGCTGGGCAAACTGTCAGGAAGCGCTTCCTCCCTTACCTGATTAAATGGCTTTGCCCATATTCCCTCGGCCCAGATGTCTGGGTCTCTGTGTTATGGACAACCTGATTGTAATCTGGAAACAATGAGGACTTGGAACATCTGTTCCAAGGAGGAAATCTAAGAGATGAGATGGCAGGTTCTGATTGGAGATTATTTTAAGACCAATCAGTTCACATAAAACTAACCAAATAATCTTTGACAAAATACTGAGTTGTTTATCAAAATATTATAAAAATTAAGTGGAACATTAAAAAAACATAAATGTATTTGTTACTGGAGAAATGACTTTAAAATTTATTATAATATCAGTGGCCCCTAAGGTTTTCAGAAAGATTTATTGTTGTACGTGAGTAACAATTCTGTATCATTCAGGGACACAGTTCTAAACACTTTATTTTTAGCCAGGTATCATTGAAAATGTATTAACAATTTCAGTATTGAATACCCACATGTAAACTCCCAAACTGCCTCACATACTCAGATATAGCACACAGGGGAGGGTATTGTGAGTTAGCAGGTTCAGCCACCACTTATGACACCAGCATCTCCTAATGGAGTACCACTTTGAGTCCAAGCTATTCCACCACTTCCATCCAGCTTCTTGCTAAAATACCTGGGAAAACAGCAGATGGTGGCCCACGTGCTTGTTCCCTGCCATCTAAATGGCAGACTTGGATGGAGTTCCAGGCTCCTGGATTTGGCCTGGCCCAGCCCTGGCTGTTGCAGGCATTTGGAGGCTAAACCAGTCAATGGAAGATCTCTCTCTGTCTCTGTCTCTGTCTCTGTCTCTGTTTCTCCCTTTCTCTCTATCACTCTGCATTTCAAAAAAAATACTTAAAAAGGTATGACATGTGTGTATACACACATACACATTCTTTGTAGATAATAAACTTTGGTTGGGATTAGAAAATACAGTTATTATTACTGGGGCAAGCAAGAGAAATATAACCCTCTAAAAAGCTTGTAAGTTATGGAGCAATGTCTTTGACCCAGATAGAATAATTAGAAAAGAACATAAGGAAGAAATTAAGTGAATGCTAAATCGAACATAGGAACAATAAAAAATTTAAGAAAGAAGGGATCACTAGAAGCTGAGTGCTTATGGCCAAAACATCAAACTCAATACTGAGCTATATATATCTATTGAGCTATGTACCCATGAATCATCTGTCTTAAACTTTTAAAATCGTATAATATATATTCATTGCAGAAATCTAGAAATGTCAGATAAGCAAATATAAATCATCCTACCCCTAATTCTACTTCCCAGAGAGCACCTCTATTTGAACATATAATTACTGTATGCAGTGTTGCTTTTAAAATACTAAATGTTAATTGTTTTTAAAATAAACAAAAACTTCTCTTCCCTGAAAAGCAATCATTATCACTCATTTGCCTTGGGAATATGTGCTAAATTGCATTCCACAGAAGTTTTATTTGTGTGATTCTTAAAAAATATTTCTCCTCCAGAAAGCGTATAAAAATTGGTTAACATTATCAATCATTAGATAAATATAAAATTAAAAAGCACAATGAAATATCAGAACATACCCATTAAGATGGCTACTATTTTTTAAAAAGCCAATAAGTAACAAGTGTTGGTGAGAATATGGAGAAATTGGAAATCTTTTGCACTGTTGATGGGAATGTAAAACAGTGCAGCTGCTATGAAAAACAGTTTGGTGGTTCCTCAAAAAAATAGAATTTCCATATGACCCAACAATCCCATTTATGGGTATAGATGCAAAAGAATTTAAAGTAGGGTCTTCAAGAGGTATTTGTACACCCATATTCATAAGAGCATTATTCACAATAGCGAAAAGGTAGAAGCAACTCAAGTGTCCATCAACAATGAATGGATGAACAAAATGTGATACATACAAACAATGGAATACTATTCAGCCTTAAAAAGAAGGAAATCCTGTTACATGCTAGGACTTTTGATGACATTATGCCAAGGTAAGTAAGTCTATCACACAAGAACAAATGCTGTATGACTATGTACCTGACCTATCTAGAGTAGTTGAAACATAAAACACACAGTGCAATGGTAGTTGCTAGAGACTGTGGAGAGAAGGATATGGAGAATTGTTTAATGGAGATAGAGCTTTAGTTTTGCAAGATCAAAAAGTTCTGGAGATTGGCTGTGTAATCATGTGAATACTTAACACTACTGAGTTAAGTAGTAGTGTTACAAATTAATTGTTAAGGTGTGGAATGGGTGTTGAGCTATATGGGTAAAGTATCCGCATCCCATAGCAGAGTACCTGGGTTCCATTGCTGGTTTCAGCTCCTGACTCCATCTGCATAGCAAAGCAGACCTTGGGAGACAGCCATGATGGCTCAAGTAATTGGGTCCCTGCCAATTCTGTGCTCCTGGTTCAGCCCTGGCAGTTGTGTGGGCATTTGGGAAGTGAACCCAGTGGATGGGAGATTTCTCGCTCTTGCTCTCATTCTCACTCTACCTTTCAAATGAATAAAAATAACAATTTAAAAACCTCTCTAAGAGAACACTGATTTCAAGGAGACACCCAGGGTGATCAATGTTGATCCCAAAAGAACGTGTCTCTAAAGATAGAATGTCAAGCCTTGCAAGTGCCTAAGAAGGACAAGGTTTGGGGCACAGGGCCACCTACCACCTCTCAGATCTCAACTTGTCAACAGCCAACTCTTTTGCCTTCTAAAAAGGTCAGCCTGGGATTTTGGCAATTAAGAGAGTGGGCCATCGGATTCAGAAACTACTCTTAGGAGGAAATCATCTTCACTATCGGACTACAGGGCTTCATGATTTCATTCAGGCGTCAGGTCATTCCAATACAGATAGCAAGCGTTTCTAAGCAAGAACTTTAATTCTGTTAGTGGAATCTTTGGATGGACAGAATTCAGGTCAAGGGAAAGATAAATTATCTGGATTGGATATCTTCATGTGTAATTCAAAACGAGAGGTTGCTCGTAGGTTTAAATGTACTGTAGTTGAGTTAAAGGAGGATGTCATGGTTAAAAGCCAAGAATTTCCTCTAGGAGCAGGTGAAATAACAGCTGATGTTCCTTATTGTTTTTCTAAGTGTTTAAAATGACTTTTCCAGACCTGAAGCCTGTAAGCATTTTATTAACATTTGATTAGCAATTATTTCTTACTGTGCTGGACTTGAAATTAGGATCAGATTTGCTTGCATTACCACAAAAAAGGTCTAAATAACTTTTTCACAAAGAATCATTCCAAAATAATTTCCCTTTTCCTGCTCCTTAGCAATTCCAAAGAATCCTAGACTGTCAGAACTAGGAAAGACTTACAACTCATGTAGTCCAACTCCTACCATGTACATCAGTTGAAACCGAGACCCAGAGAGGAGACTTTCCCGAAGACCCACAAAGGGCAGAGCTGTGGACAGCTGAATGCTCGTGTTGTGTTTTTCTCTAATACACTTGTGCTACCTCATTAGAAGATGATCCATGGGGGCCCAATGTGTCTGTGACTCCAGGTCAAATTTGTTTATAATTTATTGAACAAGGAAATGACAAGGGTTTTATTTGAATGCCAGAATGTGATGTCTCATAGGTAATACAATTTGTAGGCTGAGCATGAAATTTAAAACCTGAAATAAATCAGTGTTCCTGGAATGTAAGAATGAACAGCCAACTGTAAGGTAACATTTTTGTTTTATGTACAAACACATAGCAATTAGGTCAGATATATCCACTGGAATTATTTGGTGGCTTTGATTTGTGTAGCTGCCCATAGCAGATTCTAAAGGGAATTTTTATTATGAATTATCTGGCTTTATAGGTACTCTGTATGATATACCCCCTGTGTAATTGTTATACATGCTATGAAGCTAAATTAAAATCAGGAAACAGTTGACTTGATAGGAGAGGTCTGCTAGAGTACAAGGAAGATATTATATGTTGCTTTGAAAAAAAGAGGAATCTTTGTGAATGTTCGTATTTACTTGGTAATTGACATGTTGGTGTGTATGTATGTAAGGTCACATGCCACTAACCAGTTTTAAATCCATGAACAGTCAACCAATTAAGATGGCAGTTTTCTCCTGTGGTTTATTACATGGATCTCTTCAGGGATTCTTAGTATATTAGCCTGCTTAGAATCGGGATGTGCTGTTTTTGATAATCGCTTGGGACAAGACATCAACCAAGTAAAAAAACCTCTTTGGTTTATGAATATTGAAATAAGTAGAGTCTAGTTAGTTTAGAACAGCTGAACAACAGCCTCCAAAATGGAGAAGTTATAAATAACAACAAAAATAAGGATGAATTTAAGGATCACTAAGATACTTAAACCTTTGACAAATCACAAGTCAAACTGGTTAAGACATAGGTATTTTTCCTCTGCCTTAGACCCCAGGCTCTTCATGTCAGCTACTGATGTCAAAAAGTAGTGCAGGGGCTGATAATGTGGAGTAGTAGGTTAAACCTCCACCTGCAGCACTGGTGTCCCATATTGTCACCGGCTGGAGTCCCAGCTGCTCCACTTCCAATCTAGCTCACTGTTAATGGCCTGGGAAGATGGCCCAAGTGCTTGTGTCCCTGCACCCACGTGGGAGACCAGGAAGAAGCTCCTGGCTTCGGATCAGCCCAGCTCCGACCATTGCAGCCATTTGGGGAGTGAGCTGGTGGATGGAGGACCTTTCTCTCTGTCTCTCCCTCTATCTGTAACTCTGCCTTTCAAATAAATAAATAAATAAATCTTTAAAAAGTAGTGTAAACAGGAAGCCCAATAGGCAGCTCTCTTGAAGAGAATCAATGACTTGGGATGACTTGGGAAATGTAATACTTGGCAGTGAGCACTGTATTCTCATAGCCCACAGAGCTCATAGAGGCAGTTCCAGTTTCCTCATAGAGAAAATTCTTGCAGAATCATCTATTTTCTTTATCTGCACAGGATGGGTTTTGGAATTTACATTTTTCTTTTTTTTCTGATTTTGTAACGATTATCTGAAACATTACATCTGCTGCCCTATGATCCTGTGGATTGAAAACCTATAAACCTTTGAATCACCTAACCAGGTTTGTTGAATTTGTACTTATGAGACAGAAAGACAGTGACATTAGTTTAGAGGAGAGTGTAGTTATGTCCCAAAAGCATTGGATGGTAATATTTCTTTTGTAAGATGAAGCTGAAAATGTGGTGGAAATTTCAGAAATATAACAGCCTCATATGCCAGGTTTCCAGCTTGGTATCCAGAGAGCCATTCATACAGTCCCTATTACTCTTAATAATAGGAGCGAATTTAACTCCCCAAGGGAACCGTAACTCTCCAATGTTTTATTCATGGTTTAGGAATGAATTTCTACCCTAAGAATTTAGCCAAATAAGAACCATTATTGAACTCTTTTTTTCCCCAATGCTTCTTGATGTGTTAAAACTCTACAGATGCTTGTCATATCAGAACAAACTGCATTCCTTCTTCTTGATGGCTTGTCTCCATGCATAATTAACTTTCCATAGGCTAAATGACCACTGAAAGCAAATCTGCGAGTCTTTCAGCAGATGGAGACCAGTGAGACTTTGGTGAAGTGAGGGATGCACTGGCATAATAGTGTTTGGGCAAATTGAAGTTGAAAATCAAGTTTCCTCCTAAAAACTGTCTTAAGAAAATGACTTCACGGGGTGGTCATGGGGGACATCAAATCCTATCTATAAGGAATAGACGTTTTCAAGGATCTCTTTACCACCAAACAATAGGAAGTATTAATTCTGAATGGGACTTTGCAAATTCTTCTTTCTTTCTCTTTTTTATTGAAATAAATATATATCTACATAAAATTCAGCATTTGAAAATGTACAGTTCAGTGGCTATTAGTATACTGATGGAGTTATACAACCATCACCACTACCTAATTCCAAAATACTTAAATCACCCCAAAAAGAAATCCCATCCCCTTAGCATAGTCACTCTGCACTGCCCATTTCCCCCAGCCCCAGGCAATTCCTTATCCACTTTGTGCTTCTGTGGAGTTGTCAATTCTGGGTATTTATTGTAAATGGCATCATATAATATGCAGTTTTTTTCTTAAGGCCTGGCTTTCTTAGCATGTTTTCAGAGTTTGTCCATGTTGTAGCATGTATTAGAACTTCATTCCTTCTTATGACTGAAAAAAAATTCCATTATATGGGAATATCACGTTTTATCCATTCATCCATCAACTGGCATTTGGACCATTTCAACTTTTTGGCTGTTGTGAATATGTTGCTATGAACATTGGTGTGCAAATACCTGTTTGAGTCTGCACTTTCAGTTCTTTTGGGTATCTACCTAGGATTAGGATTCTGGATAATATGGTAATTTTTGTTCAATCAGTTGAAGAACCACCAAACTGTTTTCCACAATGGTTGTACCATTTTCCATCCCCACCAGCATTGTAAGATGATTCTACTTTCCTCATATCCTCTCTAGTACTTGTTAATTCCCATTAAAAATAATCATTTTTATAGCCATCTTAATGATTGCAAAGGGGTATCTCATGGGTTTGATTCTTATTTCATTAGTTACACATGATGCTGACCACATTTTCTTTGGCCATTTCCACTTATTTTGATAAATGTTTATTCAGATCTGTTGCCCATTTTTAAAATTGGGTTATTTGTCCTTTTATTTTTGACTTGTAAGAGTTCTTATATTCTAGATAGGAGTTCTTTTTCAAATACATGATTTATAAAGCATTTCTCCCTCTTTGTGAGTCTTTTCAATTTTTGATCTTCAAAAATGTATTTATTTGTTATTTATTTATTTAAAAGGCAAAGTGACAGAGACAGAGAGACAAACAGACAAAGAGACAGGGAGAGAAAAATCTTCCCTCCACTGGTTCATTCCCCAAATGGCTGCAAAGGCCAGGACTGGGTCAGGCCAAAACCAGGAGCCTAGAACTCCATCCAGGTCTCCCACATGGGTAGTAGGGTCCCAGACACTTAGGCCATCTTCCACTGCCTTCCCAAACACATTAACAGGGAGCTGGATGGGAAGTGAAGCAGTTGTGACTTGAACTAGTACTCTAATATGGGATGCCAGCATTACAAGTAGCAGCTTAACCCAGTGTGCCATAATGCTGGCCCCTGATGGCATCTTTTGATGCACAAAGGGTTTTAATTTTGATGAATTCCAGTTCATTTCTTTTTTTTTCCTTTATCATGGCTAATACACATTAATAAAGGTATATCCATATGTTTTCTTCCAAAAGGTTTTGGTCTTTAATTTTGGCCCTAGTTCCATTTTGAGTTAATTTTGTATGTGGTCTGACATACGGATTCAGATTCATTCTTTGGTGTATGGATATTCAGGATTCCCACCACCATTTGTTTAAAAGAATATTTTTCCCCACTGAACTGTGTTCTGTACCCTGTCAAAAATCAATTGAGCATAATGTAAGGATTTATTTTCTTCGCCCTCAATTCTATCACATGAATCTGTGTGTCTATCATTCTTCTAGTATGACAGTGTCTTAATTGCCATACATTTACAGTAAATTTTAAAGCATGAAGTTGTAAGGCCTTAGACATTGTTCTGCTTTTTCAGATTGTTTTGTCTATTCTGGATCTCTTGAAATTCCACGTGGATTTTAGGATCAGCATGTCAATTTAAAAAAAAAAAAAGATGCAGCTGCACATTTGATAGGGATTATCTTGAATCTGTAGATCAGTTTGAAGAGTATTTCTATCATAATTCTAAGGCTTCTAATAGATAGATATTAAGTCTCTTTTTTAAATATTTATTTATTTATTTATTTTAAAGGTAGAGTAATGGAAAGAGGGGGAGATACAGAGAGAGACAGATCTTCCATCACTGATTCATTCCTCAAATGCCTGCAATAACCAGGGCTGCACCAGGCTGAAGCCAGGTGCCAGGAACTTTATCTGAGCATTCTACATAGGTGGCAGGAACCCAAGTACTTGGGCCATCACCTGCTGCCTCCCGGGCACGTTAGCAGGAAGCTGGGTCAGAAGCAGAGGGAGGATCTGATCCTAGGCAGTATGACATGGGATGTGGGTGTCCAAGCATTGGCTTAGCCTGCTTCACAACAACACATGCTGCTTCGAATGTCTTTTTAATTAGCCATTTCTTAATTTCTTTTGATGATGTTTTATATATTTTCCAATATACAAGTCTCACACTTCTTTTGTAAATTAATTTCCAGGCCTTTTATTCTTTTTGCTGCTATTGTGAGTCAAATTATTTTATCAGTTTAATTTTCAGAGTGTTCATTGTTGGTATATAAAGCATATTAATTTTTATTTCAATCTTGTATCCTATAATCTTGCTGAATTTAATAACTCTGATACATTTTTTTCTGTGTGCCTTAGGATTTTTTATATTAAAATGCTATCTGTGAATACAATTTTATTTATTTGTTAGAGAGCAAGAGAGAGAGATGGAGAGAGATCTCTTATCTGCAGGTTCACTCCCCAGATGCCTGCAACTGCCCCTGACTGGGGCCAAAGGGAACCAGGAATTTAATCCAGGCCTCCCATGTAGGTAGCAGGAACACTGGAACAATTATCGGTGCCTCCCAGGGTCCACATTAGCGGGAAGCTGCAATCGGGAGCAGAACCAGACATTGAACCCTGGTACTTCAGTATGAGACATAGGCATCTTAACCATTAGGTCAAACACCTACCCCTGAGTATAATTTTACTTTCCCCTTTCCAATCTGGCTGATTTTTATTACTTAATTTGTCTGGCTACAACCGCCAATACAATGTTGAGTAGGAGTGATTAGAGTAGATGTGTTTTTTCTTTTAAAAATTTGTTTATTTAAAAGGCAGAGTTACAGGGGATGGGAGAAGAGAGGTTCACACTCTAAATGGCTGCAACAGCTGGAGCTGGGCCAGGCGAGAGTCAGTAGCCAGGTATTCCATCTGGGTCTCCCATGTGGGTGCAGGGGCTCAAGGACTTGGGCCATCTTCTGCTGCGTTCGCAGGCCATAGCAGAGAGCTGGACTGGAAGAAGAGCAGCCGGGTCTTGAACTAGCACTCATGGGATGCCAACATCACAGGTGACTTAACCCACTGAGGCACAATGCTGGCCTTGATAATTCCTCATCTTTTTATTTTAAGATTTGGGGTATCAGATTCTGTCCCGGTTGCCCCTCTTCCAGGACAGCTCTCTGGTGTGGCCCAGGAGTGCAGTGGAGGATGGCCCAAGTGCTTGGGCCCTGCACCCCATGGGAGACCAGGAGAAGCACCTGGCTCCTGCCTTCAGATCAGCGCGATGTGCCGGCCGCGGCAGCCATTGGAGGGTAAACCAACGGCAAAAGGAAGACCTTTCTCTCTGTCTCTCTCTCTCACTGTCCACTCTGCCTGTCAAAAAAAGAGATTTATGTATTTATTTGAAAGTCAGAGAGAGGGAAAGACAGAGACAGACAGACACACACACACACACACACACACACACACATACATCTTCTATCTACTGGTTAACTCCCCAGATGGCCACACTGGCTGGGGTTGGGCCAGGCTGAAGCCAGGAACCACCCTCCACACTGCGCCTGGGTCTCCCATGTGGGTGGCAGGGGCCCAAGCACTTGGGCCATCTATGCTTGGGCCATTAGCAGAGAGCTGGATCAGGAGAGGGACAACTGGGACTTGAACCGGCGCCCATATGGGATGTCGACATCTCTGGCAGTGGCTTTACCTGCTACACCACAATGCCGGCCCCAAATTCCTCATCCTAAGAGGACAACTTTTAATCTTTTCCCATTAAGTGTAGTGGTAGATATGAATTTCTGGTAGATATTGCTTATCAGGTAAAGGATGTTTCTATTTCTAGCTTGTTCAGTGTTTTTATTATAAAAAACTTCAATTTTTTCAAGTGCTTTATTGACATTCATTGAGACAATCATGTGATTTTTGTCCTTTACTAATCTATGTTAATGTAATAAATTATATTAACATATATAACTTGTTTTGCATATGTTCCACCATCTTTGCATCCCAAGAACAATTGTTACTTGTTCATGGTGTATTATTATTTTTATATATTGTTAGATTCAGTTTGTTAGTATTTTCTAAGGATTTTTCTGTCTGTATTTATAAGAGGAATTGATATATGGTTTTCCTGTAATGTCATTGCCTGGTTTTAGTGTTGTGTGGTAATAGTTCCATAGAATGAGTTGGGAATTGCTATTTCCTCTTCAGTTTGGGTGAAAATTTGTGAAGGATCGGTATTAGCTATTATTCAGAATTTGATAGAATTCACAAGTGAAGCCATCTGTTCCTGGACTCTTTTTTTACAGAAGTTTTTTGGTTACTCATTCAATATTGTTCTTGCTGTAGATCTCTTTGGCTTTTCTCTTTCTCTTTGAGTTTCGGTAACTTGTGTCTGTATGGGGATTTTTCTATATCATCTAAGCTACCTAATTTGTTCACGTATAGTGATCATAGTATCCCAGTGTAACATTCTGTAGTTCTGTAAGATCAGTAATAGTATCCCCCTCTTTAATTCTTTTTTTAAAGATTTATTTATTTATTTATTTGAAAGTCATAGTTACACAGAGAGAGAAGGAGAGGCAGAGAGAGAGAGAGAGAGAGAGAGAGAGAGAGAGAGAGAGGTAGGTCTTCCATTCACTCCCCAAATGACCACAACGGCCAGAGCTGAGCTGATCCGAAGCCAGGAGCCAGGAGCTTCTTTCAGGTCTCCCACACAGGTGCAGGGGCCCAAGGACTTGGGCCATCCTCCACTGCTTTCCCGGGCCACAGCAGAGAGCTGAATCAGAAGTGGAGCAGCCAGGACTTGGACTGTTTGGGATGCTGGCAATGCAGCGGCAGCTTTACCACAGCACCGACCCCGATTCTAAACACATTAAAATTATCGAGACTTATAGTTTATGTTCTGTCCTGAAGTATGTCCTACATGAACTTCAGAGAATTTGTATTCTGCTGGTGGTTGGAGTCTTCTGTACATGTCTCATATCTAGTTAGTGTATTTTTATGGTTTTTGATGGTAAATTAGCTGTTAATATTTTTAATTTTAATTTTATTATTTATTTTCATCTATTTGAAAGAGAAAAATCTTCCATTCATTTTTTTTCACTCCCCATAAGCACACAACAGCCAGGACTAGGCCAGGCTGAACTCAGAAGCCCAGAACTCCATCTGGGTCTCTCACAAGAGTGGTAGGGCCCTAAGACTTGAACCATCATCTGCTGCCTGCTAAGGTGCACTAGCAGGAAGCTGGATTGGAAGTGGAGTAGCCAGGACTCAAACCAGCACTACGATATGGGACACAGGTAGTGGTTGAACCTGCTGAGCCACAATACCTACCCTGTTAATTTTTTAAAAAGATTTACTTACTCATTTATTTGAAAGGCAAATTTACAGCGAGAGAGGGAAAGACAGAGAAATCTTTGATTTTGATCCATTCCCCAAATGGCCACACATCCAGGGCTGGGCCAGGCCAAAGCTAGGAGACGGGAACTTCTTCAGGGTCTCCCACATGGATGCAGGGGCCCAAGCATTTGGGCCATTATCTGCTGCTTTCCCAGGCACATAAGCAAGGAGCTGAGTTGGAAGTAGAGTAGCTGGGACTCAAACTGGTGCCCATTTGGGATGCTGGCACTGTAGGCAGCAGCTTAATCCATTGAGCCACAGCACCGGCCCCCTGGCCACTAATCTTAATAAAGATAACTGATATATGATAAACCTCCTCTTCCACTCATTTCAAGATTTTCTCATTGCCATTGGCTTCCAAGAATTTTATTGATACATGTAAGTATGAGTGTCATTTTAATCTATCCTAGTTATTTTTTTTTTGACAGGCAAAGTCAGACAGTGAGAGAGAGACAGAAAGGTCTTCCTTCTGTTGGTTCACCCCCCAAATGGCCGCTACGGCGTTGCGCTCGCCGATCCGAAGCCAGGAGCCAGGTGCTTCCTCCTGGTCTCCCATGGGGTGCAGGGCCCAAGCACTTGGGCCATCCTCCACTGCACTCCCTGGCCACAGCAGAGAGCTGGCCTGGAAGAGGAGCAGCCGGGACAGAATCCGGCGCCCCGACCGGGACTAGTACCTGGTGTGCCGGTGCCGCAGGTGGAGGATTAGCCTAGTGAGCTGCGGTGCCAGCTCTATCCTAGTTACTGCTTGTGGAGTTTCTTGGAGGCATAGATCCATATTCTTTATGAATGTGAGGAGTTTCTAGTCATTGGGCCTTCAAATATTCTCTCTGCTTGATTATTTCTCCTCTTATGCTGGTGTACCCATTATGTGTGAGTTGGTATACTTGATGGTTTCCCACACAGAACTCTAAGGCTCTGTTCATTGGTTACTCATCCTGTTTTTTTTTTTTTTTCTCACACTGAATTCCCTCAATTGATAGTCCTATGTATTGTTGCTTTCTTCTGCCTCCTCAAACCTGCATTGAGCCCTTCTAGTGACTTTTTCTTTCATGTGTTTTACTTTTCAACTCTAGAATTTCTTTTTTGGTATTTTTGGTTATAATTTCTCTCTTTATTGGTATTGTCTGTTTAGTGAGGCCTTCTTGTAAAGCAGTGCAGAGTAAACCTTCCCTGATTGCCTTCAAGCTGTCATAGTTCTTTCAGTTTATACTTGTTCAATTCTTTAGACATGGTTTCCTCTAGTTGTTTAAACATATTTTAACATCTGATTTAAAGGGCCGGTGCTGTGGCATAGCGAGTAGAGCTGCTGCCTGCAGTGCCAGCATCCCATATGGATGCTGGTTCTAGTCCTGGCTGCTCCACTTCCAATCCAGTTCTCTGCTGTGGCCTGGGAAAGCAGTAGAAGATGGCTCAAGTGCTTGGGCCCCTGCACCCATGTGGGAGACCTGGAAGAAGCTCCCGGCTCCTGGCTTCGGATCGGTGCAGCTCCGGCCGTTGCAGCCAGATGGGGAGTGAACCAGTGGATGGAAGACCTCTCTCTCTCTCTCTCTGCTTTTCTGTCTGTCTCTGTGGAAGTCTGACTTTCAAATAAATAAATCTTTAAAAAATATTTAAAAGAAAAAATCTGATTTAAAATCTTCGTCTAGTAACTTCAATGCTTCTTCAGGGGCAGTTTCTAGTGGCTGCTTTTTTTTTTTTTTTTGCTTCCTGTTTATGGGTCATAGTTGCATCCCTTTTAAGAATCTGTTTTTCCATGAATAATAACATGAATGACCATGAAATTATTTGATTTTGTGGGGCCACTGTATTTACTAAAAACCACTCTCTTACCGTTTCTAAAATACTTAGTTCGGTTCATCGGTTCATTACATTTGCCAGGGCGGACATTATTTTTAGTTCTGTTTTACAGACGAGAAAACTGAAACTCCTATGCCAAGGCTTTTCTGTAATACAGTAGGTTTTATATGCTTCCCTGTCTCTTACACTTAGCTTGCTGCCTTTCTTAATTCCCCCGTGTTGCTTTATGTACAAACTCAGTTCAGTCTCTTTTATCCTTTGTTCTTGATGTGGTTCCAGATAGTTACTAAAATAGGTTTAAGATTTTTGTTAAAGCTCTTGGAACACTTTTTTATTAAATTCTTTTGTTGAAACACACTAAATGGAAGAACAGCCACATTCACCCAAAGCATAAATATTTAGTTTTACTTCTGGCTCCTAAGACAATTCTTTATTTAGGAGAAATTCACCTGTAGTCACGTTTATTTTATATATTCTTTGATTTGGTGACTGTTTTCCTTTTAATGTTTTAATTGTTATACTGCCAAAGCTCGCTCTTTATAATATAGGGAATTTGAGTTAGTTTTTGAAGACAGGAGAAAAGACAACTGCCAATGTGGAGTGAGCCCATAGCCATCCATCGATATTCCAACAACATCAAAAAAATCCTCTCCATCCCGTGTACCCCAGTCTCAGCAATTCCCAGTGCCAGTCTTACGCCTTTGGGCTGAGCCGTTCTCCCTTCAAGGTGCTCTATAAAGGGCACAGCTCACCAAAAGGGAGTCTCAGGTTTTGAACCATTATTCACTTTTGAAAAAGCAATCTGACATATCGCCCGCATTCATTCTGTGCCCGAGCACTATACTACGCTATTTCCTTATGACAGGCCATATAGAAGGCAGGTGATGCTATCGTCATGGGTAAATGTGGAGACTAATGCTTGGCTAATTTAAATCCCTACAAGTAAGATCCTAACTGAATTGACAGATAGGTTTTGCTAGGGTAGAGGACTTGAAACATGGGAGAAGCATCCCAGTTTGATGAGTGCATTGGCACACTTTGAGAAGGCTGAATCCTCTGGGGAGAAACAGATTGAGATCACTCTTGTACAGTCGAAGGTACTATTTCTTTGTTATTTCCCTGTCAGCCAGACTGAGTAGTGAAAAATGCTGTAAGTTACAAGGAAGTAGAGACAGAGACGTGAGAAATAATAGGTTTGAATAATTAGTCATCGTACAGCTAGAAGGTGAAATACAGTGAATTAATGTGCTTCTCTAAAAGTGAGGCAATAATTCCGAGTGTAAAGGAGCCAAGGCCTTAATTCCAAAAATCAACAAACTTTTCTCACCTAAGCTGATGGAAAAGAAATCTTACTTCTAGCTGGTATACCTAGAAATAAGACACAGGGGTTAAGTCAGCGTGGGGGTGGGCTGGAGTAGGGACATGAACGAAGGAAAAGGACTTGGATTTGGTTACAAGCAACAGTAGCTTTCTCCAAACCCCCAGGATCCTCCGCTTTACTTGTAAAGTAGTTACCCATTTGCTTTCCATCAAAGTATCTGTATAAATGTGGGTACCTATGTGTGTGAACTTTGAGAGCACTCTATCTCTGATCTTGTGGATGCCACATTTATGGCAGAAGATCTCTGCACAGTCAACTCACAGGTAGCAGTGCTAGAATTTAGCTCTAGCCTGTGGAATCACTACCCATGACTTTACTATGATCGCACTGTATATGTCCCTGCCTCTTTCTGCAAACACAAGATGTTAACCATCTGAAATGTCAGGTCAGTCCTGAAATACAGTTGCTATTTAAAGATGTATAAATTATAACCATTCCACCAAATTTATTCTTCAGGACAGCAACATATTTGAAGTTTTGATTTAGTTGAAAGGGGCCATAATTTAGAAATTTACCATTTGTATTAATAAAGTTGATCCAATGCTTAAACATATGTAGGCTGAGAGTATAGGAAACGAAATGGAATTGGAAGCAAATGCAGAGATCTCAGCATGATGAAGCCTCTCTAAGATGCATTCACCTGGAATTCCTTGGAAATATGCAGGAAGAGATGAATTGGAAAAAACAAGGAAGAACGTATACTTTCGCAGGTTGATTTATCCTCCTAATCAGGACAGAAAGAGAATGAGGACTTTGAACTGTTGTAGTAATTGATGCTGTGAGTGCAGAAACCAAGGCTTTTCCTTGTCCTGCACTAGTTTCATTCCACTACATTTCCACATCTTCTGGAGAGGAACTCCTTATGGACTGTGTATTCCGTGAGGGCAGGCTCTGTGTTCTCTGTCTACCACTCATCCATGCCATTCTGGGAACTGGCTGCTCCATGCCTCCAAGGCCAATGTTGCTCTCTCTAGCCTGTGTTTTGCTCAGGTTTGACTAAGAATACAGAAAGCAGTACCCCATTTTCCTGGTCTGAGACCTAAATTCATTTTGCAACTCTCAAGTCCCTTTGCCTCTTTATTTTTTATTTTTAAATTTTCCCTGCCCTTAACTCATTCTCCTGTGAAGTCCTCAATAATGAGGCAGAAATTCAGCATTCTTTGTAGCACTGATATAGTTGAAAAGCTCTACTCACTATCTGTTGTCTGTATGGGCTTGCTTTCCTCATCTATAGAATGGAAGGAATGGACCATATGATCCTTCTGGTCTTTTCTACCTCACTTACCATTCCATGTCTGTGATCTTCTTCCCCACTCCCTACTAATTCCCTTAGTAAGTTGTTGAATATAATGTTGAATACCTCTAGGTGCTCAGGGTGTCTTGTATCAGCATTTCTTGTGCTAGACTGTCAGAGGCAAGTTCTCTGTCTCTCGAACATCTCTTTTCCTGTTGCATCTAGCTAGGGCATTCAAGTTGATTTCTTAAAAACTGAATCCTATCATTGTTGTATTCAGAATTATGTTGAACAAGCACAGTGTTCAGAAGGTGTGTGCTTACATTGCCTGGCACACAAAACAGGATTTAAATGTTATCAAGGAGGGAAAGATGTGTCTATTTAGCAAGATGTTAATTGAATTTTATCACAGTGAATCTCAGAAGATAGTGGAAAAATCCAGGCTAGAACTGGTCAAGACATTCTTACCTGCTGAGCTCAGTGAAGAGAAACAAAGGTGGAATTATAAATGTGTGTTGGCGATAGCCTGTTATACACTGTCCTTTTTCCCTCCCACACTTACATTCTCTTATTCTTGCTACTCTGTCATCACCATCATCACCAAATAGTTTTGTGAAATAGGGACGGAGTCCAGGTAAGATAGCCAGCTATGCACTTCAATCTCAAGAGCAAACAAAATGTGCACACCCTATCCACCAAAGAAGGCCAACTGAGAAAATAATCCACGACAGTATCTACCATCATATACCTAGCCAGAATAGTGCAGGATCAGGCTCTGCCCGACACCGAGTACAAATTAGCTGGACATGGATACATGATGCTCTTCCCAGACCTTGTGGCTAAATTCTAATAAGCTTCTTTGGAAGAACAAGGAGCCTGTCTGAGGAATGGATCACTAGGCAGAGCCAAACGGAGAAATGCTTGATGATGTCTGGAATTCAAGAAGAAAAGGCGATGATGAGAGAGACTCAGATGGGAGCACAAACAATTACATCTGTAGGAGGCTTCAACTATCCTTATTTCAGAGAGCAGAAATTAACCTAAGGTATGCTGCCCCCAGGCAAGTATTTAGATATTGAATAAACTAGTGTTTTGTTTAGATGAAAAGTGAGTTTGAAGGTTTGTTTAGGCAAATGCTAAATAGCAATTCTTTTGTGAAGGTTAGTTTAGGCAAATGTTAAATTGAAGTCATTTCATAATCTTATACAATCAACCCAACAAAACATTTTATAACTAGGAAAACACTATGCAAGTATATGATAGAATTGACTAAGCTAAAACGTGCTAGAATAATATCAGTAAGTAGATATGAAGTGACTGTGTTAAAATTCTGAGTAATACAAGATTCCAACAAGGTAGTGAATGTATTGCAAGCATTAAATAGCCAAATGAGCTGAACTACAGTGTTCAGTGATATCCTTTTTTTAAGATTTATTTATTTATTTATTTGAAAGACAGAGAAGTGCAGCAGCCGGGGCATGAACCAGCACCCATATGGGATGCCAGCATTGCAGGTAGCAGCTTAACCCACTGCACCACAGAGCTGGCCCCTATTTGACTATTTAATTAAAAAAAAAAAGATTTATTTATTTATTATTTGAAAGGCAAATAGAAAGGCAGAGGCAGAGAGAGAGAGAGAGAGGTCTTCCATCTACTGGTTCACTCTTCAGACGGCCGCAATGGGAGATCAGGAACCAGGAGCCAGGAGCTTCTTCTGGGTCTCCCACATGGATGCAGGGGCTCAAGAACTTGGGCCATCTTCCACTGCATTCCTAGGCCATAGCAGAGAGCTGGATTGGAAGAGGAGCATCCAGGACTCGAACTGGCGCCCACATGG
Source organism: Oryctolagus cuniculus (assembly GCF_964237555.1). Classification (NCBI taxonomy): domain Eukaryota; kingdom Metazoa; phylum Chordata; class Mammalia; order Lagomorpha; family Leporidae; genus Oryctolagus; species Oryctolagus cuniculus. The sequence goes on along the minus strand of NC_091453.1, from coordinate 111,255,797 downwards.
GATGCTGGCACTGCAAGCAGTGGCCTTACCCGCTATGCTACAGCGCTGGCCCCTTGAATACTTCTTAAGTCTATGTTTCTCTTAAGGAGTGAGGCTAAAAGGAATACAAGAGTACCATTCTTTGGCTTCTTGTATTTCAGCCTTTAAAAGTATGTGATTATATATGAATATCGTGATAATTTCACTCAGGTTTCCTGTTTCCTATGAGAGTCCATTTTCCCCTTTTGACTCTAGAACCTAAAACTTGGAAAGGGAAATGTTTCAAACTGACCTTCAAGGAAACAAGAAACTACCAATATAGTGTTTTAAAAAGTCCTAGCTTGCTTATTTGTACCACATGCCCCAGGTCATTTATTACACTTTATAATAAGACGAATAAGACAAAGTAGCCTTAATTAACTGAAACATATTTTTGAAAGTCATGGTTGGGGCTGGCACTGTGACGTAGTGGGTTAAACCACCACCTACAGTGCCAGCATCCCACTTCTGGTCCAGCTCCTTGCTGATGGCCTGGAAAAACAGGAGAAGATGCCCAAGTCCTTGGGCCCCTGCACCCACGTGGGAGACCTGGAAGAAGCTCCTGGCTTTGGATCTGCCTGGCCCTGGCCATTGCAACCATTTGGGTAGTGAACCAGTGGATGGAAGACCTCTCTGTCTCTCTGCCTCTGCTTCTCTGTAACTTTGCCTTTGAAATAAATAAATGAATCCTTTTTTTAAATAAAAGTCATGGTTTTCAAATACTATACCTGATAATGGAAACCCATGTGTTAATCATGATCTGGACCTCATCTTTAAAGCAAAGAAGCTTTTGTCAGAGAAATGAGAGAGATCTCTGTGATCCTCAGTGGTCCAGAGGTCTTCTGGAGAAAGAGTGAACCATCTTTCCCCTGTCATTGAGGGGAACTCTTCAAGCCTGAGGCTTAATGACATGGCTGCTGTGGTTCATACACAGAGGTTATTTTTAGAGGCAAGAATTCTCATTTCCCAAAAGTATAACCACAAGATGTCTATTTGGAATGAATCGCATTTCTGCACTGGGACAATAGGAAATGCTCAGAGCATGTCTGTGTAACATCAGTTCCCTGAAAAAAAAAAAAACTGTAATATCTCGGTACACGTTCACACTGTGACTTTTGTCCTCTTGTCGGTTGCCTCCATTTGACTGAGGTGATTCCTTTGGTGGGATTCCATCTGCAGGATTTCACCGAGGGTCCTCCAAGCAGGTTTTCCTTGCAGAAAATAAGTTGTATTTTGTTCGTGTGGTTGTTCACAGTGGTTTAAAACTAATCCAGGGAGCAAACATGTGTCCCAGTGGTTGATGCACTCTTCCCCATCCCATGTGGGAGTACCCGAGTTCAATTCCTGACTCTGGCTCTTGACTACAGCTTCCTGCCGATGCACACCTTGGGAGGTAGCAGGGATGTCTCAAGTAGGTTTCTACCATTCGGATAGGAGACCTGGATTGGCTCCTGCTTTCTGCCCTAGCCCAGCCCTGGCCATTGTAGGTATTTTGGGACTGAAACACCAAATGGGAGCTCTCTCTTTCTCTCTCTTTCTGCCTCTCAAATAATTAAATACATTTTAAAAAATGACACAGGGACACAAAACATCACTACTCTTTAACAAAGGAGATAGCCAGGGTCTGAGACCTTCAAAAAGGGATTTAGATCGGTTGACTGACAAGGGTACCTCGCTGTGTTTGTACTTTGCTGCCAGACCTAGCAAATCCGCCTGATCTGGCTTCTTGGGGCTAGGCCAATCCTGGCTGGCCCTGGCCTAATAACTAAACTTGGAATTTGTGGGGCTTTTGGTCCCTTAAAGTGAGATTTATTCTAGTAAGTGGGGGGAGCCCCTCAAGGAGGGCTTTATGGAACCGAGAATTAACACCCACAGACACACTAACCTAGCAAATAGAGTCTTAAACTGGGGTTTGGAAGAGACTCACTGGGTGGCCCTGGGAACCTCATTCAACCACTTAGTGCTTTGGTTGGCCACATCCCTTTGGGTAAGTTGGTTCATTTGCTTAAAAAGGTCACATGTCTTCCTTCCTCTTTGACGTTACCTCACTGTGTCAGAGGAGGAGACTCCCTCAGCTGGAGGGGAATATGAGACCTGATTCTCGGGGTAACCCAGTGAAGTGAATGCTGAGAGTCCCACGAAGTCTATCTGTGCATCTGTCTAGCTGTCTAGCCTCCAGGGATCAGGACTCCTCAGCAGGAATCAGCTATTACCATATCAGAGGCAACAGCAGTGGCACATCAGACCAAGTTCAAAGGGACAGAGCTTGGGAGAAATTGCAAGTTGCTTGAATAAGTTACTTATTTCCTTTGTTAACCCACTGGTTCATTCATTCTTGCAGTTACCAAGCATGTGCTGAGTGCCTACTATCTGTCAGGCACTGTGCCAGTCTCAGGGCCATGCCCTCTCCGAGTTAACGAGGAAGTACAAAGCCCTTCATCCTTGGCCTTGTTCCACATGCTAACAACCTTACAGTAGCCACCCTAGTTTAAAAAGGCTTGAGGCTAAAAAAATGAGCATGTTGCCTCATCTCGCTCCACTCCGATTTCCTCATTTATAAAATGAGGTTAATAACACCTGCCCTGCTCCTTCACAGGGGCGCTGGGTGGATCAATTGAGAGAACAGATACAGAAGTGCTTTCAAGTATAAAAATAATGAAATGCTAATAGGAGGGCTTACGGAGTTCCACAGAATTAGCCGTACGCAGGCCATAATTGAATGTGAACCTGTACCAAAAATTCAGACTTCATCAAGTTTGAAAATGCATATTTCATAAATGTATAGTTTTAATATACCAAGGTACTTCACAAAATTCATGGGAAATGGAATTAAAAGTATAAGTTTATTTTATTACAAAATTTTTTCAGAATATATGCAAAGTGCATGTTATGAAAAAACTGCATAAATTTCAAAATTTTTTGTACTAAAACATGCTTGCAATTCTAGTTTTCCACAAACCTTTTGAAATTCTTTTTTTTTTCTTAATTTGAGAGGCAGAGACAGAAATCTTCCTTCCACTCGTTCACCCCCCAAATGCCCCCAACACCTGGCAAGTGGGCAGCCTGAAGCCAGCAGCCTGGAACTCCATCAAGTCATTCACATGTGTGGCATGGACCCAACTACTTGAACCATCAGCTGCTGATCTGTCGCCTTCTAGGGTGCTCATTAGCAGGAATCTGAATTGAAAGTAGAGTAGCCGGGATACAATCCAGACACTGATGTAGGATGCCAGCTTCCCAAGCAGTCACTTCAGCTGCTGTGCCAAGTGCCTACCCCAGTTTTTCCAAAAATGTTTTCAAGTACTTTCTATAATATTAGTTACTATGTGAAGACTAACTGTATATCTGATGCCAAGATCAGTGCTAAACACAGATTACCTCATTTAATCCCAATAATTACACTATGTGAGAGGTAGGTAGAGGTGTTATTATATCCATCTTTTATTAAAAAAAGATTTATTTATTTATTTGAAAGGCAGATTAACAGAGAGAGAGAGAGAGAGAGAGATCGATCTTCCATCTGCTGGCTCACTCCACAAATGACTGCAACAGCTGGAACTGGGCCAAGCTGAAGCCAGGAACCAGAAGCTTCTTCCAGGTCTCCCACATGGCTGCAGGAGCCCAAGGACCTGGGACATCTTCTACTGCCCTCCCAGGTGCATTAGCAGGGAGCTGGATTGGAAGTGGAGCACCTGGGACTTGAACCTGTGCCCATATGGGATGCTGGCACTTCAGGCAGAGGCTTAACGTTCTATACCACAGCACCAGTCCCTGTTATACCCATTTTATAGATAAGGAACCTAAAGCTCTGAGAGGCTAAAGAATAACTTGTTTAGGAGCTGGCGCTGTGGTGTAGCAGGTTAGACTGCCGCCTGCAGTGCCGGTATCCCATATGGGCGCCAGTTCGAGACCCGGCTTCTACACTTCCCCAAACAGCTCTCTGCTATGGCCTGGGAAAGCAGTAGAGGATGGCCCAAGTCCTTGGGCCCCTGCACCCACATGGGAGACCCAGAAGAAGCTCCTGGCTCCTGGCTTCAGATCAGCTCAGCTCCGGCCGTCGTGGCCAAATGGGGGGTAAACCAGCGGATGGAAGACTTCTCTTTCTCTCTCTCTCTCTCTCACTGCTGCTCCTTCTCTGTGTAACTCTGATTTTCAAATAAATAAATAAATCTTAAATAACTTGTTTACAATTCAAAGGCTTATAAGTGATAGTTTAGATTTGAACCCAAGTTTCCTGACTCCAGAGTAGGCACCTTCACTACCATGCTATGCCTCCACTTAGAAAAGAATAAAACTCTTGAGAGCCTGAAAACCTATTGGTAATATTACTGGAAATATTCTACTTTGAGGTAGTAGTCAGTTTTCTAAAACTGCACAGGACCTCTTCTACCATTGAGGAAGTGGTTTTTATTCCATGCAGGGTTTGCTTCCTTCACATCTCCAGGTACGTATTGAATTGAGAGAGTTATTTGCATATATTTTAGTGCTACATTGCCAAACGCAAAGTAAGTGAGAATCAGGGAAGCTGGGAGCGGTAGAGAAAGTGTGTGCTGGGGCTAAGAGGCGGTTGTGGAAGAAAGGCCCAGATGAGAGTGTCTGGGATCACGGGGTGGCCTTGCTGAGACCAGCTGGAAGCAAAGCCTCTAGCAGCTCTCTTTGCTCTTCATTACTAAACATCTCTGCATTCAACCTTGATGCTTAGATCCTTATCTTACTGGGAATATCCAGAAGGGTTTTTTTTTTTTTCAGACTCTCACATAAATTCCACCCAGCCTTCCTGGGGCCTCAGTGTGTGGCCATGGAGCTATAGTTGTTTTGCCTTACAAGGCATTTGTAGCAGGCTCTTCGTGTCTGCTGCTGTGGCTGCTGCCATTGCTGCTGCTGCTGCTGCTGCTGCTGCTCCTCCTCCTCTTTTCTTCTCCCCCCTCTTTCTTCTTCTCAAGATCATCATCATTATCCTGAGTAGCAGAGTTAACATGTCCAAGAACTTATTATGTTGCCAGGCAATGTGCTAAGCACTGTACATGCATTATTCTAGTTATGCGTTCATTCATCCATTTAATGAATATTTATTGAACATTACTTCACTTTGTACCAAATCCTGTGCTAGACACTGGTAATCGAAACAGACCATTATCCCTTCTGTTAGTCTAGTGGGGGTGCAACAAGGGAATATATAATTGCAAGCTGTGGAAAGTTCTATGAGAGAATGTGAAAGGTGAATGGTACTATTTCACCTAGTACTTCTACAATCTTACAAAGTTAATAAAGAGTATTATACCCCATTCTACAGGTGAGGATTCTGAAGCTCAGAGAATTTAAGTGACTTGTCCAAAGGCACACATTGATTAGGTTAAGTCGAGATAGAAAACTCTGCTGGTCAAATTCCAAAGCTCACACTCTTAACGCCTAGACTTTATTGCCCTCACTCTAGCGTCTGAAGTGCACATATAGCCATTAATTCTTGCCCCATACATTTGGGTTCTGGCTTCATCTCAAATGTACAGAGTTGCAATTGTTTCCAATTAGTTGTGGCTGGGGTTTGGTGCATTTGTTCAAAGAAAGTGTGCATGCCAAGCAGAGGTCACGTGCTCGGCCTTGTGGATGTGCACAACGTATAAATAATAGAATTCGAAAAAAGCTGGGATTCATTGGAGTCACCACATTTGTTTCCCATTAGCTTATGCTACTCAAATACAAACAGTAAAGCATGTGTTTACATTGCTGTGGACACGGAAAGCCGGGCCCCCAAAGCATTCCTTGCAGGTTGTACAAAGCTAAGCATCCAAATTGCTCAAAATCAGTTTTGTAAGCCCAGCTTAATAGCCTTAAAATGTAACCTGGATTCCAGATATTAAAAAATGCCTAGAGAAGGTATGTGAATAGCCACAAGAGACAAAACCAGCTGAATCCTCAAAATATGTAACCAGCCTCGTATTTGCAGTATGTGTTTTCTTACTTATCCTTTATTTTTGAAAATGGGGAAGAGCTCAAAGTCAAGAAAACTCTTTAACTGTGTAGGAGCAGTGATGGAATTTTTCGTTGCATCCTAACCAGCTGTCTGAAGCTTTTGAAAAACCATCCCGTTCAGGATGAGATAGGTGGGTTATTTGAGACACAGTAGATAGCAAGGCGGGGAAACCAGCAGGAAGTGTTGTGAAATGCTTATCTCCTTCCCATCCTCCTACCCAATACTAAAGGGCTTTCCCATCAAGTTATAGTTAAAGCCCAACATCTGAGAAAGTGGGATTTTATTGGAAGTTATGTGAGGGTAAAGGCAGGCAAGATGGCAAAAAAAAAAAATGTGGAATGAAGGCCCCATTAGTTGATATCTTCCCTAAGACTTGTTTTTCTTGAAGAGTTCTGGAATTTGGGGAAGAGGATGCTGTTTGTAATGCGATCTTGATCCTTTACTAATGACTTTGTCAAGGCATGTCCTCTCTCTGAGCCTTGGTATCCTCCCCTAATGTGGGAAATGGGGCTGGCAGTCTTCCCTGTTACACAAATTGGTGAAGAGGATTATGTGAGAGAACATATGTTAAGCCCCAGCACAGTGTGTGGCTGATAAGGTTCATATCTTTGCAGTCAAGATCATTCCAAGAGGCACAGTATTTGTACAGTATACACAGATCAGACTTGCTGCTCTCACTGGTCTAATTTCAGCCTATTTGATCCCTCTAAGAACAAGTGTGTCCTTTGATCTCTGTGCTCTTGTTGACCAAGCACATAAAGAGATTTGGCCAAATTGTGTTGTCCCATGCCTTTAAGAATATGGAATTGCCGTATTCCAGGAAGTTTTTTTCTCTTATACTGTATTTCTAATTTTCTTGAGCAATTATTCTAGGCTTTTTGTTTCCTTTTATCACACAACTCTGAGTATCTGTTCAAGGCCAGCTTCAAGTGTGTCCCCTCCAAATCGAATGAAGTCATCCACCTTTATACAAAGGGCATTTTCATTAGCTACAAAGACAGAAGGTCATGATGTCCATACCTCAGTGCAAAGGAAATTATCCGATTGCATTTATTTTTTAAAAATGGTTTGAAGAGCAGGTATTAAGAATTCTAACATACATGGTGCTAAGGTGACTCCTGTCCAAAGATGATTTCAGAGGGTTTCTGGGAAATGGAGTAATGTTGGAGGAATTTTTGTTAAAGGGTGGATGTATGAATCACTCACAGTGAGATGGGGGGACAGGGATAGTCTAAAATGCAGATCTATGCACTGTGTCCAAGACCTTCTAAATCAGAAGCCAGGGAGCTTGACTTTTAACATGCATCCGAGGTGATTCTCATGGAAGTTGGAGATGCACTCCCATGAAATACAATTATTCTCAAAAATCTTGACCCTGTAATCTTACTAAGGAAACAATCTAAAATATGTAAAAGGTAATGTGAATGTTCCTGATGATTATATCTTTGTTTATAAAAACAACAGAACTGGAAATATTGAGAATATTCAATATTAGGAAAATGATTAAGTAAATTTTGATAAACTCCTTAGTGACTAGATGCTTTAGCACACTGAAAGCATTCCATTTATCGTATCTACTCATTACAACATTTGCAGGAGCAGCAATCATTTCACTTGTTTTACAGATGAGGAGACTAAGGCTTAGGGAGATTGAATACCTCCTCTGAAAATACAGATTTAATAAGTAGAAAAACCAGGATTGTAACCCAAATCTGTCTAATTCCAAAATCCGAGTTCAACTATGTAAAAAGAAATATTAAAAAGGCATTGAAAAAGCTAGCTTTAAAACACAAACATTGTTAGAGTTTGAGAATTGAGTTTTTCCCCTCATTTTTCTTTCTTTTCACTTTATATTCTATCTGATACTTATATGCTCAAAATATTAGATTCTACAATAAAGTGAACTATATAGGCTTAGGTAGCTACAAAAATTTCATTGGCTAAAATAGAGTTGTTTAGTGGGTAGGGGCTATAGTAAAAGCTGGATTATGAATTACCTTAGTATAAGCAAGTATCCTCTATGCAGAAAGCAATGCATAGCCTAAGAGTCAGTTTTATGGAATGGCAAAGGGGGCAGTGGAGTAAAATAGTCAGACATGTGTTTTAATAAAATAGTATACATTGATAATCATTATTCTGAGTCTTGGCATTTAGAAAGCTAATAGTACAATGTGCTTTGAAAGGGCAAACAGTTAACTGAAAGCATTCGGTCCCTAAATTTACCTGATATTTGAGTGCAAGCCTCTCATAATTTTCTTTTTTATAAAATGAGAGTTCAGACCGAGAGACATTGTAAAGAGTGAGAGAGTGAACAAAAAAGGTCAATATTGTGAATTGTAATTAGCTGATTTGATTTCTGGGCCAAATTCCAGGCTGCACTAAATCCACAATCCTTGCTGGCAATTCCTCCTCTATGACCCGTTACCCTTCTTTCAGCACGCTGATGTGAAGGTTAGGCTCATCAGTAGCTCTCTGTGCAAAATAACTTAAAAGCGTACCATACCCTTCTTCAATGCAGAAGTTGTCTCCAAAATGGTAGTAATTTAAGACCTAAAGGGGTAACCTCACTGGCAAAGTTTTAAAGGTTTGTTTTGTTTTGTTTTTTAAATTACACTTTGTTTTCAACTGAGCTACTGGAGAATACTGGGGGCATTGTACATGAGGTTGGAAAATGGCCTGTCAAAGATTAGCTACAGGTCTTAGCGAGGGCCATCCAAAGGCGTTTAGCTATTCATTCACAAGTTCTCCTATAATTAACCTTGGACTTGGCTTGGTCCTTCTTTATGAGGTTGTGGAGGTAGCTTTTAAATAATTAAAGATACCATGTCACTTCATTCCACTTTAGTTCAGTAGCACATTTGCTGAGCGCCTACTACTCGCCAGACACTGCCTTAAATGATATGGGATTCAAAAATCTATAAGATGGAATTTCTGGGCAGCTCATAGCATGGTATGGAGATAAGTCTTATGCAAAAATACCAGGTTGCATATAGAAGGTAGTATTAGGCAGGTGCCGCGGCTCACTAGGCTAATCCTCCACTTGTGGCACCGGTATCCCATATGGGCGCCGGGTTCTAGTCCTGGTTGCTCCTCTTCCAGTCCAGCTCTCTGCTGTGGCCCGGGAGGGCAGCGGAGGATGGCCCAAGTGCTTGGGCCCCTACACCTGCATGGGAGACCAGGAAGAAGCACCTGGCTCCTGGCTTCGGATCAGCGCAGCACCGGCTATAGCAGCCGTTTGGGGGATGAACCAATGGAAGGAAGACCTTTCTCTCTGTCTCTCTCTCTCACTGTCTAACTCTGCCTGTCAAAAAAAAAAAAAAAGAAGGTAGTATGTAGGAGGTTCAGATAAAGGGAACAGTGGTGGGCAAGGGAGAACTATAATGACCATCTGCCAGGAAGAAGATATTATTAATGACATAACATTGGAACTTGGCTTGAAATGATGGAGGGTTTTCAATAAACAGAAATGAATAATAGCTCACAGTTTTTCTCAGTGTTTACTAAAGGTATGAATCAAATGTACAGATGTGAGGTATGTTTGAGACAGTGCAAGCTCTTAAGTCTACACCTAGCCACAAATTCCTCCATGTAAAAAATTCTAGAGGCAGACGTTTGGCCTAGTGATTAAGACACTACTTGTGCTGGTTGCATCCCATATTGGAGTGCCTGACTTCAAGTGCCTGCTCCATTCGCTATTCTGGCTTCCTGCTGATACACCCCCTTGGGAGGCAGCAGTGATGACTCAAATACTTGGGTCCGTGATATCCATGTGGGAAACCTGGATTGAGTTCCCGGCTCCTGCATTTGGCCTGGCCCAATGTTGAGGGCATTTGAGAAGTGAACCAGTAGAAGGGGGAAATTCTCTCTCTCTCTCTCTCTTTCTCTCTTTCTCTCTCTTTCTTCAAAAAAAAAAATCCAAACCAAAAAAAATCAATTTAGGTAGTCTATGACATACACAAATGTCATACACAAAGATGCGTTCAGTCATTGTAATCTTCACTAGCATATACTTGTAGGAAAATCAAAGGCGATTTCCCTTAAGGACATCATTGCGAAAATTGTTTAAAAAACATACTTTTATTACACCTCAATGCTTGAATCCAAGTTTTGAATATTCTGTGTCATGAAATGGGGAGTATACTTAAAGTATCTATGCTGCAAACTGTGTCTCAATGTATGTCTCAAGGAAAAGCACTTGTGAGATGATTTGAGCTGTGAGCTGAACTAGTCTCTCTTTTTTTCATTATTACTTGAAAGAATGACTGACAAACTATGGTTATACAGACTTGAGGATTTGCTAGACGTTTTCTTGGAAAGGAACAAGAGAGCTTGTCAGCTCAAAGAAAACAACCGGCAGTATTGCCCATGATTAAAATTTGAGCTTTCAAGAGAAAATAAAATTTTTGAAAACTTGTGTTTGCCACCATGAGCTTGAAAGTGTTCCAACACTTAAAGACTTTTGTGAGATGAGATTGGAGATGATATTAGCAAAAGTGAATTTTTTATATAATGAAAAGTGTCTACATTTAGCAGACCTGCATAGCTCCATGAGCCAATATATTCCAGATGATCCATTCATGATTATACAAAAATGAGTAAAAGGCTCGTTCAAAGTCTTAAACATACCAATGGGCTTTAATGTAAGAGTATGAAGTGTTAATTTGTATGGTTTCATATTCTACATTGCAGCTACTTGTGGAGTTTTTAGGTATTATCAGAAAAATACCCATCATTATCTGATGTACTAAAATACTTTGCTATTTTCTCACTGCATGTCTGTGGGAAGCTGGATTTTTCTGTGAATATTTCAACCAAAACAACATATCACAACAGATTAAAGAGCAGATATGATCATCTAGCTATCTTATATTAAGCCAAACATTAAAGAGATTTGCAAAAACATAAAGCAATGCTGTTCTTCCTACTAATTCTTTTATTTCTGGCTAAATGTGTTTATTCCTCATTTTAAAATGTTATGTTGGGGTGGATGTTTGGCCTAGTGGTTATGATGCTGGTTAGGATGTCCATGTCCCACAGAGTACCAGGATTTGGTCTCTGGCTTTGCTCCTGATTCCAGCTTCTTGCTAATACAAACCCTGGGAGGACATAGGCCTGGCTCAACTAGTTTGGTTCCTGCCACCTACATGGAAGAACTAGATTGAGTTCCCAACTTCTAGTAGCTTTGGCCCAACTGTTGCAGGCATTTAGAGAGTGAACGAGAAGTTAGGAGCTTTCCCTGTCTGTCTGTTCTTGGCCTCTCAAATAAATAAAATGTAATTAATAAATAAATAAAATGTTTAGGTTAACACTTTATGGGTTGATTATTATGTTTAAATGAGCTATTAAATACATATATTT